>NC_134403.1:318657974-318965974 GCF_038048845.1 Mixophyes fleayi
ATTTTATAGTAGAGGGGATGCATTGTGTCAAAATATGTTCACTCTTTGATGAGCACAGAATTGTATTAGCATCTAATCAATCTCAATTTGTCCTTGTTTTAATGTGGTGAGAGTAGGGGAGAGGGTGTGCACAGGCTTTATTGTTCCCTGTGCCTTGTAAATGACTGAACCTGTTTTTTTGGTTAAGCTCTTAACAAAACCGCTTTCCAGTTCAGAAACAAATAATAATGTGCATTAATGTGTTGTATTCAAGGCTTCCTCTGCCTGGGAGAAATACTGCTTTTATTTGTAAAGTAGTCCAGACATTGTCAAACACATTTTAGTTCTGCCTTATATGAAGCAATCAGGTATCTTACTCGCACTAAAATCATAATTATACTTGTGATAATTACATTTAGTGCATAAATTAACATCAATTGCTTCCTGCAAGTTTATGAAGTTAGTTTATTAAGTGCAGGCTCATTTATTTTTCCATCTATGGTAACCCCTCTTGGCATTTAGATTTTAATGATTATTTCGTAAAATAACCATTAACATAATAAATTATGAACTTTTAAGTAATGTATTATGCCCTTTTACTCCCTTGCCATCGTTGTTAATTTAACCAATTTGAATTTATCAAATATTTTTCTTTTGGGAGTGATTTTAAACAATAAGTTAAGCATCGTTACTAAATGGACTGCTGAACATTTATAAGAGGATAATAGTCAAACGGCAGCAACAGGTGTAAAATTATCCTCCCCTTCATAATTCAGATTTTAGAGCAGCCATATTTAATTCGACTTAAATCTTATATTACATGAGGTCTCTCTGGCACAGTGTCTGTTTCCTAGATCTTACAATCTAATATCAATGTCTGGATTGGAGACAGACAGAGAGGCAAGTCATTAATAATAATTGATGATCTCCAGAAAGCTTCTGTGTTTAGTATTTGATTTTTATGGCAGCAATAAATATCCATTGAGTAGGCTTTTTCCAGATAGTTGGCTGTCATTGATGTATCTGAAGAAACTGTTCCTCAGAAGCACCCCCTACATACCCATAAGTTACCAAACATGGAAAAATTAGAACTTATTCTAGGAATTACAGCATGTAAGCCAATAGTTGAGCAAGAGAAGTATTGTCAGACCATAAACAATAGATCAACATATGTTGGTGCATGGGTCAGTGTGCATGAGCAAAGTCAGGCCAAAAACTTTAAAAACCGGGGCAAGCTCCTGATAGACACACCAGGAATACAGTCATGGACAAAAGTTTTGAGAATGACACAAGTATTGTTTTTAGATCTTTTTGTCAGATGTTGCTATGGTATACTGAAGTAAAAAAATTACAAGCGTTTCATAAGTGTCAAAGGCTTTTATTGTCAATTACATTAAGTTTATGCAAAGAGTCAATATTTGTAGTGTTGACCTTTCTTTTTGAAGACCTCTGCAATTCGCTCTGGCATGCTGTCAATCAACTTCTGGGTCACATACTGACTGATGGCCGCCCATTCTTGCCTAATCAATGCTTGGAGTTTTCGAATTTGTGGGTTTTTGTTTTTTTCCACCCACCTCTTGAGGATTGACCACAAGTTCTCAATGGGACTAAGGTCTGGGGAGTTTCCTGGGCATGGAACCAAAATTTTGATGTTTTGATCCATGAGCCACTTAATTATCACTTTTGCCTTATGGCAAGGTGCTCCATCATGCTGGAAAATACATTGTTCATTCCCAAACTGTTCTTGGATGGTTGGGTAAGGTTGCTCTTGGAGGATGTTTTGGTACCATTCTTTATTCATGGCTGTGTTCTTAGGCAAAATTGTGAATGAGCCCACTCCCTTGGCTGAGAAGCAACCCCACACATGAATGATCTTAGGATGCTTTACTGTTGGCATGACTCAGGACTGATGGTAGCGCTCACCTTTCCTGCTCTGGACAAGCAATTTTGCAGATGTTCCAAACAATCTGAAAGCGGATTCAACAGAGAAAATGACTTTACCCCAGTGCTCAACAGTCCATTCCCTTTACCCTTTTGCAGAATATCAGTCTGTCCCTGATGTTTTTCCTGGAGAGAAGTGGCTTCTTTGCTGGCCTTCTTGACACCAGGCCATCCTGCAAAAGTCTTTGCCTCACTGTTTATGCAGATGCACTCACACCTGCTTGTTGCCATTCCTAAGCAAGCTCTGACTGGTGGTGTCCTGATCCCACAGCTTAATCAACTTTAGGAGACGGTCCTGACGCTTGCTGGACATTTTACGGCACCCTGAAGCCTTCTTCACAACTATTGAACATCTCTCTTGAAGTTCTTAATGATTCCATAAATGCTTGATTTAGGTGCAATCTTACTAGCTGCAATATATTTGTCTGTGAAGCCCTTTTGTGCAAAGCAATGATGACTGCACATGTTTCCTTACAGATAACAATGGTTAACAGAGGAAAAACAATAATTTCTAGCACCACCCTCCTTTTAAAGCTTCTAGTCTGTTACTCTAACTCAACCAGCCTGACAGTAATCTCCAGCCTTGTCCTCATCAACACTCACCTGTGTTAACAAGAGAATCACTGACCTCATGTCAGCTGGTCCTTTTGCGGCTGGGCTGAAATGCAGTGGAAATGTTGTTTTTGGGATAAACTTGATTGTCATGGCAAAGAGGGACTTTGAAATTAATTGCAATTCATCTAATCACACATGACATTCTGGAGTATATGCAAATTGCCATCATAAAAACTGAGGCAGCAGACTTTGTGAAAAATAATATTTGAATCTGTCACGAACACGCTCCCAGCTTTCGTGACTTTGGGTGTTTGCTGTATGAGGTTACACATGATTCCAGCCCGAAGTCTCTGTCTACCTATCACACACATTATAGACCTACTAAATCGCCCCCATACAGCGCTCTCTCACACCCCCACACACTTCAGGTTTGCCACCACATATTGAATATGGGCAATAGGACCCCAATATACTGTCCCACACTGGCACACAAGGCTTCTGGCTACTCACAGGCTAGCAAAGCCCACACCAGCAATCAAAGGGTTAACTCTTCACACCTCAAGACTGTTACACAAATGTTAATGCAAGCACACACTAGGTTTGTTAGTCAAATGTATTAACAAATCACACACCGGTATTCAAAGGGTCACCTTGGTCGAGCTGTATTCTTACTAACTAATGGATTTGTTAGAGTATCAAGGATGCCACTTACTAAATTTATAGATTTAATATACAAAGGTACAGGGCATACAAATATATAAAAAACAAGTAAACAATTGACATAACATACACAGGCAAAACAGTTTAAAACAAAAAGGAATAGATTCAGAGTATAACTTACATCAAAGTGGTATATTCTGAGCCAAGGGAAAATGGCTTGAAGATGGACAGCTTATCAGTGAATGATTGAATTCCCAAAAGACTGACAATTTGTTGTAACTGTAACTGCTCAGCTTTTTAAAGACACTTCCACACCTGTTCCCATCCGCCGGGGTTGTGGTCTGTAGCACTTTTTTCAATCACCATTTGCCTGTTGCCTGATTTACTACCAAATTCTACTATGTGACCTAACTTTTCTGTGGAGAGTCACACAGACCTAATTTTATTATTAATAGACTAATGTGAATTTACCATCTATTAATATCAAAGAAGCCTATACTAATTTCCTCAACTTCTCTGTGTGGCAGAATTCTTAATTTGACATATGAGCTGCCCTTCATCCTGCTATTGAGGAATATGTGGTTGATCACTACTTTTATTGATTTTAAGTGGCATATTTTAAAACTGACTTCTTTTGTCTATATAAAATTATAGCCAAGTCAGCACATGGTCTCTTTGAGCCAGACGCCATGCTGAGCGGTTCCTACAAGTCTATTCAGATGCCATTCCAGGCCAGGATATATCTCACCGCAGGGGCCTTTTGAAGCTGCTACAGGTAACACCGCTATCTTCTATCACTGGGATGTGCAGAGTCACCGAATACACACACAACAGACTTTCTGAATTCACAGTTTACACTTTAGTAGCACAATTTATCAATTTATCAATTTATTAATGGATTCATTTGCTATACCATATTTACACTGCTGTTATGATGTAGGCCTTATTCCCCACAATTATGTGATGGGTTGACCCTCATAAATAACTAAGTTCTCTTTGTTCACGATAGTATCACTCTCAAAAATTTTGGCCATGACTGTACAATCTACAAATGTCAAGAGCAACCACGACTACAACACATAAAAAAACTCTATCTGACATTTTTATGTATTACTTAATAGCATGCAAACCAAGGGATGGATTTAGAGTTGGACTTAAAAATTTGCCCGTACACATGTTTCTACAGCTCTATTTTGAGTTTCATGTAAATCTAGCATATAGATATATCCATGGCAAATATGTGGCCCCCATTAACACAGAAAATTACAGCAGGCATATGGGATGTAAAAAGATACATTCTTAAATATGTATTTAAGGATCAATATCCGATGCATTTCAATGGGGAGTGGTTGACTTGTGTCTCCAACCCCTTTGAACTGAACTTACACATGAACTTCTTCAACGCGTTTCTCCAAGGGATTGCAAGTCTAATACACGATCGACTCAAAATACATCCGTAAGTTGTACGGGACAAGTGACGCAGGCAGCACCGTGACCATTTTGCCATAGCACCGTTATCATTATGTAGGCATATTGCCTTATTGTTTGTATTCATTGTTAACATGAGTGTTGCACGGATACATTGGGACTGACGTAGAGTGGGACTATGCCAGTTTACATAGCATATCTTGCATCACTTCACTCATATGCATGTGCTCACTTTCTAAATATTGCAGTGTCCATGTAGACTTGTGTGATTCTGTAACTTATATCGGCCTGAGGCTGTAGAGGCGGGACAGGGTATTCTAGCGTTGACCAAGTACAATAAAGAGGTGTTTACTCAAATGCGGCTCATCCACCGAACACATATCACCTGTTAGGAGGTGTGTCTTTTGCACCTGCTATAGGACATGTGCAAATACTTGCTGATGGTGCTGTGCACTAATAAATGTGCCAAGTGGCTTTTACCCCAATCAAGCATGTGTTTCCCTTACTAAATCACTACGGTCCACGAATAGGGTTGGGTTTTCTGAGTCAACCCTTGTTAGGAATCTTATCCCTTCCAAGGGCCACAAGCAAGATTTGGGTGGAGGCACTACTCCAGGAACCAGGGTGCGACCTTATCAACACGCACCTATTAACATACAGTCACACACCTAAATGGGTAAAAAAAAAAAAGAGGGTATTTGCTGCACACAAGTCTTTTTTTTTTTTTTTTTTACAAGTATTTTTACAAGTGACACATAACATAGGCAATGTTTTAGGTTATTTACCCTTTGTCAATCCTAAATGCAGAAAGATACAATTGAAATGAAAAAAAATAAAATATATATGTTTGAGTTTACATAATCTATTACCTCTTGACCTAAATTTACCAGTACTTTCAATTATTGGGAAACGTAATGAACTAACTAACTTCATTGAGCATGTACATATAGTAAATGCTCAATAAATTGTTTAGTTACCGATAAGTCATAGCTCATATAATAGAGGTTTAGTGCCAAGAGATGTGGTCTCAAATCTTCTGTGTTGTTTCACCTATATAACATAATCCAAACTGACCTTTTATTTGATAACACAAAATGATTCACAGGCATTCTTTTCAAAGATCATCCTGCACATTGATTGTGGACAGTATCATGCTGGATGATAATTACAGAGTGCCCAACCCAAAAGGATAAATGCTAGAACATTTCAGACAAAATAAAAGTAGCTGTCCCAGCAGTTAATTTAACATCAGTCCTAACTAGGCTGCTTTTCAATAACTTAAGCCTGTAAGAAGTCAGTATAGGTATACAAAATTGACAATGCTTAAATAGATTATTAAAGATCTCAGAACTATAGGGATTATAGCTGTTATTATGTCATTTTAGGTCTATAAAAATAATTATTACTCTCTTTGATTAAGCAAAATATTTTTAAATTATTTGGACAGGGTACATGTGCCCCAGTTAGAAAAACTTGGTAAACATACAGATTGTTTTCTATTATATCCGCCACGGTTATTAGAGACAACTCCTTGTACTCTCAAACGGACTATAGGATATAGGCTTACTCATGTAAGGAGAGTGAAAACTTTCATACTACAATTGATTATTGTGATCCATAAGTTTAACAAGTTTATGGAAAATCTGCCTTCTTAATTGCATTATAGTATCGAGACAGATTACTCCAGTTTCAATATACTCTATGTAATTTTACATTTAATGGTTGATACAAATTGATTTAGGAAATCTTTAAACTTGAGAAGGGAGTCCATGTCACATCATATTGCTAACACATTATAAATGTTTCTCTACCAGGCAATACAAGTTATGGTGAAATAGTCACTGGGATTACAGCTAAAACCTGCTTCACCAAGCCTCTATCACGATCAGGGTCACCTGGACCAAAATCTTTCAAGCCACCCACGGGTGCTTTCTTAGTATCTCGGTAGAGGAGACACAGGGGAAACTTCTAACTAGGACGGTACAAGTGTCCAGAAACATTACACAAGTATTGATGGAGGCTCTCTGCGATTTGTTGGAAGTGTAACAGGTCAACCGGCTTTCTTTATCCTATCTCATGGGAATGCTCCGCAGTTGCTTCCTTCTGGGGCGAGGTGATCTGGGAAGATAGCTGGCCGTGATGTTCTGGCTGATCCTGGTTTCTAGCTCTTATCACAAACAAATACCCCATTATCCAAATACAAAAAAGAAATAAAACTTAAGACACTTGAACAAAGAGGCTAAAGCAACTATTCAGTCCACTAGCACTCTCAAATGCCCCTGTTGATTGACGAGTGGAACAGCTAGATTGACTTCTATATGTCGATGGACATCATTTTATCAGCGATGGAGAGATACTTAGATTTCACATCTACATGGTGGCAGGAATGTAAAGGCATAGGCGAATAAGTTGGTGTGGCTCCCTTCCACGTGCCCACCTAAAAAAGTTACACAAAAGTTTGTGCTATTATAGTTTACTACATTACAATTCAGTATGTTGGGTGTCACCAATAAAAAACGTGTTCATAATACTTTAGGACAGGTGGTCAGCCCACGTATCTCAAGCCGCATGTGGCTTTTTGACTTAAAGTTGATGCTCCTCGCCGGCTGGGTGGTAGTCTGTGGCTGTCAGTAGTGCTCCGGGTGCCATCAGCCACAGATCAGACAGCTCAGCTGACTGACAGCAGCCACGTCATGTGACCACCTCTGCATAACACAAGGAGGTCACATTATGGCAGACTATATAATCAGGAAAGGTGGAGAAGTGTGTAGTCTGCTGTCCCTCCTTCCTCTGCGAGGGTTCCAGCACCTATGAGAGACGTGCAACAGGTAAGTAAGGGGCATGTGAGAGGCTGATGGCATTCAAGGATATCTGTTGGAATATGTGGATGTTTAATTATCCTGTATGGGGCATGTGCCGAGACTGGCGTGTAAGAGGCATGTGGGGAGGTCTGGTGGGAATGTGAAGCGGTCTGAGGGGCCTGTTGGTTATTTATGACTTTTTTTATCCCCACTTCAACATTTCCCTCCACAGTGACTGTGGATACAGATGCACCATGAGCTACTTTGAAGTACCCTTTGAACTCTCCTCTGCTGGACACAGCAGTGAGCGGTGTTGATTATTCTTCTTATCATTTTTGCAATGTTGGATATCCTCTTTTTCACTTAGCAAGATATTGTAAGTTATGTTATATTTTCAATGTATGTCTGTGTGTTGTGTATGCAAATGTTTTCCTTTATATGTGCACATACATATACACAGTATAAAGTAGGCTCTTTGCTGGATCTATGGATATATTTTGGCTCTTAGGCTCCGAGTGGTTGGCCACCCCTGCTTTAGGTCTATGTTTGGCAGTTAGTGTGTCAAATCACTCTTGTGGTTTTGTAAACCACAGAAAAGGAGGAATGCATTTTCACTATCCCAGTCTGGTTTGGCCAGTTCAGACCTAAAGTATCAGTTTACATCCTGCGGGTTATTAAGAGAGAAAACAAATATTTGCACAGTTTGTACACTTATACCAGCTAGGTCCAGTTCATTGGCAAGGGGACACTGACATAAAATTAGTTACCAAAAGAGCCATAACGTATGTTATGACTTGTGCTTGTATATGTGATGCTATAAAAAAAAAAAAAAAACAACTTACAATGAGTGTACAATAAGGCTGCACAATAAGGTTGCCTGTGTTCAGTGCGAACAATTTGATGCTCTTGCTGAATAAACATGAGTAGTCTCATGTTCGAATAATGCTTGCCCCACTTCATTATTTCATATTGCAGTGGTAAATTGCAACGTTAAATCATTACTTCTCAAAATTGTTCAGGACAGCAGCTCCGATAAGAGTCTGTCCTGACAAACAGTCTACAGGAAAGTGATCATGATCCCTTTATTTCCAGGTTCTGACCCGGCCCACACACATTAGTCAATGAGAGGGGAGGAGCATGAGGTCTGCCAGGGAAGGATCAGAATCTCCCTATTGTCACGGTCTGCCTCCGTCTGCTTTGCAACATCTCCCTTTTGAATGCTGCTTGCATCCTGCAGCCCCTCTTTGTTTTGAACTGTGCAGTATTTGTGTTCATTTTATTTGTTGCAGCAGTACCTCTGATCACCAGAGGTGCTGCTATTGTGCCTTACTTGGTTGTATCATGGATTAACCTGCCCTGTAATTATTCTTTGCACCTGGGTGTGTCCCTTCTTAAAACTGTCTCTCCCAGCAGTCCTTGCTGGTTATTGTTGTTACATCCTGATGTTATACTCTGTGGTCACTTCCTCCTGTTGTGCTCCTGGATTTATGCGGCTGGAGATCTATATCAACATACATTCTACTAACCTGTTTCTTATGTGAACCTGGGACTTACCTGTGCATTTCCCTGTACATGCTGCCTGGAATCTTTCCTCACCTCCCATTTACCTGCAACTGCTGTATATCTGGTAATTTCTGCAAGCCCATTATTTCATCATCTGTGCATACTCTTCTGCAATAAACATTCTATGTTTTTTTACCTTATTCATGGCTCCTTAGCTGTATTTCTTCATTGATTCGTGACAGTATAACCAGCCCACAAAACAGCTTAGTAGTCATGTAAAAGTTTTTTTTTTATTTCTGGGACTTTTTTTGTTCTGCAATCAATTTTTCATTTATTTCTTGGAACATGTCTGCTTTACCAGCTTTTGAATTGCCACAGCTACAGGCTTTACAAATGGACATAATCCTGCTACACTCCCAGCTGGCTAAATTTTCTACCCTGCTTATGGACCCACTCAGGAGGCTGTCAGACTTTGTCTCTTCTAATGCAAAAGCAGGTGCTTTATCTCCACCAACCCTCTCTGCTGTGGAATCTATGCAAGCAGCACCTGGAAATTGTGCTCCTACAAATTTGCCATTTACTAAGAACTATGGCTTAACCAATACCCGGTTCACAGGTGGTCCACGCCCCCATCTCTTGAATAGGAGCAGTGGTGCAGAATAACAAACAAATTGTGTCTGTACTGTGCCAGCAATGAGCACTTCTTACAGGACTGTCCTATCCGTAGACCACGACATCGTATGCAGCAGCCTTCAGTGTGCTCCTCTCCAGACCCTGGATTTGTCTGCACTTCACCTCCTGTTGCTATATTACAACCTGATCTGTTCCCTGGGATGGAGCCTAATCTGCCAGCTCCAGTTGCCACCTGTCCAGCTCCCGTTGCGAGGTCCCAGCCTCTCTCTCCCGTTGCGAGGTCCCAGCCTCTGCCTCTTGCTCCGAGGTCCCAGCCTCTGCCTCTTGCTCCGAGGTGCCATCATCTGTCTCCGGTCCCGAGTCTCCTGCCGCCGTCTCCAGTCCCGAGCTACAGTCCACTCCAGAGGGGGCCCTGTGCCTCCAGCTCACTCCAGAGTTGCGGGCTCAGCCCGAGGTGCCTGTCCATGCGGCTCAGCCCGAGGTGCCTGTCCATGCGGCTCAGCCCGAGGTGCCTGTCCATGCGGCTCAGCCCGAGGTGCCTGTCCATGCGGCTCATCCCGAGGTGCCTGTCCATGCGGCTCAGCCCGAGGTGCCTGTCAATGCGGCTCAGCCCGAGGTGCCTGTCCATGCGGCTCAGCCCGAGGTGCCTGTCCATGCGGCTCAGCCAGAGTTACCACTTGGTGCTGTCTGCTCTGAGGCTTCTCACAGCGCTGTCTGCTGCCAAGTCAGCCGCCCAGTCCGGGCCTCCTGCCAAGTCATCCGCCCAATTCGGGCCTCCTGCCAAGTCTTCGCCTGCCCGAGTTCCCAGGGACGTATATTCAACCCAAGCTGACCCAGTCTTGTGCAAAATCAAATTCACCCTCTGTTCCAGATTTCCAACCACCTATCCTAAATGGGGACATATACAAAATTTAATAAGAGCATTAAATTGCTGTATCTTAAAAAGAAAGCAAAGAAGAAGAAGAAAAAAAGGGTCTTCTGGGTCTCAGCTCTCTTCTGACATAGTTTCTGTGCCTTTTCCGCCCTTGGACGAGTATTTCTTAACCAGGAATATGACTCTGGACTATGATACTGACGAACTTAACCACTTTTGGTAATTGGGCATCTGTAATCCGCTCTTTAAGAGGGGGGGGGGGGGGTACTGTCACGGTCTGCCTCCGTCTGCTTTGCAACAGCTCCCTTTTGAATGCTGATTGCATTCTGCAACCCCTCTTTGTTTTGAACTGTGCAGTATTTGTGTTCATTTTATGTGTTGCAGCAGTACCTCTGATCACCAGAGGTGCTGCTATTGTGCCTTACTTGGTTTTATCAGGGGTTAACCTGCCCTGTAATTATTCCTTGCACCTGGGTGTGTCCCTTCTTAAACCTGTCTCTCCCAGCAGTCCTTGCTGGTTATTGTTGTCACATCCTGATGTTATACTCTGTGGCACTTCCTACTGTTGTGCTCCTGGATTTATGCGGCTGGAGATCTATCTCAACATACATTCTGCTGACCTGTTTCTTATGTGAACCTGGGACTTACCTGTGTATTTCCCTGTACATGCTGCCTGGAATCTTTCCTCACCTCCCATTTACCTGCAACTGCTGTATATCTGGTAATTTCTGCCCAATATTTCATCATCTGTGCATACTCTTCTGCAATAAACATATGTTTTTTTCACCTTATTCATGGCTCCTTAGCTGTATTTCTTCATTGATTCGTGACACCTATCCTGCGATGTTCTCCCCATAAGTTATACGTGCCAATGCCATTGTCAGATGGCATTAGCCATCGCGGTTAAGCTCTGAAACGCCAAGTTTAACAAATTGGTACAGGTCACAGTTCCATTGAAAATTATGGGGACTGCAATACTCTGAGATAGTCAAAAGCAGGAGATCTTGCATTCCTCCTGCGTCAGGCTTTTGTTATAACACACTAATACTAAAATATGCCTAAACCATGAGCAAACAGCTAATTCCGCATGACAAGGATTGATAAATAAGCTTAAGTCTTAGTTTGTCTGTCCTGTGCATTCTTTAAATCTTTTACTGCACGAGTTCCCACCACAATTGCTGGGAGTCTGTCCTGTGAACCTATCACACTTTCTATATCAATTTTGTATTTTTATGTTGCCTTTCAGTCTTCCTCTTCTCAGTTTCAGTCTGTCTCCTGTTCCCTTGAAAATTATCTGTATGAAGATCAAACTCAAGAATACCAGACTGACACACTACCTAGCGTGCTAAAGAACAGAAATGAGACAAAACCCATTTAAAAACCTGTAAACACTATAGTAGGTGAAAATAATAGTAGCACTGCTACATAAAGCTTGAGAAATGTAGCAGTTGTCATTGTCTTCAAAATCACGTAATGCATATAAATCTTTTTTTTTTTTTTTTTTTTTTTTTATTGAAGTGTGACTTTGGTTTGAGCAACTATTCTATTGTGCATAGACATGCAGAAGATGAAGCAAGAGAGTCTGGAACAACCTGTACCCAATCAGAACATTACAATATTAACAGGAGCACAATGCATTTAAGGTCAGACGACACCTTTACATCATTACATAGATAAAATGATAACTGCATGTAGCTCACCCGAGCATCTAAACATTAACAGCACAGATTATCTCCCATCAAGCTTTTTAGAGGCGAGTTTGACACCAGTCTTTAATAAAAAGGCCTTTTCATCTATATATAAAATTGTGTCACACCTGTGTTTTGAAAGCAAAAAACAACATGTCGTTAGGAGCAACTTCTTGAGGTTTTTGATTTTATTATTTTAATCTACTAGGTGAAAACACTATATAATGTCTAAGGGGGATATCTACTAAAGCACAGTACTGTATAACCGCTCGCTTTTGGCAGCTTTGAAACAGATTTACTAAAAAGGCAAAAATGCTAGGAGAATATAAACTGTGGTTTAGCAAACAGAAGGGGGGGGGGAAAGGATTCATGATGCCTCCATCATGAAGTAAGTTCTCACCATCATGAAATAAGTATTGCCCTTGTTAGCAATCAAATATTATTCCCCTTTAATTATATATTCCAATTTCCTCCATAATACAATAATATTGCCCCCATAATATAATAAACAATCACTTTGTCACTCAATATAATGAAATGGTATTTCACCCCATAAGTTTATTATAAATTAAGTCAATGGTTACTCTTATGTTCTGAATGCCAAGATAGCTCAAATAGCATGCAGTTTGAGTAACCTATCTTTTCAGACGCGGGTCTTTAAACAAAAAAACATCCCTGAAAAACAATCTGCCTTTTTTCTGGCAGTTTCAAACTGCCTCATATCGCCAGCAGTGTCTAATTTCATCTTCAAACTCCCTTAAAAGGTAAATACCACGGTTTGGAGCAGTAAACCACAATAAATTTGTTGCCACGTGGTGGTTTACAAATTGCCACAAAACTGAATCCTTAGTAAATTTACCCCTGAGAATTAGAGATGAGCGCACTCGGATTTCTGAAATCCGAGCCCACCCGAACGTTGCCGATCTGAGTCGGATCCGAGACAGATCCGGGTATTGGCGCCAAATTCAAATCTGAAACTGAGGCTCTGACTCCTAATCCCATTGTCGGATCTCGCGATACTCGGATCCTATAAATTCCCCGCTAGTCGCCGCCATCTTCACTCGGGCATTGATCAGGGTAGAGGGAGGGTGTGTTAGGTGGTCCTCTGTCCTGCTATATCTCGTGCTGTTCAGTTCTGTTCAGTGCTGTGTCCTGTGCTGTGTCCTTCTGAGGTCAGTGGTGCTGCTGGGTCCTGTGCTGTGTCCTGTGCTCTGTGCTTCTAAGGGCATAGTTATATTTCCCCAATATTCCCAAGTGTTTAAAAAAATAAAAAAAACTAATTTAATTTTTTTTTAATTACAACAAAATTTGCACAACCAATCCTGCAGTATAAGCCCATTGGTACTGCAATATTACCAAGTTCACACATTCTGCAGTATCTTGTGCTACATATAATGGAGACCAAAAATTTGGAGGATAAAGTAGGGAAAGATCAAGACCCACTTCCTCCTAATGCTGAAGCTGCTGCCACTAGTCATGACATAGACAATGAAATGCCATCAACGTCGTCTTCCAAGCCCGATGCCCAATCTCGTAGTACCGAGCATGTAAAATCCAAAAAGCCCAAGTTAAGAAAAAGTAGCAAAAAGAGAAACTTAAAATCCTCTGAGGAGAAACGTAAAGTTGCCAATATGCCATTTACGACACGGAGTGGCAAGGAACGGCTTAGGCCCTGGCCCGTGTTCAGGACTAGTGGTTCAGCTTCACCCACGGATCTTATCCCTCCTCCTCCTCCCCCCCCCCCCTACAAAAAAATTGAAGAGAGTTATGCTGTCAGCAACAAAACAGCAAACAACTCTGCCTTCTAAAGAGAAATTATCACAAATCCTCAAGGCGAGTCCAAGGGTGTTGGTGGTTGTCAAGCCTGACCTTCCCATCACTGTACGGGAAGAGGTGGCTCGGGAGGAGCCTATTGATGATGTAGCTGGCGCTGTGGAGGAACTTGATGATGAGGATGGTGATGTGGTTATTGTAAATGAGGCACCAGGGGGGAAAACAGCTGATGTCCATGGGATGAAAGAGCCCATCGTCATGCCTGGTCAGAAGACCAAAAAAATGCACCTCTTCGGTCTGGAGTTATTTTTATCCACATCCAGACAACCAATGTATGGCCATATGTAGCTTATGTAAAGCTCAAATAAGCAGGGGTAAGGATCTTGCCCACCTAGGAACATCCTCCCTTATACGTCACCTGAATAACCTTCATAGTTCAGTGGTTAGTTCAGGAACTGGGGCTAGGACCCTCACCGGCACCTAAATCCCATGGTCCAGTTGGATACACACCAGCAACACCCTCCTCGTCAACTTCCTCCACAATCTCCATCAGATTCAGTCCTGCAGCCCAAGTCAGCAGCCAGACGGAGTCCTCCTCAATACGGGATTCATCCGAGGAATCCTGCAGCGGTATGCCTACTACTGCCACTGCTGCTGTTGCTGCTGTTAGTCGGTCATCTTCCCAGAGGGGAAGTCGTAAGACCGCTAAGTCTTTCACAAAACAATTGACCATCCAACAGTCGTTTGCCATGACCACAAAATACGATAGTAGTCACCCTATTGCAAAGCGTATAACTGCGGCTGTAACTGCAATGTTGGTGTTAGACGTGCGCCCGGTGTCCGCCATCAGTGGAGTGGGATTTAGAGGGTTGATGGAGGTATTGTGTGCCCGGTACCAAATCCCGTCGAGATTCCACTTCACTAGGCAGGCGATACCAAAAATGTACAGAGAAGTACGATCAAGTGTCCTCAGTGCTCTAAAAAATGCGGTTGTACCCACTGTCCACTTAACCACGGACATGTGGACAAGTGGTTCTGGGCAAACGAAGGACTATATGACTGTGACAGCCCACTGGGTAGATGCATCCCCTTCCGCAGCAACAGCTGCATCAGTAGCAGCATCTACAAAATGGCTGCTCGTGCAAAGGCAGGCAACATTGTGTATTACAGGCTTTAATAAGAGGCACAACGCTGACAACATATTAGAGAAACTGAGGGAAATTGTCTCCCAGTGGCTTACCCCACTTAGACTCTCATGGGGATTTGTGGTATCAGACAATGCCAGTAACATTGTGCGGGCATTAAATATGGGCAATTTCCAGCACGTCCCATGTTTTGCCCACACCATTAATTGGGTGGTGCAGCATTACCTCAAGAGTGATAGGGGTGTGCAGGAGATGCTTGCGGTGGCGCGCAAAATTGCTGGACACTTTTGGCATTCAGCCAGTGCCTACCGCAGACTAGAGGCACATCAAAAAAGCATGACCAAAAGCATGACCATCATCTCAAACAAGAGGTTGTGACGCGCTGGAACTTCACCCTCTATATGCTGCAGAGGATGGAGGAGCAGCAAAAGGCCATTCAGGCCTACACAGCCACCTACGACATAGGCAAAGGAGTGGGGATGCGCCTGAGTCAAGCGCAGTGGAGACTGATTTCCGTGTTGTGCAAGGTTCTGCAGCCATTTGAACTTGCCACACGAGAAGTCAGTTCCGACACTGCCAGCTTGAGTCAGGTCATTCCCCTGATCAGGCTGTTGCAGAAGCAGCTGGAGAAAGTGAGGGAGGAGCTGGTAAGCCATTGCGATTACACCAAGCATGTAGCTCTTGTGGATGTAGCCCTTTGTACGCTTTGCCAGGATCCGAGGGTGGTCACTCTTTTAAAGTCAGAGGAATACATTCTGGCCACCGTGCTCGATCCTCGGTTTAAAGCGTATGTTGTGTCTCTGTTTCCGGCGGACACAAGTCTACAGCGGTGCAAAGACCTGCTGGTCAGGAGATTGTCCTCTGAAGAGGACCGTGACATGCCAACAGCTCCACCCTCATTTTCTTCCACATCTATGGCTGCGAGGAAAAAGCTCAGTTTTCCTAAAAGAGGCGCTGGCGGGATGCTGATAACATCTGGTCCGGACTGAAGGACCTGCCAACCATTGCAGACATATCTACACTCGCTGCATTGGATGCTGTCACAATAGAAAAAATTGTGGATGATTACTTTGCTGACACCATCCAAGTAGACATGTCAGACAGTCCATTATTGTTACTGCCAGGAAAAAAAGGCAGTTTGGAAGCCCCTGTACAAACTGGCTCTATTTTACCTGAGTTGTCCCCCCTCCAGTGTGTACTCGGAAAGAGTTTTTAGTGCAGCGGGGAACCTGGTCAGTGAGCGGCGAAGGAGGTTGCTTCCTCATAACGTTGAAAAAATGATGTTTATAAAAATGAATAATCAATTCCTCAATGAAGTACAGCACTGCCCTCCAGATAGTACAGAGGGACCTGTGGTTGTGGAGTCCAGCGGGAACGAATTGATAATGTGTGATGAGGAGGAAGTACACACTGTAGGGGGGAGAGGAATCAGAGGTTGAGGATGAAGACGACATCTTGCCTCAGTAGAGCCTGTTTAGTCTGTACAGGGAGAGATGAATAGCTTTTTTGGTGTGGGGGCCCAAACAAACCAATCATTTCAGCCAAAGTTGTTTGGTAGGCCCTGTCGCTGAAATGATTGGTTTGTTAAAGTGTGCATGTCCTATTTCAACAACATAAGGGTGGGTGTGAGGGCCCAAGGACAATTCCATCTTGGAACTTTTTTTTTTGCATTATATGACCAATCAACAGTCGTTTGCCATGTTCAAAAAGTAAAACCAAATTTAAACAAATTCAAGAAATTAAACCAAAAGTAAAATGCCCTGTCATAATTTAAAACAAGAGGTATTGACGTGCTCTAAAACTACTGTATTGTTGTTTATATTTTATAAAACACTACACTTGAAAGCTTGAGTCTTTCAATGAAAAAGTAACTCTCCATTGCACGAATATTTGCAACAGGGACAATTTTAGGGTTAAGAAAGTCAACTAATAACACTTCGACGCTGTCTGTCTTTATAAACACTACACTTGGAAGTTGGAGGTATTGTGGCCCCGGCACCAAATTTACTACCGGGGCCACTCCACTGTGCAGTCCATATTTAGGTGTATCAGATATTAAACAACGGTGACAGTTGATGCCCAATTTTTTAATCATGTTGTTGGCGCTGTAAAAAATTGTGTTCCGGGCACACCACACTACGCAGTCCATACCCTTTTTTGGTGAAATTCTGACCCGTGGAGGGTTTTTTAATTATATTGTGGCCTCGGTACCAAATTGTGTACCGGGGCCACCACACTACGCAGTCAAGAAAGATAGATGCGTATCATAGATAAAAGTACATTCAGTGTTGTGGGGCAAATTGAAAAATATTCAAAATGCACTGTCATTATCAAAAACAAGAGGTTTTCACACGCTGAAACTCCAACATGTATATGATGGAGAGGATGGAGGAGCAGCCGTATGTGCAGTGTAATGCAGACCTGTTGAAGGTTTTTTATATATTTTATTGTGGTGCCCAGTGCCCACTACTCTACGCAGTCCAGATACTATTTTTGGGTGTAATTCAGACCTGTTGAAGGCTTTCTATATATTTTTTATTGTGGTGCCCAGTGCCCACTACTCTACACAGTCCAGATACTACTTTTGGGTGTAATTCAGACCAGTTGATGGGTTTTTAATTATATTGTGGGGAACACTCCTCTACGCAGTCCAGAAAGATACCTCGTTGCAACGTTTTGTACTAAAAAAAATAAATTATTGTGAGGTGTTAGGTGTTCAGAATAGCCTTTAAATTAGTGGAAATTATTGTTATTGAATGTTATTGAGGTTAATAATAACGTAGGAGTGAAAATAAGCTCAAAAACTTGATTTTTACACTTTAGTTTTTTTTAAAAAAAAATCGGAATCCAAAACCTTTCGGCAGGTGTTTTGCGAAACAAATCCGAACCCAAAACATCGAGAAAATCCGGATCCAAAACACAAAACACGAGACCTCAAAAGTCGCCGGTGCACATCCCTACTGAGAATTAGAACCTCTGAAATCATTTAGGGGCATATTCAATTGTCCGTGTTACTTGCAAAAGTAACACGGCGTTAAAACTATTACCGTTATTATGGGGATTCTAAGCCGGATGTCAGCTCGCAGCTGTGAGCTGGCGTTAAAGGTACTGTAATAATGGTAATCGTGCGCAAGCCGCGTTACTTTTCCGAGTAACGCAGACAATTGAATATGCCCCTTAGTGTTAAAGCATTGAGCAGATGGCATAAAATTTAGGGATATGAATTAACAGCAGATCTCTACCGATTTTACTGACCCATAAAACACTGATCATCCTTCAAAATGATTAAACTAGTACTTTGCGTACTGAGTGTAGGCCCAAGCATGCATAACAGTATGTAGCCAACTGGATTTTTTTATTTCAATACTTCATGCTCCTGTAAAAACATTGCCAAGCCTAGGTGAATAAAAATAAAGTTTAAAGTTTTATTAAACTGGTAAACATGGACATCAGCTGGTCATACATAAATGGATAAATATCAGTATTTCTAAAGGGAACTTGTGTGTCTTATCTGCAGGGATACTGCAACATTTACACAGATTAAAACACAATAAAAACAATGCATCTTCATAAGTGAGAAATAGATTTAACAAAGTCCTATCCTGCGAGAAGTATGGCTCTTCAGCACATGTAGTATGGGAACACAAAAGCAACTCATTACAGACCAACACAGCATTCCAGTCCTTCCATAAACTAGACCATTCCATGGGTCATACCAAACGGTCCTACATGGGGTGATGGAGTTAGCTCTTCTAAGAGCCAACACTTCCTATTTTGGTATTAAAACCTTTGAGACAAACTTATCTGAGCTAACTGGTTCCTTTTTCATTCGTGAAGAGCCAGGATTTGGCTTACGAACATACCCCAAGAATAAGGGCAAACCTGTGATGTCATCAAACAGGAAGTATACGAATGGGCGGTTGATGCTAAAAGTAGAGAGTGAGCGAGACATGAGGACTGCTGTGGCTGCAGCGGCTTCGACTCCCTCCTCATTGAGCTCCAATGTGGACTGGTGTTCAACGCTGGACACAAACAATGCCTCATCTGAGATCCCCTTTAAATCTGGATTACTGAACAGCTGACCAAGACCTAAAAAGACAAGTAAACATTACGATTGGATACATGGGAGCGGTCATCCAACATTTGTATATGCCTCCAGACATATGAATACATTTATGGCCACAAATTAGTAAAGTTGGGTACTTAAGTCTACTCAGTTATCCCTTTGAGCTCTAGGTAGCTCCAGGAAATAAGGGATCTGAGAAGAGTAACCATACTAGTTGTCCAAAAGTGGACTCCTGTGAGGTGATGCACGAAACATGCACTGTCGGTAAGGCCAGAGGATAGGATAGGTGCAAGACTCTCCGATTTAGATCACAGTGAAAGCTCATTCATACTACACATTACATGTGCTTTTTAAAAAAAAAAAAAAAAAAAAAAAAAAAAAGTTGTGAGCCTCTTATACCCCCCCCCCCCCCCACCCCATTCAAATGCAAGTGGTACTGATTTATCAGGAGATTCAGAAGCACATAGTGTGAGCTATGTAGAGAATGGATTGACCACCTGATTGATTACATAAAATAAAAGGCTGCATTTTTTGTGCATATCCTATTTTGAAAAGATAAACTCTAACTCTTTGTGCTTTAATTTCACAATAACTTAAGAGAAAGAAACATACTGATGCAATTTGTAGTCTGGGCTTCTATAGCCTCCCTCCCCTTCCTATGCCTGAATAAAGTGGCCATTCACATAGGCAGAGTAGGAACTTCCATCCTGAGCACTCTGATGCACGTTCAGTTTTACAAAGCGTATTAAATGGTCATTGCACAACTGCATTTTATACCAGTCCTGACCAACATCCAGTAGATCCTAATCTTATGTTTATTGCCAGTCATTTGGAGCGCGCACACACACACACACACACACACACACACACACACACACACACACACACACACACACACAACACTGTTCATCAAAATAAATGACCAAACTGGTTATCAGGATGGCTGCATGTATGGTCACATCAGTTTGATTTTCATTTAGATTTTGCAGGATTTGTCACCCAGCATTAGTATGCAAAGGTGGCAATACAACATTTACAGGCTGATGCAATTCGGCATCAGGCACAATGTGCCCCCGGAGACACATCGCCTTGCACACCTCTAAGGGACGCGAGGGAAAATGAGCGCAGATTCCTTTCCATAATATGTCCATCTGGAGAAGGTTCACTGACACCTCATGCTGAATTGAGTCTGTCCCTATATGTCAGGTTTACAGGCAATTTATAGAGAGGTCTGGTCATATGCCAGCATACCCTGGCAAACATGGGTATGATGGCATTTGTAGTACTACAAGCGCCAATCACTTAAAGACTACCTGGGAAACCAGAAACCTGTAGTATTGCAGCAATAACAAAATGCGAATTTAACCATTTAAATTTACTAACCCACACCCACCGCTCCGGCCATTCCCCCCTTTATGAAGGCTCAATTCCCCTAGGGAACTCAGCCCGCTGCATACTGGTCTAGGTATGGTTGGCAGTGTTCTCCCAGAAAACTTTGCCAGGCAGGTGGCATTAACAAGCAGTTGGGTGGGGGAACATGTAATTCATGGCAATAATAATGACAAATGTTGGAAGTTATTGCCCACACCGGTCAGGACTGGTGGTCAGTGGTCTAACACACACTGCTGGCTGTAGTGCTCACATAGTGCCTGTTCTAATAGGAGAAACAACGGTTTATTCTATTATAATAGGACTCTGTTGGGCTCCAAGAGCCGGGTGGCAAGTAAAAACAGCCAGGTGAAGCACCTGGGAAATAGGTGCTGGGGAGAACACTGGTTGGTACTATGGCAGGGTGACACCACCCTGCTGATTTTCTTGCTATATTGCCACCACTACTGACTGGCAAAGCAAAGTGCTGGTTTTGGCAGAGAGGGGGGGGGGGGGGGGGGGGGGGAATACCACGGATCTTGTCAATAAAATCCAAGGCTGGCAGCACTAGAGCTGGTTTGTATTTTTATTGGACTTATTTTCTCTTATTTATCGTTAGCAGGCAGATAAAACATGGATCTGCACAAGGCGGGGTGGGGGAAGCAGATTCAATAGATACGCCACCCAAGAGGAGATATCTGTGGCTACTTCCTAATCTACATAGTGCGTAAAGATTGTTAACACACCCCAACTGTACTCAAGCTAGGCTAGCCCATCCCTTCCCACAATGGGAGCTACATCTCAGTCTGCATACAGGCTAACAAATACTCATTTTTAATGAGGTTGTGCAATGAGGAAAAAAAACAAAAACAAACACTTTTTGCACTTCCATTTTGGACTTCCTTCCAACCCTACATAAAAGCCCTTAGAGTAGTGGTTCCCAAACTTTTTCAGTTCAGGGCACCCATAGGGTCTTCAGAATTATTTCAAGGCACCCCTAAGCCAAAATAATTACCAAGTAGTCCACTGCCTTACTTACCACTGGCCCTGGCACCCCTGTGAGATCGCCGAGACACCCCAGGCGCACAGTTTGGGAACCACTGCCTTAGAGAGATCATTTTAATATGCAAGTCAGTTGTCAGGTTGCAATGTAGGCTCAGAATCCTGTGATATTATTCATAATGTCATTATTTAGAGCCAATAAGAAGCCAGTTTTGAAAGCAGACAGACTTCCTTCAGTTTAAAGAGAATAGAAAGTGTCTTAAGAGCACAGTGAGCAAGCAACTGCAAGGACATGGAAAGTTTCATACCTGCCCAGGACACTTTTTATATGTTTAAATGTGGATTTTGAAGAAACTATACAGCTATATCTCACAGGAAATGTAACCTATGTTTATTTGTCCTCTGTTCATCTAATCTGCAATAGGTGGAGAGTCCACTTTTATTTACTACTAAATCAACATCTTCCCTTGTTCTGGAAAAGATTTGTTATTCCTCATAGTCTAGTAATTATAAAAGATTTGCTGGATTACACCAGCTACATAAAATAATAATAATGCTTTCTCTTACCAAGGGTGGTCAGGACATGGCTAAGTTCCAGTTTAAAGTTCAGACTTAACTTAGGAACCCTTAAGATTGTTGGCTTCTCCTTGTGCAGTCGACTGTAAAGTTCAGTCTTATTCAGCTTGTCCAGTACTTTTGAAAGATTCCAATCCATCTGAAGCGGCATTACTACAACAAAACTCATGTTTCCTTTAAATGGCAACCTGGCCACCTTTGTAAAAGAAAAAAAGCAACAGGTTACTCATGAAGTACACAAACTATAGTGATTTTAAACCTTAATGTTCACCTCTAATTTTGATGTAAATGCATTGTAACTACACACGTTTAATCTCCCTTATTGGAAGCATAAGTTACAACGATCTTTGTACATGCCCTGTATATATTTCTTGGTGGCGTTCCTTTCTTGTAGGCCGTAAAATAGTCAGAATGGACAGCACATGTATAAAGGTGTGCTACAGGACTATACACGGCATCGCGTACAAAATCCATTCTGCCGTTTAGAATGGTGTAATCAGTCTCATTTGACTTACACAATAATGTATGTAGCCCTATAATTATAGTACAGAAACAAGGAATTTTTTTTATTTATTTTTTAAGTGCTTAAGGAATCATTTAATTACCATTTTTATGCAGTTATTTAAGGGTGTTCCAGATGTTTTCAGGATTCAGACATTTTCTTTTTATTTGTATTACTGCAAAATGTATTTACTTTCACATCACTAAGTATTATGGGAGATTTGTGCCTACACATCACCAACAGCAAGGGGCTGGCATTACTCTGACCAAGTCAGTTTTAGTATATGGCATAATGTCCTCCTGTGCCAAGGATGGACAACACAGGAGTCCGATGCAGCCAGAGTAATTTACAGTCTGGTTATCTTCCTAGCAAGACCGAGTGCTGCCAATTCACATAGTATATGTAGCATGTTAATCTGTTATTGGATGGGGTGGTGTTATCAGCTTGACTATCCAGACATAAACTGACCTACTGTTTGAGCAGCAAACTCTTCATGCTACTCTGAACTGATGCTTCTCTACAAAGGTAACGTGCTGCCCTCTTGTGGAACCAAGGGCCATTTGTGAGGTCCATATCCCAACCACTATCTGATGAAATGTGGGCTCAGTCTGTGCTACAATGGCATAATAGTATATTTATACAAAGCACACCCGGACATATCACATGTTTGTTAAATATCCATTCTGTGCCATCTTTAAACATATGTGTGTAAAATATATATTTCATTTCACTGAAGTTTTGTACAACTTAAAAAGGCGCAAAAAAATAGTTCCAAAGCATATTTCACAATGTCTATATATTTACTGAACATTTACACAATAATACATCAATAGTAGAGGGTCTTACCCATCAAGAAAGAGCTGAACATTTGTCCCAGTTCAAAGAACAATAAAATGCAGACTGTTCATCACTCACCTGACTATCCAGCTTCTCAAGCACAAAATAGCTCAGTGGGTACTTCATTGCATGCATCATATCCACCGACACGGTCTCATTCTCATTTATGTAAAAAACATCTTGGGTAGTCTTAGACGGATCAAACCTATTTTTCCAAACACCTGGACACAAAGAGGAACATTTTGTAGAATCATGGAACCCTTACCTGAAGTTATTCTAAAACACACAAACTGAATATTTTTTAAATGAGGTTATTTGTCCACTTTGAAATAGACATTTATGGCTGACGAAAAATGCAGACCTGCACCGTTTTATCGGGCACGCTCATCTCATGGTCTTGGTACACACCCCTGAAGAATCAACTTTTACTTGTATTTGCAGATTGGTCCTAAATTGGAACCACCACCTTCTCTAATTTAAACTTGGGTGGAAAAAAAAAAAACAACAAATGCTCCACATGTCCTGGAATAAATGCCCAAATTTAAATATATAGGAGGTGCTACCACTCACCAGTTCATTAACACATCAGCTAAGGGAAGAGGAAAGTCACTTTACACTCTGAGATGCATATAAAATTAATATATAAACTTTTACTGTATAAACAATGTGAGAAAGGCAGCACCCAATGGTAAAATACAGCTTATGTTTATAACAAATAAAGTCACCCCTTACCAAATACGGAATAATTCAGAGTTTATCTGGATTTACTTGGTGGGATCTCCTCCAGTCTTTTTTGGCTAGGCACACTTCACTATTCACATGTACCAAGTACCTCCAAAAAGGAACACACAGTTTAAACATGTAATAACAAATCTGTATTTTTATCCGAGTGTATTATGTATGCATTGGTTATTAAGTATGCATGCGAATGTTGAAGTCTACCGATCCTAAAAGTCTGGAGGAGATTCCACTAAGTAAATACAGATAAGCTATTAATTATTCTCTATTCGGTACGGGACACTTGAATGTGTGCACTGTTATGCTGTATACATAAAGACTACTTCACCATTGGGTGCCTCTTTCTTACCTTGTTATAGGTTTTTCTGGATACATGTGAAACAAGTAGTGTGTGAGATGAAGGCTGCCGCCCTATAACTAAAGAGGGAGGGAGTTGTTCGGTTTAAATATTTGTCTATTTATTTTATTGGCACATGTGTGATTATTACATTCACTTGTATTATTATCATTTATTTGTTAGGCACCACAAGATTTCCGCAGCACCGTACACAGTACAAACAGACTATACAGGATGAAACAGTACAGAAGAATAAACAAAAATACCAATACTTCAGAAACTCCAGGCATTAGCCTTCAGGCAGGCTAATGCAATAAACACGGAGCAGAAGAACAGGTAAAATAAGGAGTCAGTGCTACTACAACTTTTATTGCATTAAAATGAATTTTTTATACCATCGAATTTCCATTAAATATCAGTGAAATAAAATCAAAGACTAGAATGTGTGCAGGAAAATTCTATTAAAAATGGTTGTGTCATCTTTGTTCTCTCTCCTTTATATAGTCATTTGGCTGTGTAGCATTAATTTGTTTATAATTCTATATTATAGTTTATATGTCAAAGTAATTATATTTTGGGCTATGGGGATTCGCCTCTGATTCAATATTGCTTTTGTCCCACATTTACTCTACAATAACTGGGAGATTAGCAAATGGAATTTATTGGTACAAATCAAGACATATGGTGTATACTCAAATACAGGTAGAGATCTCCACCATGCAGCTTATTTAAATAATCCCATCACACAAAATGAATTTATTGAGAGGAAATTGTTCCATTCCCAACAGACTACCATCTTAACTCGAAAATGTTACCCCTTAGTCCCCATAGTCTTAAAAATGGGTGCATTTGTTCAAAATTAAGCATGCCCCATCCCCAAAGGCCATTTGTGCTGTGAATTGCATGTTTGTAAAAAATTAACTTTAGAGTAATTTTAAGTTTGGCAAACACATTACTCTGTTTGTCCATTGTACTGACCTTCCAACATCCCGATTAAGACCAAGGGGTTTTTGTATTAAAATCATGCAGTGCCAATCAACATGCATCGCTGAATATCGCGCTGATTCATATTTAAGCCCCGTTGAAATGTACCATGCCGGGGCTACTCTGGTGGCTCAGACGAAGTCCCCCCTCTAGCACAAATGGTTTTTCTTACTTACCAGTAGCCCAACGCTGCCAGTGAATGGAGGAAGCATTAGGCGCATAGCACTTGCGCAGGTGAGGGATCCAGCGAAGCCAGAGAGGCTTCAGCTGGATCCCACAGAAAGTGACAGGTAGCGTTCGATTTCTGTGAAATACAAAGCTTTACAGCATTCAGAAGGGTTAAGTGGGTTACGTCTCCTGCCAAAGACCCTTCATACATCTTGTGATTGCCATTTTACTAAGAAAACTGTCGTTCTCTGTTTTACGGGCTGATCGCACTTTAATACATAAACCCCCAAATCTCAAGACCGGCTTTCCTTTCCTACTGCCTACATTTTGTCCCGTGACTTTGTGGAATAATTTGTATTATGACAACTTGTGTCAAGGAGTCTTCTGAGATGTGATTGAGGGTCTGCATAGATAGTGTACAGTATCTGCTCCTCTTATGGCCTAAACATATCTGTACTAAACCATTGCTATACACAGGTATACTAATACAACACCTTCTGCTGGCAGCATCCTGGAGGAATTGTACTGTAGCATAGGGCAGGAGGTCTGTGCTGCCTGCCCTGCAGTATGGATATAGTGGTCATTCAAAGCAACCAATTTAGACAGGATGGGAACATGTTCAATACCTAGGTAGACACTCTCAGCAAAGTGTTCTGGCGATGACCAGTATAAGGCCAGGATGTACCACGACAGTCGATGATGCTTAGTAGATCCACTATATTGTTTTAAAATATGAACTTTTCACACATGCAAACCTGGCTGTATTGTGAACACCAGGTTATATAAATATCTATACAGACACATTATGGAGGAAATAAAGAGATGTAAGCAAGTTTATTTTACCTTTGAAATGTATAGCATTGAGGAGCATTAACACAACGTTTGCTGGGATGTTTGAGAGAAAGTTTGGGATCTTGCCCCTCGTTGCGTCACTGACCCACTTGTTTATGGATTCCAGATTCTGCTTCATATTCAGCCCAAGAGTCTTAGGTTTTGATCCATACAGCTGCTCAGACTTTCTTAGGAAGTTTTTTTTAACATGAAAACCTATGATATGAACACAACAGAGAAACACTGTAAAGGCTTTGAAAGTATGATGTGGAGAATGCTAGGAAAAATGCAAACTCAACTTTCCTGGCTTCCATTGTGTCCCAAATTCAGTAGTAGAAGACTCACTCTCACCTATGTGAACATGTCATTTTCATCCTCCGTTGCTCTCCTACAATTTTATACTTATCCCTGAAGAAACTGCATTTCCCACAGACTTTTTTTTTTTTTTTTTACACTCAACTCAGCTATGTACAATAAAATGATCTATAATCTTATAATAGATTAAGACCCCCTCCCCCCCTCTCCATTAGAATTCTGTTTAGCATAGCCAGTTTTTCTGGCTTTGAAATATGACCTACACAGACCATTGCTTGGCCAGGTTTTCTCCTATAGAGGCCTTTTGTAATTAACATCTTTTAATTACAATCACATCACATACTGATACTCCACCCACCTTTGGGTGTCAACCGTGAAATACAGACATCTATTTGAAAACTCCGTGGAGAGGCAAGTATTTATAGATTATATAGGAGCTGCAGTGTAAGGCAACATGGAGAATAGTTTGGGTGGTAACTGGGTAGGATGGGTGGGCTATAAATTTCCTATGATGAAAATCCAGTCCCCAAAAACAGGGACACAAAAATCCCGTCACATAAAATGACAAGTAAGAAATACCCAACGTTAGAAACAGTGAGTCAATAAATCCCGACACCATAAAAACCTACATGTAAGAAATGCACACAAAATGTCAACAACGTAATCAACGACACCGAAAATACAGACAGTCACACTGCCGGCATTAAGGGGGTAATGCTAGTGGGTCCTTTTGTGTGTAGATTGTGTTGCATAAATAGGAATGTTAAGTAATGCAGTCTGGTGCTGGAGGAATTGAGTAAATACTGTCAGTTTAATACGGACTGTATTAGGTAATATGCTTGTTTAAAGATGGCCAACAGAGACATAAGGCCCAGCCTCAATTTTGTAATGTTATCTTTGTATGTCCACCATCATCTTGCACCCAAACTCCCCCCCCCCCACTTGCAAGTAACAGAAACACACTGAAATTTGAGATACATACATTCATACACAGATAGGAAAGGAAAGGCACATTTCTACATCAATAAACCCGCTGAAGTATGCCATACATTGTACTACATGTAAAATATATTATGCTTTATACGCTATTATATGTGTAAAATCTTACTGGAAATACCCATTGTTAATAAGAATACATATTGTCTTGTATGAGATTTCGATACACAGGGAATAAATATAATTGTATCAGTAACTACTTTCCACAGAGTAAACTGAGCAGAAATCATATTGCTCACAAAGGGTAGATTCTAGTTTAAGCCCTTTTTCTATTTTGAAGGTATATTATTAATGGCAATATTGTAATTACCATTTTAATATCCATTTATTTCACCAATGGACCCTCATGCTACCATAGAGCAGTAGCAGACCCTCAGGAAATTAGCACAGGGTTACTATGCACCCTTTTACAATAGATATATTTATAGTTTCTGACCAATAAGAAAAAAAAAAATATATATATATATATATATTTCTTATTGGTCTCCACGTCACACCTAAATATTTCTGTACATACATATTCTAACATTTCCCCCTGCTGATAGAACGAGAATTTATTCCCGACACATAAATTTTCATTTCTGTTTCTTGTACAACGTGCATGTAACAGACTGAGAGTTGCCATCCCACTCCACTCTTTTGTATCCTCTCCCCTAAACTTACAAGATTATTATTATTATCATCATTCATTTCTTAGGCGCCACAAGATTTCCACAGCGCCGTACACAGTACAAACAGTAGACCATACAGGTTGAAAGAGTACAGAACAATAAACACAAAGTATGATGTAAATTAAACGTTTGAAACAGCAATAAAGTTATGGTTGAAAAAATAAGAACCATGTCCCAATGTAACTGCCAATAATAATAAGAGAAACAGGTATTGCTAGAGGATTGTCCCCCCCCCCCCAATAAGTTGTTACTATCTGTATTTAGCAAGTAAATATCACTCCCAAATGGTGCTGGTTTCATATGTAGGTATAGCAGTATTTAGTTATTTTATGACCTGATTTCCCATCAAGATTTTAATGAATGTACAAGTTTATTACTCCATGTACTAGACATACCTTTTTTGACGTATATGCGAGAAGCTATACTTAGGGCAGTCTGCGTCAGCTGCTTTGTCACTTGATGCAATTTCTCGTGAAGGCACGGCAATGACTCCATGTGGAGTGTCTCTAGCAACTTCTTTTCAGTCTCCTTCTCTGCGCCTGAATGTAAAGTACAGGAATCAACACAGACCAATACAAGATTTGTTGTGTAATAATGAGTGTTTAAATTTACACAATACTGTAAAATTATAATTTTCCATTTGAAGTGAAGCTATAACCCCCAAACTTTTAGGCAGGTTTATAAACATTTGAATACTATTACTTACAAAGGGTTAATTGAATTCCAAAATGTAGGACCATGTTATGGCTACCATTCAAAAATGCCATCTGCCATTCCTCAGCCCAATTTATTTTAGATGTGTCATCTTAATGATTATAGAGTTCACAGTTCTCTTGTTGGTTGTTTAAAAGGATTTATTTGCTCTGTAAATGGGAGTCAGAGTCCCTCTATTTTATTTAATCTCTCCTTTCCCTACAGAAGTACACAACTATTAGACAAGACACAATAGATTCCCTGCCATACTGTAACTACAGTGTGCCAAGAGTACAGGGGAGACAAATAGTGGGGAGCACTGTCCGTGGCACACACTATTGTCTGGTGCCAAGCTGTACTTTATTTTCATAAAGGATGAAATAGAGGAAAATAGAGCAGTTTCACTGTGCACAACAATGCAAATTTCTGCATCAATATTAAGGTGAATAAAGTAGAAATTGCATAAGATCATTATCTGGCATCAGGCTTGTTTCACGGCCACACACACCCTGTCAACAGCAAAACCATTTGTGGGCAGCACTGTGGCATGGTGGTAAATATTGCTGCCTGAAGCCCTGGGGTTATGAGTTAACAACTAGGGCCTCGTGTGTGTGTGTGTTAGAATATTTACATTCGCATCTGTTCCTGCCCCATCGGTGCTTAGTCTAAATTCCCTATGTACAATTCTGGGTATAACGGTGGCACAATATAAACAAAATGATAACTAAACTTGTCACTGTCACAAGCAAATAATTTGGGCGTGTTCATTCTAATTTTCTATAAAGCATTTACTATCAGAGTTGAAAAATACATTTATGCGTGGCCACACTTAACAGTTCAAGCTCCTTTACCTAATGTTAATTGTAAGAGCCCCAGAGCAATGCTCAAGGGCGACACAACTACATTTGGGGCCTGAGAATCCAGGTGGACTTGTTTCAAGAGGTCCTTGCTGAATGCCATCATTGCCTTTGAAAAAGCTTGCATTTCTGCTGGTGACAAATCTCCATTGCAGTCACTCTCAGAAGATGAGGAGGTGTTGTAGTCTTCTTTATCTTCAGCTGAATTTTCTTCATTCTCAGGAATCACTGTTGGGGCAGTTTCAGTACTTGTAGTAGATGTGGTAGTTGTGGTTGCCCAAGGAAAGAGATCTAACCAACTGTCAGAGGTAGACTCTGCAACATGTGCCTCTGTTGGTTGTTCATAAGGAGTTGTAGTAATCGGTGTCGTACTTGGAATCAATTCTTTCACATTCTCCTCCTACATAAATAACAAAAACATAACATATATATTGCTGTAGATGGTCATTCACAAACACTGCTGGGAATAGCTGTTGTCAAGAAAAGGGTTACTGTACATTTATCCAAAGAGATTGTTTGTTACAAGTCTAACCTTAACACATTCTCAGGCATGCTCAGTTACCACGTGCCCCTTCTGTCGCTCTTGTTTAGATATCTCTTATTTACTACTGCCCACCTCTTCCTTGTATTAGGTCGATTCAGCTACCACCCCAATTAATTTACTCATCCCTCCATTACTCTAATATCACATATTCTTGTTTCCCACCAGCCAAACATGCAGGAATCTAGTACATCCAATGCAGTCAGTCTGGTTTTCACCAGTAAACCTACAAGTATCTATGATCCTCACTGCTAGTGCCATGGAGGTTGTGCCCCCCCCCCCCCACCCCCAAGAAGGCATAAGACGTGACCGGCATCTTGGGCCTGCACATGGGGCCATAAACTGCATGTCGCTATAGCAGTAAAGACAAGTGCAAGAGATGGCTGGATAAGGACAGTTGGAGAACCCAGGTAAGTATAGAGGTGACACCAGAGCTAGAACAGAGGCAAGTATAAAGGGTACCCTGGAGCTAAATTAACTAACAGGAGCCAAGTATCATGACCGTTCTTAAAAGGGTGGGTGCACACAATCCAACATGGCAGCCTGCAGCAATAAGAAGCACTGGCGCTGTTTAAGAAAAGTCTGCCCAGCGGGGCCAACGGGTGGACCCAGGACCACCCGACCTCAGTAAATGCACCAGAAGGTCCGATGCACGACACTCACTAATTCAGTCTAATTGTCATTACTGAACCCATCCCTCTGGCACTTAACCCAAACTTCTCAACCAAGTGACAGACAAGGAGATGGTGTAGTTTTCTGCTGGTTCCAACTTACGTGCCATACCCCTATCCTTCTCATCCTTTGAAATCCATACAATATATCTCTTCTCTCCATCTCCACGTTGCTGTCATCTATCACCCCCCGATCCCAGTTTCCCAAATTCATTGACAACTTCACCTCCTGACTTTCTTCCATTTCACTGACCTACACACTTTTATTCAAGAGAATCTCAACATCCACATTGACAATCCTACTGAAACGGCCACCTTTAAACTCCTCAAGCTTACTTCCTCCCGTGATCTCTACCAGTAGACAACATGTCCCAACCATCATGATGAAGGCTCCCTGGACCTTGTTTTTTTTTAATCCGTGTCATCTCCACCTTCTTAATCTCTGTCTTCCCGCTCTCCAACCACAACTTCCTTTCCATATACCTCATTGCCTTCTGCACCCATACCTGCCCTCAAATCTGTATGCTCACAGCGACCCCTAAATGGCCTTGACCCAGTCCTCTTCTCAGCCTCACTTTAACCACACCTCTCTCCTATATCTACCATCACCTACGCTCATGCGGCAGTCTCGTGTCAACCACACTCGTCACATCCCTAGATAGTCTCAAATCCAAACCCGGTACACCAAACAGATCAATTACCCAAAAAAGTACTCCTGTATCACAGTGTGAATGGCAATAATCTCACTCCCAAGGCAGACTTCATCCATTACAAATGTATCCCATCTTTTTACTACCCCACCCCCGAATGCTAGCCTGCACCTAACTCACCACGTCAACCCATCATTCTCCACTGGCTCTTTAAAAAAAAAAAAAAAGCACTCAAAAATAATCTTTTCTACCGTACCTTTCTCGTCAGCTACCACCGGATCTCCTCTATATTGCTTATAAATTACTTGAGAGGCTTGCATACAACCACCCACTGACCCACATTCCCTCCACTCTCTATTCTAGACCCTCCACAATCAGGCTTCTGCCCTAAACGCTTCCAGAGACTGCTCTAAATAAATGACCAACGATCTACTAATGGCTAAATCAAAGACACTCCTCACTACCCATCCTCCTTGTCCTCTCTGCCATTTTTTGATGGTCATCAGCCCTCAAATCAGTTCACTTCCTTGGCCTTTGCAACACTGTTCTCCCCTGGTTCTCCTCCTACTTTTCTGAATGCGCTTTTGGTGTGTCTACTACAGACACATCCTCTCCTACACTCCCTCTATTTGTTGGGGTTCCTCAAGGTTCTGTTCTGGATACAGCAATAAAATAGATGGCCTAGATGATACACAAATCTACTTTCCCTCCCCCAACTTCTCTCCTATCCAGTGTGTCCAATTGCCTCTCTGCCATCTCCACCTGGATTGATCAATGCTACCTTAAGCTCAACACATCCCATCCCCCTCTCCCTCCTAGCATACCTTTCCTCTAGTCTCCCTCTCACGGTTGACAAGATCATTATCTTTCCTGTTTCCCAAGCCTACTGCCTTGGTGTGATCTCAGACTCAGTCCTCTGCTTCATTCCAACATATCTAGTTCTTTAAGCTGTTTCTCCTCCTTCAAAACATTGCCATACTACAACCTTTTCTCATTCAGGATTTTACCAAAACACTTCTCTATTCTCTCCTGTATTGACTACTGCAACCGTCTTTCATGTGGCCTTTCCCTCAACTCTATTTCCCCTCTACAATCCCCTCAATTGTAACCACCTCTAACTTCCACCAAAACTAAATTGCTGCTCCAATTATGGAACTCCCTTCCCTGCCATACTCTCCCACTCTTCAGTCATTCAAGTGCTCTCTCAAACCCGCTTCTTCACTATAGCCGATTCTACTCCCACTTGATTCTAACCCCTCTGCATTTTCGACCAGCTCCCATCCCATGTCGACCGAGTTACTCTAGCTCAGCATTTCCCTCTTTCTATAGACTGTAAACTCATAAGCAGGACACTTGCTACCCTTTGTCTCACGTCAGCACCTCTTTTATCAACGTCATCTGTACTTGTTCTGTTATTAAGTGCAAATGTATTTTGTAAGATTGAAGTTGACTGCATGGCGCTGCAGAGTTTTATGGCACATTATAAATAAATGATTAATATTATCAACACACAATAGATTACTATATTACACAGCAACATAACCCATTGTTAATATTCACTTTACTGCAAATCATCCCATGGCAAATGCACCAGAATATATATTATTTTCTACCCAACAGCATTAATTTGAGACTTCTGTGCATCACAGTTAGAACAACTAAACTTGTGGGCACAATATCACAGACCACTATAGAGTGGCACAAAGTATGAAAACGCATTACATGGTCTTTGTGATCTAGGCCAAGTAGCAGTTACACCCACTGCAATTTTGGGGTCACACAACCATAGTCCACAACCGACAAGATTGTGTCCATGAATAGTGTAATGTGTTATTGTGTCTTTTGAATTATTGATCTACACATTCATTTTAAGAGAACAGTGGACCATGGTTCCTGCTAAAGGGCTGTACACCCCATCATGCTGTAAAGGCTGCTCATTGCTTTTCATAGCAACAAGCTGGAGAAAAGTTTAAAAGGACTTTCACTCCTGTCCCGGGTTGATTTACTGGTTTGCTTCGACTAAAATACACTTACAGGGCATATTTGCCAATTGTCTCCCATTTCCAGAGACAGACGCAGGTTTTACAGATTTGTCTGTGGAAATGTCCCTATTTTTCAATATTTACCAAATGCACACTAAAAATAGATATTTAAAAAGCAAAAAAAGATTTTACAATTAAAGTGAGCAAACCAGACATGATTGCAACTGTAGTGCTCCAAGTTTGACTGCAACAGTATAATTCATGATGTGCTTAGATGCAGCAGCTCTGCAGCAGTGGCGGACCCAAGGGGGGGGCCCTAGCAGGGGCTTGCTGCCGGCGGCTGCACACTATGTGCAGGTCCGTTCGGCAGTGACAATGTGCTGCCTGGTTGCTCTGATTGTGTTTAAACACAATCAGAGCAACCAGGCTGCACATTGTCACTGCCGAACGGACCTGCACATAGTGTGCAGCTGCCGGCAGCCTTAGAAGTCAGAAAGGGGGCAGGGCCTAAATCCCCCCCCTCCCTAAATCGCCCGGGGTAGAAATTTTTTCTAGATCCGCCCCTAAAGTATCCCAGACAGTTTTAAAATGTTTGCAACTATAGTAATCATGAGGATGATGAACTATAGTAATGTTAGATTGCCACCACCCCTTCCCCCCTTAATCTTGAGTTGTCTGCTCTCTATGGCTCCCATAGACTTTGTAGTAATCATTATTAATGGTATTAGGACTACAAATAAGTATTTATACAATAGGAGGCATTTTCCTTGATACATTCACAGGACCCAATCAGGAGTTATTGGAACACTTTGTATTTTAAAATGAGACCGTACTTTACACTATAATCTTTTCTTTAAGCCTCCCTACTTAACTACATCAGATATTTTATTTAAAAACAACCCACATTTCATATCTCTGTACTTGAGAAGATTCACCGATATTTTGGGATAAGTCACAGGAGTTGTACTAATGGGATGGGAACAGTGTTTGAGGTACCTCAACCTCTTACCTGTATGTATGTATGTATGTATGTATGTATGTATTACCCAGTATTGTTTTATTATTGTGTGTTCCCAATTGTAAAGCGCTACGGAATCTGCTGGCGCTATATAAATAAATGTTGATGAGGTACAAAATATCTCATTAATTAGAAATGGAAATCAATTGAGCAATTAACACTTATCTATTCCACTTTTTGTCTCAGGAAATCATATTTTAGGATGATGTTTCTAAAGTACAGTCTGTTCAAGTGAGTTTTAGCATTTTATTTTGGATTTGTTTGCTTACAAAGCTAGTCTGAGTTTGTCTTTTGGTATCAGTGCCCTTTAGTCTCTGGCATTTCAATGAATTTTCTGGGAAACATGCAAATATTTGCATTTAAAGGAAAGCCTATTGGATCACAGCAGAGAGGGTCGCACACCTGCCATGAAACCCAAGCTGACTTTTATAGCTGAAATGTAAATACATAGAACCATATTCAAACTTTACTCTCAGATTATCATTAACCAAATCACCAGCAGTAGCTTACATGCAAAAACGCTCACACTCCATGAAAGGACTTTGAGTCAAAAGTAACAAGTCAATGAGGATAACATTTTCAGTTAAACACACAATAATTTATTTCCCAGTATATTTTGAAGCCTATATTATTGGGAAATATAATTGAATGAAATTATATATATATATATATATATATATAATATATATATATATATATATATATATATATATATATATATATATATATACACATATACACACACACACACATACCTCAGTTTCAAAAATATTGACCACACTTATAGAAGTTGTGCATGGGGGATCCTATTTCACAAGAATACAAGTAATGTTGCAATACATCAGTTATCTCTATCTCGGAATGTATGAAAAAATACTTTATTCTTAGAATAAATAATTTTTCAATGGCCAATATTTGAAGAAAATAAAAAGAAAAAAAAAAATGTATTTAGTGGAAAAGGTCTGAGCTTTCAGTTCCATTGCCAACCTGTGAACTGGCTAGCCAAGTCACACAGGAGCATAGCCCTTCAGACTGGCCAGCAAAGCGATAAGTTAACCCTTACCGATCCTGCCAGTCTTGCAGAGGCATCTAAGCCTCTTCTAGATTTTAATGAGAAATTATGGCAACAGGTGATTTTCTATAATCACTACAAGCAGCAATAAAAAAAAAATGTAAAAAAATAGCCCTATTACCATTTATTAATAAATGGACACCTCTGTCCTTTTTTTATAAACACTCCTGGTGTTGGGGAAAAAAATAAACAAAAAACAAAACAAAACACCCCGACAATTAGTTTACAAATTGGCTGCTATAAGCTACAGTGCTTTTCTGGTGTGCACAAGTTTTAATATATTTCCGTTTGCATATATGCAGTATGTATAAATATTATCTGTAACAATGATATTAGAGAATAAACAGGGGAGGCAAAAAAACAAAAAACACAGACAAAAACTTACAGCTGATGAACAGCATACTCCAGCCAACACAATGAGACAGAACACCACTCTTTCCATTATACTGAAAAAGAGAAGATTTACTGTTATATGAACGCAGCAAATACTACATAAATACTTACAACTATACACAAGCATGTTTAATTGCTTCAGTTGGCTAATTTCATATAACAAAGTCTTACATCCCTGTAATACAGTGGATCTTTCCAAAGTACATAATAATGACACTGAACCCAAGCCTAATGCAATAGAATGGGGTTTGCACAAGTAAAATGGTTTGGTTACAACCTAATGGAAAGGGGGGAACCAGCCGTTCGTCAACTTATGCACTAGAATGGGGCATTAATTGGATAGAGACTTCACACATGTATTACAGATCAGTCGGAAGTTCCACTCAGAGGGGAGAAAATCTATTAACACAATTACATTGGAATGGATTCAAGCTCTTCTAGTGACCCATCACCCACCTGCCTCTGACGCCCTGCGATGCTTCTTAGAGTTCTCCACAGGAAAAGAACGAACTGCGGGTTCTCTGGATTTAAACACAAGCTCCTCCCGCTGATGAGGTCACTGGATGAGGCTTATTACCACATCCACTATTTGAGGTTTTCAACAAATATTGAGCTTTGCAATCGCCCAGTAGTGCAGGTACACAATGGTATAGTATTTGCGCACAGACCGATCCAGGTGAAATGGCTTTGACACTCCTGCATCACCACTCTAGCTAAATCCTTGTAATCACTAGTTTTGTTACAAATGGACAGTACCTGGATTGGATCTGGATGTCCTAGGGCTTGATGATGCATTGAAACCCTCTGTAGTATTGCTGAATAGAAAATAGATTAATATAGTTAGATATATGAATTTATTTCGCCCAAAAATATAAGCAACTGTTTACATTTCTTGTTTTGTTTTACTTATTGTTTCGTTAGCCTGCTCCTCCTGTTAGGCTGTGTCTAGTAAGTTATATTGACTCTACCTTCTATCTACTCTTATTGTTGTGTATTACAGTACGATGCTATATAGCATGAATATACAAGCCAGTCATCCACAATGAAAGTAGTAGGAAGTCATTTTCGGACAGACTTCTGGCGATCTGAACACTAATCATTTATAATTGCATTTAACTTGTTTAGTCTCTAAATTATATGAATATGTATTGCATATATATTAGAAAGTTAATATTTTTTTTCTGAGCCCAAACATTGTTAAGAAGTTACAGGTCCCTTCATCATTAGTTGTTAATGCAAAGTCAAATCAGGTGTCTTTTGGTATTCTTACTGCATTCCTTTCTTTTGGAGTGATGGGGATATTAACCAGAATTATCTCATTACCTCCCAACAGGAAGTGACTTATGGAATATTTAAGTTTAGTATAAGTCGGGATAGCTCACAGAAATATGTGTCACAAACCAGACACTGATGTTAAAAACCTTCTCATCAGGAAATTCAGTGCAGGTTACAGCATCAAACACAATTTTCAGTTTAGTTTCAATTTCTGTTAGTTGTAAAGGGTGTGACCTGTAGGGGAAAGGGGCACAGCTTCAAATAAAATAGGCATAGTCGGCCTGTTTCATAAAGGAACGCAAAGTGAACACAAATTGGTGCAAGTGATACGGTTAAAAATCATGTACCTGAGAGCTGCCCAGAGCTTTATTCGGACGATTGTGCATACGCCCCTTCCCTCCGCCTGTAAATTGTATGCTGTTGGAAGTGTTATTTGTGTTAGAAGATGAATTGCATGCACTTGCAATTACTGACGTATGGTTTATTTCTGAGAATGCACAGAGCAACTTTACGCAAAATACAGCATGCAACAGGACATACGTTCCTTAATGAATCAGGCACATAGGGGTATATTTACTAAACTGCGGGTTTGAAAAAGTGGACATGTTGCCTATAGCAACCAATCAGATTCTAGCTGTCATTTTGTGGAATGTACTAAGTAAATGGTAACTAGAATCTGATTGGTTGATTAAATATATCCACTTTTTCAAACCTGTAGTTTAGTCAATATACCCTATAGTGTGTACAGATTTGTAGTGTGTCCTAATCTGTCCCAGTGTTCCACTCCAGAACGTTGGGAGTTATGTGTTGGTCTGATCTCTGGCACTGCCATTTGTGTGGTTTACATAGCAGGATGACCATGTTTCTGGCGGAGCAGCAGTTTGCACAGTTAGAGGGGAGGAGTTGGAGGGGGATTGAAGGAGATCTTACTGGGGTACAGATTAGTCACACTGAAAGAGCTGTGCAGAAACAAGACTTAGTTTTACAAGATTATAAAGCAACATAAGGGGCACACCTTCAGTCACGCCCCTCTGCACTGCCAATTCCACCAATCACAAAACGACTTCAGTTATGCACCGGTTCAGAGCTAGTGGTTTTCAGGTCTCATCCTTTATTTTTAAGAGGACCTGATTTGCACCTCCATGTAGCACTTTGGATTTCAGCGCGTACTATGAGTAATGTAATGAAATGTTTAATACATACACAATTGACCCGTGTAATAAAGACCGTTCTAATGTTTCCTAGTTTCTTTGATTAATTTAAACCATCAATGAAGCTAAGAAGTAACTTAGGAGAAAAACATATATATTTTAATTATTGAAGAGTATGGTGCTAGCTTGGTAAGAGGTTGAACTTTCATGTAATGTTTTCAGTTTAGCACAGCATGGCCCATTTATCATTGAGACTTATGACATTTTGCTGAGAAGGATTCAGGACACAGTTTCCTTGAAGGAATGCATCACATGTATATGATATTAATACATTCCTAGGCCACCCAGCATAAGTTTGGTGGAGTCAACTATATATGTCAAATAACAGAAAATCAGTGCATTCTATAGTAGATTTACTAATACTGACAGCCCCCCCCCCCCCACCCCACACAAATGTTGTTCTTGCAAGCTGAAAGCAACCTTAGAGCAAAGCTTCAAGAGCAAGGTTTAGCTAGAAGTAACAGAGGCTAGGCATCTGGGAATGGAACTATCGATGTAGACCAGTGATGGGCAACAGGTGGCCCTTAACTTAGGACCCCCAGCTCCTCCCTGCTTTATGTGTCATGTGACATTTTCTCAGCTTTATATACTTTCAGCCCCAGCTCTTATTCTCTGCTTTATGTCCTGCAGAAACTAATATACAGCCCCAGCATTTACTGAAAGATGGGGCAGCGGGTGAACCTCTGAATAAGACTGATCTTACTTGCCGGAGCAGCCAACTTCTGCATCACATGACCTCCTCAGTCCGCCACAGGGTCATAATGTGTCGGGCTGAGGAGGAGGTCATGTGAGATCTGTGACATCTGAGATCAGAGGAGGGAAAATGTGCAGTCTCCATTGTTTCCCTCCTTTCTCCTTGGAATAAAGCTGCATGATTCCTGCTCTTTTCAGTAAAGCAAAGTAAGGAATTTTTATTTTTAGGCACACCCTGTTATGCAGTAGTGTGTTAGAATGCTAATTTTCATTTCTCATCACAATGATAAGAAATTAAAGTGGCAATTTATTGAAATTGATTAACTGGGAGAGCGGCTCTCATAGGAGCCTGTCCCAGTGAATGATCTATAGTAAAGTTATTGCAATTGCGAATGAGACAAAACAGAAACTATATAAATAGTATCAATCAATATAGCCAGGAGACAACATACAAGATAAGAGGCTGCACATTACATCCTCAAGGAGAAATAACATGGATGTACTGCAAGTAAGACAAAACTGGGATTATACTTTTATGCATAATAATTTGCCAAAGACTAGTGATAGATAAAAAATACAGAAAGCATTCTAGATATAGGATACAGAGAGCATCCAAGTGACATACAATAAATACAGCATCCTATTGACCGATATACAACACAGAGAACATTTTAGTGACTGATATGCAATACAGAGAGCATCCTTGTGACCAATATACAATACAGACACCATCCTAGTGTTAGCTATATAATAAGAGTATCCTCCCACTTAAAACGCAGAGAGCATCCTAGTTAACAGCATACAATACAGATAGCATTCTAGAGACTTATATACAATGCAGAGAGCATTCTAGCCATAGTAGATACACATAGAAAACACATCTCATGAATTACTACGGCAACCACAGTCACATGGCACTTTATGTAGTAAGCAGAGAAACTTTGGAACCCACATCTGAGCTCTGTCTGCTTTTTATACTGTAAAATCCTTTCATCTGCCTTTACATGGCATGTTGTGAGCGTGTATCTGTGTAACAACAGTCATACTTTGCAAGCTCCAGAGAATTTTTTAAAAAGGAGATAATGATTTGTAGAAGGGTACCTAAGAAAAATGAGTAATCAGATTCATGTTTAAAAAAACAAAAAACACAAAAAAAATGTATGTGGGATTACTGCTTTAAAAACAAGCACAACATGTTGATGGATGGTTTATCTATGAGGAGGCTTTACTTTAAAATATACAACATTGCAGTCGTCCCCCAGATCTGCAAGAGATTCATTCAGCTCAGAATTTGGTGTTAATTGTTTACAAACACTCCAAAGGTTGTTGAAACACTGTTGATGTAATTTCCTGGTGTTTCACAGAGCCAGCAATAGGGGATTATGACACAAACTACTTGTGAAATGTAGTGGGAAATGTGGCGGGAAGTTAACTATATTTGCTTTAGATAATTTTTTTTAATTCTTACACATACCTAAGCCATCATCAAGCATTAAGACCATGCCTCCTGCTGCAGGCAGCTAATTTTCATGTTAAATTGCAGGGGTCAGCATGAACCTATTCAATCATATATAAATTATTATTGCCCCACTAACTAATAGGTTGATGTTAACGCCCTAATAAATACTTGCGTTATTCTTTTTTTCTGTTCTGATAACTTATAAAGCCCAAACCACACACAGTTTTAGCAATCTCACATATCAGAACCACTTTTATCTGCTAGTTTGATGTCCGGTTTTGCAGCTTGATACATTGCTCAATTTGTATTCGTTACATGTGTAAATTTGGATACAGATTTCAGATCTGGAACTTTGAAATCATGCTGTTTGATATGCAGTTTCACAGTTTACAAACTGTACATAGAACCGCCAAAAAACTTGCGTTTTTGCAAAACCACACATTAGTATATCGCCCTCAAATAGGCCAGATAAAGAAAAATAATTGCTGTTGTAAAAATGTTTTACACAAACCAAGTACCTCCCTACTGCTATACAGTCACTATTAGGCATAGGAGCTAACGCTGTGGTTGCTTGAGCACCTCCAATTTTGTGCTGCCACAGCCACTAACCATCTCTATACATAGTAGGGAAGGGTAGCAATGGGAGCACCCCCAAAAATCCCGTTATGCAAAAGGTAAATGTACGAATAATAGGGCAATCTATAATTAAACCTTAGTATGTTAGTATGTTATTTGGAGAAAAAAGAAAAATGAGACACAAAAGACAATAGTGCCAAACATAGCTGTGTTTTTACTTTACACTCCTATCAACGACAATGATTTCAGAAATTATGCATTTCAGTAAAACATCCGAAGCATAACAATACACCCAAAGCTTAATAACAATGCAATGTACACAGTGTATAGCTACAATTGATTAAATACTAATTCAACATTGTGTGCTAAATTTGTATGTACCGGTGACGATTATGTAGTATAGTTAATGACTGATTGTTATTTTCTGTTGAATTCATGTATGACAATGTATATTGTATGTAATCTTGTAATGTAATCTCAACGTGTGCTTTGCTAGATGAGCTTGAACCTATGCAAGTGTCAATAATCTGTTGAAATTAGCCAGACAAGGGAGAGATAGGCATCTCTGAGGAGTTTGAAGCCCCAAAGTTATAAACCATATAGCCAAGCAGAACTAGCAGAGGTGAGAACTCAAGGCCCTGTGAACATTTTCGATCTTAGGACATCCCTAGCTCACTTCGAAAGCCCTGCGTCATTTGGGAGATCAATTTGTCCTTATTGACAGCTAAACTCCAAAGGTGGGGGGGGGGGGGTGAGAGCTATGTGGAAAAAGGTTTAAAATCTTCTGCCTTAGAAATTAATGTCTGCATTTTCATGAGGGGGTCAATCAAGACTGATATGTCCCATGTTTTACAATTGTGTTCCCTCACACACCAAGGGCTAGATTTACTAAGCTGCGGGTTTGAAAAAGTGGGGATGTTGCCGATTGCAACCAATCAGATTCTAGCTGTCATTTTGTAGAAAGCACTAAATAAATGAAAGCTAGAATCTGATTGGTTGCTATAGGCAACATCCCCACTTTTTCAAACCCGCAGCTTAGTAAATCTAGCCCCAAGTCTTAACTAGTGAGTAGTGGCTCTGGTTTTATTTCCTATTTTATTTCTGAAACGTATTTGTGCAATTTATTGTATGCCTTGTCAATAACTTTTTTGTAACTAAGCCTTGGAAACATTTTTCAGGTTAAATAAATTTAATCTAGTGTATTCTCCGTGATTCTTTGTGAATTTATGAAGCCCAGGGAGGCTCATGCTACATGTGTATGTTATTTAAGTGTGAAACATTAATAAGTGGATTTGGTGAACGTAAGGACACCTTAATAATTTTTTTTTGGTGACAGAAAAGGTGTATTCATTGCTAAGTGACTAAGGTGACGCCAGTCACGACCAGCTGTTCATATTGCTGTATCTGGGACAGGCTGGACTTTTGTGACAGTACCATTCTACCATTTCTGACCCAAAGTTGACCACTAGAAGCATAAATTCATTGGTGTCTATGCTTCTCATATGAAGAGATATATGTTCATAACTTCTGGCCATATTGTTGAACAAATATTTTATAAAAAAGAACCCTATAAACCTTATTTATAATAGTGTATATTTTCCAATTTTAAATGCATACTAATTTGCTTGCAATCACATAAGACTTACCTGTTCTGTCTCATTTGCATAAACTAATTTGATCAGTCCAGAATACGCATACAAAATCTTGATGTAACTATCATGAGCACGCTGTCAGGCGCCGTCCCCGCTGATCCCCTGTCAGACGGGGATGGACGTTTGTCTTCCTGGCCGTAGCGCTCTGTTGCCTAGCAACAGACGCGCTGCGGCTTCCACCCCAGCTTCCTGTCGGGCGCATGCGCCCTGCTCCGTCCCATTGCTAGGCAACGGGACGCTACCTTCACTGCAGCGTGCCGCCTCCTGGCTCCTCCAATCACTGCCTACCCTGCTCTATTTAAACCTGGCTCTGGCGCCATTAGGGTGCCAGAGTAACAGGTTCCTGCACATAGTATTCCTGGTTCTCCCTGCTATTACTCAGCTTCCATGACCATTCTCCTAGTGTTCCTGCTCTCCCGTTGTGACCCGGCTTTGCGACCATCCCTTCTATCTGCGTGACCCATATTGTTTCTGCGACCTTGACTTGTTGACTATTCCTCTGGATTCTCCCTTGTACCTTGCATTCCCGATTGACCGGTTGACCCTTCTACACTACACCGGCAACTGGCTAGTAGGACCGCGACCTGCATGCCCTGTGCAGCAAAGTTCAAACCTCCTTGCGGGGGTCCCTGGCGAATACCAGGGGTACGTTAGACTCCGCACCTGCTAGATCAGTAGTGCTAATACCGGTTAGTGTTCTCCTTCATTGTAGTCCTCAGTAGGCCTACGGCCTGACAGTTTACTCTGGCCATGATGGATGGCTCTGGGGAACCTTCTGCTCGTGACCTCCTTCTCCATTTGGGCCAGCGAGTGGAACAGCAAGAGTCTAACTAGGCTCAACTCCTACAGTGCATACAAGGTGTGATGTCCCGCCTGGATTCCCTGAATCTTCCCCAGGAAGCTTCTCCGGCTCCTCCTTCTCCTCCTAGTGTGAATGCCGCTACCTCCAGGACTCTATGGATACCCACTCCTGAGAAATATGATGATAATCCCAAGGGATGTCGAGGATTTCTTAATCAATGCTTCATCCAATTTGAACTTGCACCGGAGAATTTCTCTTCTGAGAGAGCCAAGGTAGCCTACATTATTTCTCTCCTCACCAGACAGGCCCTGGCCTGGGCCTCCCCGCTTTGGAAGCATAACGATGTATCTCTTTAAAATTCCGCTATATTCATCGATAATTTTCGGAAAGTGTTTGATGAGCCCGGCCAGGTGTCTTCTGCCGTCTCTAGTCTACTTGCCCTTCGACAAGGATCCCTGTCGGCTGGTCAGTACGCAGTACAATTCCGTACCTTCGCCTCTGAACTAGGGTGGAATGATGAGGCCCTGACAACTACCTTCTGGCAAGGGTTGTCTGACCCTATTAAGGACGCCCTCGCCTCCCGGGATCTTCCCACCAAACTTGATGAGCTGGTCTCACTTAGCATCAAAGTGGACATCCGTCAACAGGAATGCTCTTTGGAAAGAGACCAGGACCGCCGCCTTGTTCGTTTGGCTCCTCGCTTCCAGTCTCTGGTTCTTCCGGCCGAAGAGCCTATGCAGATTGGTCGCTCTCATCTATCTCAGGATGAACGAGAGCGCCGGATTAAGAACCGCTTTTGTCTATATTGCAGGGAGTCCGGTCACCTACTATCAACTTGCCCAAAGAGGCCAGGAAACTCCACCTCCTAGGCAATAAAAGAGGGGTTGTCCTAGGATCCAGTCTCCATACTCCCTACTCCCTTAAGGATACCAACTTCCTGATGCCAGTTACCCTCAAGTCTATGGATATCTCCCTGGAATGATCCACCTTTGTGGATTCTGGATCCGCAGGGAACTTCATCTCCGCCACTCTTGTGTCCAAACTTTGCATACCCTTTCATCCATTGCCGCAGCCATTGGTTCTCACCGCAGTGGATGGTAACCGAGTCAGCAACGGTTCCATCACCTGTATCACCTGTCCAGTTCGGTTGCAGGTAGGGCTTCTTCACCACGAGTGGATTAAGTTCCTGGTCATTCCTCAGTCCATTAACTCAATCATCTTGGGTTTACCCTGGCTCAGGACGCATTTGCCACAGTTCGATTGGCTTCACGCTCAGGTATCTTCCTGGGGTGCTTCTTGTTTCAACAGATGTCTCTCTAAGGTGCACCCACCCACCTACCTTGTCTTTCTCTTGTCTCCCAAGTCAAGCTTCCGGAACCGTACTTAGAATTCCTTGATGTATTCAGCAAATCTGCCGCTGAGAGTCTACCTCCACATCGTGCGTGGGATAGTCCCATCGAACTCATGCCCGGTAAAACTATCCCTAAGGGTAGAGTTTACCCACTATCTTTACCTGAGACAAAGGCAATGTCACTGTATGTCTCTGACAATCTTTGACGAGGGTTCATCAGGAAGTCCTCTTCCGCGGGGGCTCGCTTCTTTTTTGTAAAAAAGAAGGATGGCTCCTTAAGACCCTGCATAGATTACCGTCGCCTGAATGCAATTACTATCAAGAATCGCTATCCTCTTCCCCTTATTACGGAACTATTCGACCGCATCCGGGGTCCAAGATCTTCTCCAAATTTGTTCTCAGAGGAGCTTACAATCTGATATGCATTCGGAAGGGCGAGGAGTGGATGACGGCATTTAACACCCATGACGGGCACTACGAGTACCTAGTGATGCCCTTCGGCTCTGTAATGCTCCTGCTGTTTTTCAGGATTTCGTCAACGAGATCTTCAGGGATCTTCTGTACCAATCCGTGATTGTCTACCTGAACGATATCCTAGTATTCTCGCCTGATCTACGCTCTCATCATCTTCATGTTAAGACGGTCCTCTCTCGTCTCCGAGAACACTCTCTGTATTGTAAGCTGGATAAATGCCTCTTTGAATGTTCCCAGGTTCCCTTCCTCGGTTATCTGGTCTCTGGCACTGGTTTCCAAATGGACCCGGAGAGAGTAGAAGCTATTCTCAACTGGCCACTACCCGCTGGTCTTAAAGCAACACAACGCTTCATCGGGTTTGCCAACTACTACCGTCAGTTCATTAAAGGTTTCTCTTCCATCATCTGTCCCATTACGGCCTTGACTCGCAAAGGAGCATGCTTTAGACCATGGCCTGTAGACGCAGTAACGGCTTTCAAAACTCTTAAGGAGGCATTCATTGCTGCTTCCATCCTCAAACAACCGGACCAAGGGAGACCTTTTCTTCTCGAGATCGACGCCTCCTCTGTAGGAATAGGGGCTGTCCTGTCCCAAAGATCTTCATCCGGCTCCTTGGAGACATGTGGATTTCTCTCTAAAAAAAATCCCGGTTGCGAATTAAATGATGGAATCGGAGATAAGGAGCTCCTAGCTGTTAAAATGGCTCTGGAAAAATGGTGCTACGTCCTCGAGTGGGCATTACACCCAGTGACTGTAATGACTGACCACAAGAACCTTACTTACCTCCAGGAGGCACAATGTCTCAACCCCCGCCAGGCTCGCTGGTCTTTTTTTTTCTCGGTACCAACTTCTCCTTACCTTTCGTCCTGGTTCTAAGAATTGCAAAGCCGATGCATTGTCCGGATCGTTTGATAATACAGATTCCCTGGCTCCTCCGGACAACAAGACCATTCTTAACCCTATTCAGGTAGTGGCACTTACTAACTCCACCTCGGTCTCTCCTCCTCCTGGCCGCTCCTTTGTAGATCCACATCTCCGTCCCAAATTGTTGTGCTGGGCACACAAATCTAAATTTTCAGGTCATGCCGGCTACAAGAGGACTAAATAATTCCTTTCCAGATACTACTGGTGGCCTTCACTTGGTTCAGATGTTTGCAAGTTCGTGTCGACGTGCTGTATATGTGCTCGCCACAAAACTCCTAGACAAAGTCCTTCTGGTCTTCTACTTCCTCTTCCCATTCCTGACTCTCCCTGGATCAGCATCACGATGGATTTCGTTACCGATCTTCCTCTAAGTCACGACTACAATACCATCTGGGTTGTGGTAGATCACTTCTCCAAGATGTCCCACTTCAGGCCTTCCTTCAGCTCCTGAGCTTGCAAATCTGTTTTTAAAAAATGTATTCCGTCTCCACGAGTGTCCCCAAGAAATTATCTCCGATCGGGGAGTACAATTTGTGGCTAGATTCTGGAGAGCCTTCTCCACCAAGATTGGGGTCAAACTCAAATTCTCTTCCTGCTACCACCCCCAGACTAATGGACAGACGGAACGAGTGAATCAGAACCTGGAGTGTTTCCTGCGATGCTTTTCTTCAGAATATCAAGCTTCCTGGAGTGACCTCCCTTGATGGACTGAATTTGCTCATAATAACCTCTTACACTCTTCCTCAGGCTATTCTCCTTTCTTCATTGTCTATGGTAGATATCCCACTCCTACCCTCTTATCAGAGGCTCCAGTATCTTCTGTGCCTGCAGCTGACTCCCTCATCCACGACTTTTCACAAACCTGGACCAAAACTCAAGCGACACTTTATACATCAGTGCAACGACATAAGACAGCTGGCGATCGCCATCGAAGAAATCTTCCAGTATTGAAGGTGGGAGACCACGTGTGGCTGGCGACTCGCAACCTCCGACTCCATCTATGAAATTGGCTCCTCGGTTTATCGGTCCTTTTGCTATATCTCAAGTCATTAACCCTGTTTACAGTAAACAAGCTCTCATTACCTCCTTCCCTCAGGATCCACAACACCTTCCACATCTCCCTGCTGAAACCTCTAGTCCTCAACGAATTCTTCAAAGAACCTGTCTCTCCTCCACCCATCAAGACCTCTCTGGGGGACGAATTCGAAGTAGAGAGAATTCTGAAGATCCGCTTTGTTTGAGGCAACCCCCAGTATCAAGTACATTGGAAGGGCTATGGCCCTGAGGAGAGATCCTGGGTTCCGGAGGCTGATCTTCAAGCTCCTCGTCTCCTTGCTAAATTCCTGGAGAGGACTAATCCTTCTTTGAGGGAGTGGGAGTGGAAGGGAGGGGGTACTGTCAGGCGCCGTCCCCGCTGATCCCCTGTCAGACGGAGACGGACGCCTGCCTTCCTGGCCGTAGCGCTCTGTTGCCTAGCAACAGATGCGCTGCGGCTTCCGCCCCAGCTTCCTGTCGGGTGCATGCGCCATGCTCCGTCCCGTTGCTAGGCAACGGGACGCTACCTTCACTGCAGCGTGCCGCCTCCTGGCTCCTCCAATCACTGCCTACCCTGTTCTATTTAAACCTGGCTCTGGCACCATTAGGGTGCCAGAGTAACAGGTTCCTGCACCTAGTATTCCTGGTTCTCCCTGCTATTACTCAGCTTCCCTGACCATTCTCCTAGTGTCCCTGCTCTCCCGTTGTGACCCGGCTTGGCAACCATACCTTCTATCTGCGTGACCCATTTTGTTCCTGCGACCTTAGCTTGTTGACTATTCCTCTGGATTCTCCCTTGTACCTTGCATTCCCGATTGGCTTGAATCAGACCATCTGACCCTTCTACACTACACCGGCAACTGGATAGTAGGAACGCGACCTGTGTGCCCTGTGCAGCGAAGTCCAAACCTCCTTGCAGGGGTCCCTGGCGAATACATGGGGTACATTAGACTCACACCTGCTAGCAATTCAGTAGTGCTAATACCGGTTAGTGTTCTCCTTCATTGTAGTTCTTAGTAGGCCTACGGCCTGACACACGCTCCCATCATCCCTGATTTAGGGTATTTACTGTATGGGGTTGCACACGATTACAGCACTCAATCTTTCACTTCCCTATCACACAGTCGTTAGATCTGCTGAATAAAAACCATACAGTTCTCACACCCATACACACCTATGATCTGTCATCACCTACTGAATAGGGGCAATAGAACTCCAATAAATTCTCACACACTGGCGCAAACTGTGCTTGTTGTTACACAGAGGTTAGCAATGCACACACCAGTATTCAAAGGGTCAACATATCAAAACTCTTTTACAGACCCAAAAGCTGACAATCTGCTCTCTCCCACACAGGGTTTTTGAGCAGGCAGAAATGGGACAGCTTTCAGAGTGGCAGTGTGTATGCTAATGAGGGGGAGGATATGTCCCCCTGGTGTCAATTATTGTTTGACCAATAATAGTTCAAAAGTTTTGACCTTCCATAACTTTTTTCAGACATATCCCCGAGACATAACTCCCCCATGATATGTCAGTGTGGTTTTCCTGTACAGTTGGTATCTATACTTCCTAACCCTTGTGTGGTTTCTGACCTTAAGTACAGAGTGGCACACGGATATCCCAAAATGTGAAATATGAAGGCATGTTTTTTTAAGTTAATATTTCTTCTATACTTGCATAGGTAGCCTTCATCTTTTGCAGAGTTCTCACCTAGAGGGCTACCTAGATGCTTGGTTGCATAGAGAGAGGAATCAGTAGCATAAAGAAATAAGTAATAATGCCACTGTATAGGTCATTGGTACGGCCTCATCTAGAATACTGTGTTCAATTCCGGAGGCCATATCTCCAGAAGGATATAAATACATTAGAGACTGTACAAAGAATGGCAACTAAAATGGTGCATGACCTACAGCACAAAGCTTACCTGGAAAGACTCAAAGATCTTAATATGTATAGTTTGGAGCAGAAAAGGGAACGTGGGGATATGATAGAAACTTTCAAATATATCAAGGGTTTTAACAAGGTGCAGGAGGGAAACATTCTTCAAAGGAAGAGAAATATTAGAGCACAAGGACATGTCCTGGAAGGAAAACTACTTTACAGGAAGGGTAGTGGATAATTGGAATAGTCCCATCAGAGGTGTTTGAAACTAATACAGTAGAGCAATTTAAACATAATTGGGATAGACATAAGGATATGCTATACTACATAGACAGCATGGGTCTTTGAAACCTCATGGACATGCAGCTAAATTCTATACTGGACAGCTGGTACTGTACTATGTTCTGGTTATATGGCTGTAATATGTATAGAAAATAGACTGTATTAAATACTCGCAAGGCCACCACCATGAGTCTGTTGGAGTCATCCTTACATGGACCAGAAGATCACCATGTGAGGATGGAGCCTGGTGTTCCTAAGCTTTACATCAATGGCTCAGGCCGTTCTCTGTTTTGAAGTGCTGTTGAGAGATGTCATTAACAACCTGCATTGGTCCTGCAACTATGATGTCTTAATTGTGTTAGGGGGTAACTGTTCATACAGCCCACTGGCTGCCAGACTTCACTCTGACTATTAAGAAATCAAAGCGCTGGTTGCTGTTTTTGCTAATTGTAAATGAGTCTCCGGAGTCACTTCTAGTTACTTGCAGCAGAACAGGCCTGGGCACCAGTGAGAACAAGGACTGGGAGACTACTTTGCATACTAGCCACCAGATAGACGTCTGCTATACATACAAGACATCTGATAACTAATATTCAACATAGAAACCAACAACTATGGTGGCTAGAATTCAAATCAGAGACCATTGTAGGGAAAACTATATGAAATTAGGCTTTACAGCTTATTGAGGAAAGAAGAAGCAAATTTAGGTATAAATTGCTATAAATGATAGACTGCACTCCTCTCTATACATATTTCTGTTGATTATTTAATGCAGCTCCATATTTTGTGGTTTTGCTCCTCCAATATTGGCCACGGGTGTTGACAATGTCCTCAGATACAGTGACATCTCAAGTTCCAGAAGACCCAAAGCTGTGGCTATTTTCAGAAACCCCTATTTAACTCCATTTTTACTGAATCTAGCGCATTCTTTCTGAACTCCCAGTCAATTCTGCCAACTCTTTCATTCTGTTACATTGGAAATCATCTATCTTACCTCTTATTAGTCAATGTTGGTTTAATTTAAATGAAAAACCAGGGAAGAGATCTTCTTATCTAATAGGGATCAATACATTCTGTTCCACCAGCTGGGATGCATTGGAGGTAGAGATATAGGAACTGGATGGCAATTAGGACAGAGTAGACTATCGAAGAGGTATCCCAAAAGGGAGTCGGAATGCCTAAGGATTGTCAATGTACTCTTGCAATCCTCACTTAAGGCCTATAATGTATGATTTGGTCTTACAACCTAGTCATGAATGCTCCACAAATGTATACGTGTATATAAATGCTTACATCTTCTTCTTCCCTTCCTTTATCCTTCTTCATGCTATATCTTGTCATTCCTTTTAATCCTCCTAGATTCCTCCCCTTTCCTATCCACATTATTCCATATATTATGTTCCTTCTGCTTCATGTTTATTGCAAAGGAAATTTTCACTTTCGATTCAGAAATACATTTGTGTATTTTGCTTATGCTTTATTCCATTGTCCACCTTGATACATGTTCTTAAAATAAATATTTTACAAAACAAAAGATAATGGGTCCTATTCTGTGCACTAATATAATATGCAGTGCCCATTTTTTACTGAATAATAGTCAAAGCAGAACCCACTGTAGTGATAGGTGTACAATACAGAGTCCATTCTTTTGGCTGGCAGTTATACAAAACATAGTCAATTCTGGTGGCTAGTGTACAAAATAACCTTTATGGAGGCTAGTATACAAAGTAAACATCATGTCTTGTGTATAATATGCAAACAAGGCCTCCAATTTGAATGTAAGTTTACAAAACAGATGTCCAATATTGTGGCTAGTATGCGATGCGCACCTTCATTCTGATGGCTAGTATGCACAGCAGATTTCACAATTGGTGGATCGTTTTCAAAGCAGTCTTCCAGTTTTGTACTTCTTGCCTTGTTAATATACCGCCCTCTCTCTTGCTAAGCAACCCTACTTTAGATCTTTAATTTCCACCTAGTTGACCAACCCCTGCTGACTCCCTCCCCTCCGCGAACCAACGGTACTGTACAGCAGCCGCGGCGCTGTCAAAGAAGCGTCCATGGCAGTGCTGTATTGTAGTATAATACAACACTGCCGTGGCTGCTGTAGAATTCAGACTCACCGAAATGGAGCTGCTGCGCATGCGCAGCAGCTCCCTCTCGCAATATTTTTTTTTTTTTCCAGGGGGGCGGAAACCCCACCTTCTAAATCCTGCGTTCGCCCCTGCCTACCACCTTCCCCTTGTTCCCTCACTGCTTTTGACTTTGTCACCAACTACAAAGGCAAAATCAACACTATCCATCAAGAAATCTCCTCTCTCCAGATCTGTCACCCCACATTCACCTTCTCCCCCATATACCTACCCAGTGTGTTTTTTCTTTCCTGCTACTGAAGACAAGGTTTTCATACTCCTCTCTTCCCTCAACCTGTCCCGTTGATCCCATTACAGCCCAACACCTCCACAACCTCCCTCCCATTGCTTTGCCTGCTCCTAGCTCACCTTTTCAACTTGTTCATCTCCACTGGCACCTTCCCTTCCATCTTCTAGTATGCACTCATCTCTCCTACCCTCAAGAAACCATCTTTCTAACTACTTTTCTCTCCCGCTACTGCACAAATTCTTCCCGTTGCTTCCAAAATTGTTGAGCAGTTTGTATACAACAGTTTAGCTCACATTCGTCTCACGTCTACACCTCTCGTCATCCTCGTCTGTAGTTTCTTTTTATGTGCGACTGTATTTTGTAAGATTTGTAACTCTGACTGTGGTGTTTTGTGTCGCTTTACAAATAAACAATGGTGATGATGATGATTGAAATGGGTATGACATGAACTATTATTTCTAGCGTCACTATAACTACAAGCGCTGTTACTAGCACTGCGGTAACATTACGCTCATATTCCGGATTTTTGGAATGCATTTTGCTCTATTCACATCTGTTTATCATGGGTACACACATTGTGGAAGTCTAACACTGGCAACAAATGCATGTGGAGTGCGATTTTGTTTGACATGCATTTTTATTAGTGTCAAAAAAACATAATGTAGTGCCTAAGGGAGCAAATACAATCCAAATACCACAAATACTCCACTCTGGCCAAAGTTTGAAAAATTTTTACACACATTTATAATTGTTACAAACTGCTCTTTCATACAGGAATTTTAACTGCCATTTAACTAAAAATGTCAAAGTATTGTGCATTGTCTAAACGAAAGGCAAGGTCTCCGGTCTGTCAGACCTCAGCTCAAGTTGAGAATCACATAGCAGAATATCATGTACTCACATGTATTAATAGCAGCCATGATTATACCAGAAGTTCTGTGCAGCGTGGCACACATCTAGATCATGACGTGTAATTAAATAACTGCACCTAATCAGCAGCCTATTCATCTGTGGCATCGATCATTGGGTGGTATATATAAAATGTGGGAAATGTCAGCAGAAAAACATACATTGCAACTCTAAAATATATATTAATTTACTGACATTCTGCTTTAAGTGCCTTTCTAAGCGACCTTTTATAGGAATTATATGTTCTGTGATTTTCTGATTATTAAAAAGAAGTTTTTAAAAGTTCTATAGAATTAAAAGTTCTACATTCAGGAAGTATTTTCACAGGTTTCATACAGGTACATATTCTAAAACACAAAGTGGAAGCAATCATTTTGTGGCTGAGCCAAATGTTATGAGAATCCAAACAATTCACTAAGAACCTCAATATCCATGAGGAAAATGTTCCCAGTGAATTGACTTTCATGCATATTTGTTCAGCCTGCAAAGTGGTGACATCCAACGTGTGTAGGTGCCTTTATATAACACCAATGAAAATCAAAAAGACTTTAGCTTTCATTAGTATAATTTGCACTTACCTGACCACAGCTAATATTTGTTTGGTTTATGTGAGTAAACTGTATCCTATAGTGATTATAGTGAGCTTGAATAGTGATGGAAAGATACCAGTAGAGAGAGAGAGAGAGATTCCAGATTTTAGTTAGAGGTGGAATGAGCACAGGAGACAGGGACCTACCAATTTGTGAGGGAATGGGATCAAGGCGACAGGAGGTAGAGTAGGAAGATGAGAAGAGAGTAGAAACTTCCTCTTCATTTGTGGGATCGAATGAAGAGAGGGTATCAGAGGGTGCTACAATGGAATTGATCTGATTGCTTGTGTGGGTGAAATGAAGGTCACCATGTGAATGGGCTGCAGGTGAGGCAGTATCTGATTGTGTGAGCCATGTTTCTGTTATTGCCAGAAGGCTGAGGTTGTTTGATAGGAAGAGGTTGTGAATGGAGGTAAGTTTGTAACAAATAGAGCAAAGGGCACATTTAAAGGACTTTGGAAGAGATGGGAGACAGTTGATGCGATTGAGATTTGCTAGTGTTCAGATATATGTGTGTGGGAGAAGTGTGGGGGACCTGGATTAGGTGCTATATCACCAGCTAATAGAAGCAGGGAGGAAGAAAGATAGGAAAGATGATTGTAAGATGTGTGACCTTTTTGTTTCAGGCGACAGAATGAGGTTGTTACAACTATTGAATTTAAATAGAAAAAACGTTAATGAGTGTTAAATAGGGATTTGTGGAGTAATGAAGGGGCAATGTGGACAGAGATGTGTGTTGCAGGAAGGGTGAAGTAGGATATAGGTCTAAAGATAATGCCAAGAAAGGAGAGTAAGAAAAATATTTTTGCAAACATTGGAATTTATGAGTAACACACATCACCTCACATAGGCATAACGCCCAATATTTCACGTGGGACAAATATTCAATTTGTTTTGTGTTAGACACATGTCCATGCAGACTTTCTGAGAAAAAAATATAATAAAACAAAACGTATTGTATATAACTATAAATCAAGCATTGAGTCAATCTCTATAACATAAACTGAGGTTACAAAGCTATGTATGGTTCATGTATACACTTCTGTATAGAAGACTTAAATCAGTAACGGTGCCAGAAAGATATACGGTAGGATTTTTACCCTAAAGAGAATCTACCTATCCAAGAGTGACAGCTGGGTATTAGCCATACAAGGGTCCAATGATCCACTTACACACACACAACGAGTGTATCCAGAACACTCAAATCTTCTGAACAAAACACACACCAAAAATACAACATAAAATGCAACATTTTTTCACCTTGTTATCACGGACAAGCACAGGGTGTGCACCTGCAGACTGCAGAATGTGAGGACACAGAAGCAGAACTGGAACTTGGTCATTTATACCCCAGGACAGATCAGGTAGGTGCTGCTCTTTCTATAGCACCCACCCAGTGGAAGGGGGCTATCCATCATTGACGCACAATCCTAATAGATACCACAATCTTTCGCCCTGTGTTCAACTTACTCCAGGGGGTAAATGTATCAAGCTGAGAGTTTTCCGGTGAGTTTGAAAAGCCAATCAGATTCTAGCTATCGTTTATTTAGTACATTCTACAAAATGATAGCTAGAATCTGATTGGTTGCTATAGGCAACATCTCCACTTTTCATACCCTCCGGAAAATTCTCACCTTGATACATTTACCTCAGGTCTCTTTGTGCTGGGTTACAAGAGTGGAGAGTCCACTCCAGCCCCCTCTCAGCTTTGCACCCTGAGTGGTGGCACATCACCCCACCCTAGATATGCCATATGCCCTAGGTCACAGTTCGTAGATCTAGGCGTGCCCAAAGTATTTGCCCGGTTTTAGCACCACCCGTCTTGAGGTGCGCACTCTAATGGAGAGGAAGGTTTTCACCATGGACTCCCAGAAGGGAGTATGGACTTGGAGGCTCCCTAACTGCAGGTCCTGGTCCTCTCAGAGGGTAACGGGCGAAACCTAAAGTAGAGCCTAGTATATGGAGGAACTGAGGAGCAGGGGGTTTCAGGAGATAAGAAACCCCGGATGACAGCGGAGAAGATGATCTGCAGCAGCGACTGCTAAAGAGGTCCTGTGAAGCGCCAATGAATCAGGAACACAGCGAAGAAGATGTTCTGCAGCAGCGGCTGCTGAAGAGGTCTTGTGGAGCTGGGAAGCACCTATGAGTCAGGAACACAGAGGAGAAGATGTTCTGCAGCAGCAGCTGCCGAAGATGTCCTGTGGAGCTAGTTGCTCAACAAGCAATAAGGCACTGGAGACTGCACAACAGGATAACACAAGAAACAAGAGCCAGGACTTGGATACGTCTAACCAGGAGGAGAGACATGAAGATCTGGCACCCTTCTATTGCAGGAGGTGCCTTTTATAGTGGATCTGCAACTGATTGGGGTCCGGAACATGACTGAATGACTAAAAAAGATGGCGGCCGCATCGGAGACCATGGCGTTCGTCCGGAGGGGAGCAGTCAGGGAGAGAGAGGTAAGTAAACACCCATCGGATCAGCGGGTCAAAATGGTGACACCCTGACTGGGAACATCTAACATATTGAGAAAGTGGCAGGGAATACATAAGGATCCAGACAAGCATGGGGTTACAAAATGGTAAAACCACAAATGCAAAATATGCATAAACATACCACACAAATACTTTACTTACCTATACATCTAGATATCTGTAGTAAGTTACTCAAATGACAAGAACTGTGGTTCACTGACTGTTATACAAAAAACCTTATCAAGAGATTCCTTTCTGAATCTCAGGATAATTGCAATTATTAAACCATCCTCATCCCAAGCCACCTTTGCTGGCTCTAGGTAACCATGCATATGCAGCATCTGGAAAAAGTTTTCCGACCCCAACATGTTTTTCTCCTTTTGTTGCCACAGATTCTGATTTTCAAGGAGACTGGAGTAGGATTTTCTTTCACTTATCTGTTTTCTGAATAAGGGCATTAAACAGGTATAAAGCAATTTACTTGGAGTTAACTGGTCCTCGAGTATGATCTGAAATTCCAAACCAGTAAATATGTATACCACAATATAAATTAAATACTGCTACATTAGTGTCAAATGCCAGGGGCAAAGTATTCTAGCTTTGTAAGAGGAAAAAGAAAACCTGGAAATGCAAGCTGTACCAAAAGCAATAAGAAAGGCATATGGAAACCAATGCATTTAATTATTTACAAATATATAGGTGGAATACTGTTGTCTAAAGCTTCGTATGTCACCAAGTAAAAATATTGCATATGAATTCCATGGTAATGGTTGGAAAGTTAAAGGTACACAATCATAAACATTTTAATCCCCATTTTATTGATGCTGAATCACTGACCATACAAGTCCATTGTGTCTCTACAAGTGGTACATAGGAGCTAAGTCTCATTGTATGATAGTTCTCCATTCACTCATGTAGCAAAACAAATAAATGGGTTGTTCCCCTTTTAGCTTTAGGTAGACACAGGAAATTAGGAACGCCCCAGGTGGTATGCAGTGCAGCTCCTCCTCTCCCTTGTGTCTGAGAGACTTCCCAAGATGTTTCTGAAATCTACAAGTATAAACATAGCAAACATTATGGGTGGGAAGTTTGGGCTGCCATGGAGTATCTCGAGGAAAAGGAATTATTGGTGAATATAATTCACATTTCTCATCTTCAATCATTCATGGCAGGCAATCAATGGGATGAACCCAAGCAATAAAAGTTGGGAAGGCCACAATACCAGATCATAATTATATGCTGCATAATCACAACAATATTATTAAGTAATTGTGTGAAGAATAAATGACCATCCAGCTGCTTTGTAGAGATCCACTGCTGACGTCTGAGCCCTACGTACCCAAGATGTTGCCACTGATCTTGTTGTGTGAGCTTTCAGGATTTATGGTACCTTATATCTTTTGTGCCTGTGTAATGGCTCCTCTGATCCATCTGAGGATGGTCTGTTTGGATGGGGCACAGCTTTTCCTGTCTCCTGTTTGGATCACAAAGAGTTATTCTGTGTTCTAGATCCCTCTTGTAAAGAGATTGCTCTGACTAAATCCAATGTGTGTAGATTTATTTCTCTATCATCAGCTGGTTGCGTACAAAAGTATGGCAATATGATTTCTTGATTAAAAGACAATAAAATGGGTTCTTTGCACCACAAAGTTTGCAGTTCTCCAATTCTACGGGTAGAACAAATTACCACTATGAATACCACTTTTATTGTAGCCACCATAGGGAAATCTCTTGTAAAACGGAAAGGAATTAGATATGAGAGTGTTGAGAAATAAATCGAGATCCCATGGTGCCAGAAAGGATTTAATATTGAGAGGGCAGGACCTTTGCTAAGGCCATCCTGATGAAAATATATACAAAAATATCCCCACAGTAGCTGAAGCTGGATCCACTTTAGGCTCATCTCACAGATTTTCTTCTTATTTTATAACAGACCACATAAGGATTCTTTTTCCCTTGCCTATAGATGTGCATCGTTTATAAATCACCTTCTTTGAGATTGGTTCATTCTGCACATTGATTGCTCAATCTCCATTCCATCAAAAATAGTTCATCTAGATTTAGGTGAAGAACTGGGCCATTTTGTAGACTGTCTGACCAAAGACTTAGAGGCCACAGTTGCTCCAGAAGCTATTGTAAAGCACAGGCACTGTGGCCAGAATGGAAGGGTTGCTATGACATCTACTTTTTCTTTCTCCGTCTTTTTTGATCTTTTTATTTTCTTTTTTAAGGCGCAAGCAATGAGAGGAAATGAAGGGAAGGCATTTCCCCATCCATACTCCCTGTGTCACTGGAACTTTGTGGCGATAGAAAACATCTGGCCACCTTAGCGTTGTCACGATTGAGAGTCCACTTTCCTGGATAAACTTGTTTTCGGCTGAGATAACTGGCTATGACCTACTGAAGTACCGAGAGCGGCTTCAAGTTTCTTTCTGTCCATGATTCAGACTAACTTTTGTTACTATTGCTATCATGGTCTTGGTCCTGGTACTGCCCTGACAATTTATGACTGTGACTAGAGTGTTGTTGTCAGGTAATATCTTGAGAAACTTGGCCTGTAAGATAATATGAAAGTACTGAATTGCATTCCAGACTCTCCAGATGTCCGGAACATTATGTGTAATTTTTTTTACGTTATGTGACCATGCACCTTCTGCTACTATGACAGGAGACGAGCCCCCAAATTGTTGTACAGGATTCTGCCATATTATCCAGTCTAGTGTTTAAAGAGACACTCCTAGTTCTCCTTTGTTTTGGATTCTGCAAGTTAAGACACTCTCTTTGTAATCCCACACATGTATAGAAGTCTAAATGGACTTTTTGCATATGTCGCCTTGCCCAGGGGAGAATTCCTCTGGTGGAGGAAATCATGACTAGAATGCAAGAGCCTCATTACATTGTAATCTAATTTTGAACTTGTAGCTGGCTAGCCGAGCACTGAATCCTGTATAATGTTTGTACAATGTCTATTTGGACCCCCAGACATTTATCTGCTTTGATGGCACGAGATAACTCCTTGCCTTGTTTATAATCTAGCCGTGTGCCTGCAGATAGGCCATTACTTGAGCTATCCTGGACAGGACAATGTGCTGTGACTTATTTGTCACTAGGATGTCGTCCAGAATGGACCAGAGATTCTTCCACAGTATCCGTAACTCTGCCACCCATGTTACTAATACACTTGTGAAGTTCTTGGGAATATTGCCAGTCAAAGTGAAGACATGTGAATTCCAAATGCTATCCAAGGACACAGAACCTTAAGATCTCTGGTGATAAACTGGAACAGGGATATGACAGTTGGCATCGTAAAAGTTCTATGAATGCAAGAAATTCCCTTCGCTTATAGCAGTAAGAATTGATTTTTCTATAACCATACAGAAAGCCTGAGGATTTTTTGACCAAAAAAGACTGGAAGAAAATAAGTCTGTGCCCATCTGGGCTGGAGGAACAAACAAGATTACATGAGCTTCCTACAATATTTTGCAGACTGATGTGAAAAATGTCACCGTCCACTCTGACAAAGAAGTTTTAACCTCTTCTGACAATGGAAAGAATCCATTCAAATTGAATAGAATACGTCATTCTTTATAAATACTCTATGATCTGGTCGCCCACGACTGTTAGTGGGGACTAAGCCAGGCAATAATCAAAGCAAGGTCTTTTGCCCTGATTTCTGCTCTTTGAGTCTGAAAGCCAAAAAGGGATGCAGTAGTAGCACCTAGTGTATTTTTTCACAAGTGTATAACTTACATTTTTGACGTGTTGGCGAGATGAGCAGGAAGGAAATGCTTCACGTTTTGATCCTGCAACAGGTGGTTAGATTTAGACCCAGAAAATTTGTGAATTATGCCAATTTATTACCAAAGAACAAGAGAGGTATTGTTAACAAAAGGAGTATTGTTAGATTATAGATTGAGTGTCTTGAGCTCTTCTGGATACCGACATTGAAACCATAGTTCTTGGCTGAAAAGGTAAGGGTATCAAACAATGTCTTGCAAAGGAAATCAATTCCTCTCTGCATAACTTAAATCCTTTTACAACAATATTGTCTACTAATATTTTCCTGAACTTCTGTATGAAGAGCCTCACCTCATACTCCGCGCACTCTAGCCACTGAAGACATAGCTACCACTAATTCTTTAGGTAGATCTATACCTAGGACCTCTGGTATTATATTAGTAATATTGGTCTCAATTGATGAACAGGGTAATGCTATGTTCATTTTTGGAACTGAACTCCATCCATGTGCCTCTTCATCACAGAAGGGATGGATGTTTTCTAATCATCAAATTCGTTAGGACTTTCTCACAATTGATGCATGGGAAACTATTTATTTGCGATGATCCTCAAGCAGGGCATCTTTAGTGCAGTGGAGGTTGATGCTTCATTCATCTCCATAGATTTATATATTTATATGCCTGAGCATAATCTCAACAGTAAACCAAATAAATAGTCTGGGTTCTCCTTAATTTCCCGAGATTCATTAGAAGGTCAACCCACATCTTCCAAAGAGTCCAGTTCGGACTGGGATCCCCTATCCTCTAATTCCATATTTGTCTGGGACTTTGCTCTCTTCACCCCCTGTACAGCTCATAAATCCTCTTTAGACACAACTGATTTTATCATGCAGTCTATTAAATCCTTAATTGCTCAGGGATGCTGGATCACTTCCTTGGAGCTGGGCTAATTATATGATGCAAAAAAATAAATATCCTTTTTATAATCAGTCGATAATGGCTTGGCACAGGCTCCACAGAAATTATGTTGCACAAGAGTACGGATATTGGAAAAGTATACTAAAAAGCAAAATCATGAAAACAAGCCCCTAACTTATCTAGAGTGGCTGCTCCTCAGCTCTTTGGGGTTGAACTCAGGCTCCATCCTTCTGGCAACGTCCTGTTGCCTTGTGCTCCACTTTCAGTGGTGCTTTCTATGGTACAGGGAAAGCTTACACTAGTGGGTCCTGTCTGTCTGAACCTCCATATTGGTTTCCTCTGGCCCCGGATGTGGTGCATGAGCAAAGCATCCGTCGATGTGCCCTTTCAATTTTGAATTAAAAATTCCTATTTTATTGTATAGCATTTGCAATTGACGGTAGTCCCCAGCCTTCATCCTTGGCTTGCACCACCCAGCATTGTTACTGGAATCATTAAAGCAGGTACAGCAGCCCCTACACACAGAAAATAACACACTGACTGCTCTCTCTACTCCAGCTACATACAGGTGAAGAGGATGAGCTGCATTTCTAATTTTCTGTTTCTTCCTAATGCTAGAAGGGGAACAACCCATTATAATGGCTGCCATTGAGGATGGAAGAGGACAAATAAATTGCTACCAGACCATATACCGGTATATAAAAAAAAAAAAAAAAAAAAAAGATAAAAAAACAAGCGCATGAAAGCTTGACCTTAGTCATCCTTGAGAGTGTCCACAGTAGGATATGGAGAGACTGAGGCCCAGACTACTACTTATAGCATAGTGCCTCCACCTCGTTACACTGTAATGCACACAAGTGACCCGCTCAGGGAATATGCTCAATGTCATCACCTACAGATGCTACTAATCCATTTATTTAAAGCATTACATCCACAATGGTTATTTACTATGCACAGGAAATAACCATTCTGGATGCATGTAACTAAAAATAAAGTAAAAAATATGGATTATTGTCCTCACTCGAAACAGACAAGTTCATATGCTGCCATTATCGGGTTCCTGAATTGCTTCTTTATATATGAGTGCCACCCTATATCATCACCAGGGTGGTATTATTAGGAAAGCGTCTTTTAACCGGGAAGCTCAGACAGAAATACATTAGGTCTCCTACGCCAGGCAGCACTTATTGTAAAATTGATCTAATAGTAGCGATTAGATCAAATTTTACTGAATTTATTAGGGATGGGAAAAGATGAGATATTTTGAAGATTGTAAGCTTGTGAACATTGGCTTCTTACCTCTCTGCCTGTATTACTTAGGAGTGGTTTATTACTGTGTTTGTTCCCAATTGTTAAGCGCTATGGATTTTGCTGGCGCTATATAAATAAATGATGATTACGAACAATCCTGTGGTGTATATTTATGAAAGTGCAGAGAAACCTGGAGGGACTGTGGGCAGAGACGGTGCTTCACTTGTCTTACCTGAAGCACAGTTGGCACTGTAATAATACAATTATATTATAAAGATATATAATCAATCTTATTTACCAATATTATGATGAGTGTTGTATAAATTGTGCATGTAGCATGTCCAGACGTATTGTTAATTCCATAGGAAAAAATGACCAGAAATACATTAGAAGATATTTAATAAGTATATACATCTTTGTTACGGATTTAAGCTACATAAAAGGCATTTCTTAAAAAACAAAAGCATTATATCTATGAAATGTACAAATATATAGGAACATTTTAATTGAATTCATGATTTATTGCATTCCTAATACATGCAAATCAAAGCCCCCCTTTTTGCTACAAGATTCCCTCTTGTAATAGATACCAGTACAATGTGTCTTGCACAAATAGGAAATGGTTATACAGTTCAGTGTGTTCTTAAATACAGAAAAATAACCATCCTCATAGTTCATTTATGGTCAGCTTATGATTCAAGTGACGTTAATGTTCCAGCTTTAAATCCGATTTTTTTTTTAATGCTGGATATATTTGTCTTTGTATTCTTTCATGGTATACACTGATCAGCTACAACATTAAAACCACTGACATGTAAAGAACATTGATTATCTCGTTACAATGGCACGTCAAGGGATGGGATATATTAGGCAGCAAGTAAATAGTCAGTTCTGGAAGTTGATGTATTGGAAGCAAGAAAAACAGGCAAGTGTAAGAATTTGAGTGACTTTGACAAGGGCCAAATTGTGAAGGCTAGACGACTGGGTCAGAGTGCTCCCAGGAAGCAGTGTTTAGTACCTACGGAAAGTGGTGACACCCAGTGCACCAACGACAAGGTCGTGGGCACCCAAGGCTCACTGACGCGTGTAGGGAGCGAAGGCTAGCTCGTCTGGTCCAATCCCACAGAAGAGCTACTGTAGCACAAACTGCTGAAAAAGTTAATGCTGGCTCGCAGCATGTTGCTTATTGGGCTGTATAGCCACAAACCGGTAAGAGTACCCATGCCGACACCTGTCCACAACCTAAAGCACCTACAATGTGTATGTGAGCACCAGAATTGGACCATGGAGCAATGGAAGAAGGTGGCATGGTCTGATCACATTTCTTTTACATCATGTGGACCACCACATGATGCGTCGTTAACCTGGGGAAGAGATGGCACCAGGATATACTATGGGAAGATGGCAAGCCAGCAGATGCAGTATGATGCTCTGGGATATGTTCTGCTGCAAAACCTTGGGTCCTGGCATTTGTGTGGATGTTGCTTTGACATGTGCCACCTACCTGAACATTGCTACAGACCAAGTACACCCCTTCACAGCAACAGTATTACTTGAAGGTAGGATAATGCCACCAGGGAATAATGCCCCAGGAATGGTTTGAGGAACATGACAAGACCTGACATTCAAAGTGTTGACTTGGCCTCCAAATACCCCAGATCATAATTCAATTGATTATCTGAAAAACAAGTCCGGGCCATGGAGGCTTCACCGTGCAACTTACAGGACTTAAAGGGTCTGCTGCTAATGTCTTGGTGTCAGATACCACAGGGCACCTTCAGAGGTCTTGTGTAGTCCATGCATCGAGGGGTCAGAGCGGCTTTGGCTGCACAAGGGTACCTACACAATATTAGGCAGGTGGTTTCAATGTTGTGCCTGATCGTTTTATATATTATCTCTCATAACTAGATACCTTGTGAGTGTAGTTTTGCCAAAACAAGACCTGTTTGTAACCATTTCCCCAATTCAGAAAATGCTACACCCACATGACTTTGTTGTAAGTGTCCTATAAAATATATACACATACACACACAAAAATACAGATATGAGGAGCATCTCATAGGTGGGGGGGAATTCAATTTTGCCGCAACGGCACTAAATCTATTACCGCTAATACAGTAATTTTAACCCTGATTTTTGCTCGCGGCAAAAAAAAAGAATCAGCGTTAAAGATTACCGCATTAACTGTAATAATGCGCATTATTACCGTAATATTGGTAATAGTGCGCAGAATCCATTTGTTTGGGGTTAGTTCTACTATAACCACTGTAGATGTCAGAACTGGAACAAGTGCATAGTGATTTCATCTCAGATAACACATTTTTCCCTATCCTTTAAGATACAACAAAGTGCAACTTATCAATAAATTATGGAACAAAATAAAGAATGTCACAGATTTAGAGGAACAGTCAATGGGGAGGTTTCTGCCAGCTAACCAGGCCTAATTTTAATATTTTGTAAGATTTTTAATGCTTTGTAAAAATTTTAATGCTCAATATGTATTTTTCAAAGATGTTTAGCCTACTTTTTTTGCTCATTAAATTTAATCTTGAACTTGCCCTTTAGTTTTCAAAAAATATACTTTACTTTGCAGAGAAGGGATGAGATATAGTCAAGCAAAAAGTTACATGCATCAAACTCTGAAGATATATATTTTTCCTAATTACAAAACAATGTTTTTCCCTTCTTTGCTCATTTTCCTCAGGAGGCAAATGAAAAGGAACGGCAATACGCAACAAATAAGATGTTGCTGCAAGATTCTCGCCATTACAAAAGAACAGCACTAGTCAGGAGTTATTCTTGCCCCAGTACTAAAGGGGATTTTGTTTTTCGTTTAACTTGGAAATACTTTACCTTTTAGGTATTGCTTAATGCACTGGATACTCATAATGAGGTTTTACTGGGAAACATCCAAGCAAGTGCATTTGTTCACCCATTCTTCCTTAATAAAAGGATTTTAACGGAAAATAGTTTGATATTTTTAAACTATGAATATGTTAAACAGCCTTAAACGGAACATAAAAGTAACATTTGGGATGAATCAAAAATGCATTTACAATTTTATTAACTGTATTTTTGTATGCACAGGATAACCACAATATTTCTGTATTCATAGTTCATCACCAACATGTGAAGCCCAGATTCTGGGATGGAAACATCATCTGTATGAATCATGTTGGTCCATTTGAATCCTCTATTTATTTAAACATTACGGAAAACTATTATTTTTACAGCAACCAAAAAGGTTTTTGAAAAGGTTGTGGCAGCTGTGTAATGCATATTCCATTTGTAATAAAGTACCATGGCTAGTGCTAATGTTTATTTCATGATTTTAAGCAAAATTAAAGTATTAAAGATACAAGAAAAAAATCTGGGTGTTAAGCAAAATAGAAAAACATACTAACTTAACAAGACGACACATGGATTATGGTAATTCATAGTTAAAAAAAAAAAAAAAAAAAGATTTCTTAGGAATAATAATTATGGAGCAAAAATTATATTGTTGAAGTGACAGTAATATATACGTAGTTATTAAAAGAAAAAAATACAAATATACTTGCAGACAATGTTTAAAAAAACAGTTTGCTTTTTTTTATTGAAATGACTCTTAAAAGCCACATTCATTAAGGTGTAAAAGACAAACTTAATCCTCAAGTTCATCTTGCTTGATCTAGACAGGCTTGGGTTAGTTACACAGCTCATGAGAGATATAAGCAGGGTGCTGGGTGTCAACAGTACATGCATTTAAATAATAAAAATAAAAAATAATAATAATGCAACTGTAAAAGGTAAAACAATTTCATGTGCAGTTATTTGCTAGAAGCGAGAACTTTAATATAAAGCTAGCATATCAGTTTTGACTTTTGCTTCTTTTTTTTACTAAACTGAAAAACAGTTTATCCTAATCGCCAAGATTATGTTCATCATCATTCTTATTACAATGCAATGAGCGGTCTTTTCTGTCAGTCAGCCAGGAGGCTCCACTTTCTGACACTTCAGTTGGAATTAAACTAACTCCAATTACAGTAGCAACGAACCGCTGATGTTTTGAACAATAGCAATAGGTCCACAGGTTTCCTACTTCCATTCTAGAAACTTACTTTGCACAAGCAAAAACAGATATTCGCATATGTTTGCTATGAGACTCAGAGGCAGGAGTGAAGCCAACCAGTGGTAGTCATTTTACGGATTACCACAATTCCGACAGTTCGTAAAAATTCCGATGACTATATGGCGACAACACATAAAAATAGAGTGACCTTCAAACACAGACAACAAAGCAGACAGTGTTCACGTCCATCCCGAAGACAGAAAATCGCGACCGTGGAGATTGACGTCACTTAAAATTCAAACTGTAACATTGGTGGATTTAAAGCTGCAATTCCGGGTCCAGTTGCCTAATTCTAACCCTTAGATTAGATGATACAGTCGGCAGGACCCAGCATTGCCGCTTTAAAACCACCAATGTTACGGTTAGCATTTTAAGTGACGTCAATATCCACGGTCGCAATTTTCTGTCTTCGGAATTGATGTGAACACGGTCGGCTTTGTTGTCGATGTGTTTGAAGGTCACTCTATATTTAGGTCTTGTCACCATATAGTCATCGAATTTTTATGTAGGTATACTGTCGGAATTGTAGTAATGGGTCAAACGTACCCAACCCAAGCCAACACGAGTCATTTCATACTTTAATGCTGTCTACGGAAAGGTTTTGTTTTTTTGCAAATCCCTGCGCTGATGTAACTGGGCCATGGAAATCTGTAGAAAAAAAAATCTGAGAAAGATTATTGCTGAACATTATAATAGGAGTCAATGCAGCCTGAGACTAATATATATATTTCCTGAGATGCACAGGCTTAGATTTCTAAAACTTACATTTTAATTATGGTCCAAAGAAAAGTACATCTATATATTCTTTTTTTATTACTGCAAATCCCTCAAAAACAAGAGATCTCAATATGTACTAAGTACATCTATAAGAAACTAGACTATTCTATAATATATTTTATGGCATGATTACTTGTATTTCATAAGTTATGTGAATCCTAAATAATAAACACGAATGGTACGCTTGAAACTCCTCTGGTCAAAAGTAAGACATGCACAATTTACATAGAATTTATAATGTATTTTTCATTATTGAGGAGGAGTCATTTTAAAGTGCAAACTGAGCAAATATAGGGGGAGGTGGCACTTTCCTTTCTCTCCTTGATACAATACTGCACTGCTTTCCTCTACAATGGAATTAAATCATCTTCCTGGGCAATTTCTGTAGACTGTAGGTTTAACAATTAGAATTATAAGGTACAGACTTCTACTGAATTAATAAAATAAAAAGGGTTCCGATGTAAATCTGAGCATTTATCTTGAAAGCTGGCAGCACAACTATTACATCTCTTGTTTAATACTTCATGGACTTCATGGATAGAAATACTGCCTGATCCTACACAATTAAATGCTGGCTGATCTCGATATGGATAACATTAATACTTGAGTGTAATAGGCTTATGGCTTTTTTAATACAGTTTTGCAGCATCACGTTTAAGACATAGTTGCCGTTGTCTGCCATAAATGCTGACAAAGTCCTTTACGCTAGAAGACGGACAACTCCGTTGTCGGAGCCCAGTAGGAGCAGTCTCTTGGTAGGGAGGACAGCCAGGTTGGTTAAGGTCCCCTTGAAGTTCTCCGAGCTGAGTTTGGTTGTGCTGTTTGGCTGTGATGAGGAATCAAGGAGAGAGTATATGCCAATCTTGTTTGCTACAGTGCCAGTTATAATCTCATTGCCATATAAGTCAAGTGCATGAATGGGGTCAGAATTGGATTTGAACTGATGTAAAGGCTTCTGCTCCAACTCCTTCCAGACTGTCAGGGAATGGTCAGAGGAGGAACTCACCACAATGTTTCCATCCGCTGCCTGCAGGATACAGAAGCCATCAGTGTACTGGACAGCAAAACAGTAACTTTTGGTTAAACGGGTTTATATGAAATTCATATTCTGCAATTGTAAAGTAAAGTCAACTGATTGCATTTACATTTTCCATTGCAACACCATGGAATCTTCTATGCCTATACAATGTACAGCACTTGCTATATTGCTACTCCTATTTCCAGCAATATGTGCTTACTACTTCTTTCAGAGTCTCCCTGTCAGGAACCACATTAGAATTCTGAAATGCCTTGATGTTGGCAGGTGCTTCTCCTACTATGTATATGCTGACACACAGTGATTTATATATTATTTATTTCAGAGTGCCAGACTATATTTTCTTTTCTTTGCATATACACAGTGGTCTAAATTGTCCTGGCTGCACTCTCTCAAATGATTTTATTCACTTGTACACATTTCATTAACTTAAAAGGAGCGCAAACAGAAAGGTTTTAACTGTGACATCCCGAGTACACTTGTTACACACGCTAGGGTCTCAGCTATAGGAGCTGCCTTCCCACCCGCTCCCTGTGCTCGGCCAACGATCGCCGCCTCTCCTCCACTCTGATCACCTCTTCCCACTCTAGAATACAAGACTTCTCCCGAGCTGCCCCCCTTCACTGGAACAACCTCCCTCGCTCCATCCGTCTCTCACCCAATCTGTGCTCCTTCAAGCGGGCACTTAAAACTCACTTGTTCCTTAAGGCCTACCAACCATCCACTTAACCTCTCACCCTTCTGTTTCTCCCCTGGATCCTTTTCTCTCCCCTTTGCTTCACTCCTCTTGTGCCTGATTTTGTATACCCTCCCTTAGGATGTAAGCTCGTATGAGCAGGGCCCCTCTCCCCTCCTGTCTCCACACCTGTTCTTCTGCTCCGTCTTTACAGTATTTGCCTGCCTGGTGTTTCTGAAGTTCTGGTACTTTGTGTTTATTGTTCTGTAATGTTTTACCCTGTATAGTATACTGTTTGTGCCGTGTACGGCGCTGCGGAAACCTTGTGGCGTCTAACAAATAAACGATAATAATAATAATAATAATAATAATAATAATAATAATAATGTTGTCAGGTGAGCTTATATGGTACACAAAATCTCCTACTTATGGATATGGTGACACAGTGATTTATATATTGTTTGTTTAAAGAGCTCTGGACAACCTTTTCTTTCTACAGTCAGACAACAACGTAACTTCAAAATATTTCAGTGCTTATAGATAAATTAAAATGCGTACAGAGGGACACACATACAGTATAAGGTTGTTCTGGTGGATAATTCCTAATTCAGTTCTCATGTGTTTCTTATTAAACAACATTTTATTAAATTAACCCCTAAAACTGAAATAAAAACCACATAAAATTAATAAATGCTTCACAGTTTGCCATTTTAAAATAATTTAGCAAAAGATCTCTCACACATCTGTTAATGAATTTATACATCGAAAGTACAGAGATCATCGTATGAAGATTCAATATGCACAATAGATAGATAATATATTAGTAGAATCACTTATACAATATATAACAAGTGACAGCACTGATTTACACAAAAAGATCAACAGTATATAAAACGCCCAATATGGAAGCCATCGTTCACTGCACTGCTCCACTTGAATTAAAGATAATTACTCATATTGGTAAAGTGCATAGTAACACTACTTATATACAAAATTCAAGGTTTAAATAAAAGGGACCAACTCATTAAAATAATAAACAAGTTCTGATGGAATGAACATTATTTCACCTTGACTCAGAAAAGGTTAAACAAACTATCACAGCGTGCACTGGGGTAGGTAAATATAAAGAAGAGTTACTCATTACTGAGGCTTGGGTAAAATACAACAACACTCTTATTTAAACAAACTGCTCAATGCATCCATGTATAGATCCCTTATAGAAGGAGAACTTCACCCACGTTTGAATTTCCACTGAGGCCCCCTTCTCAACTAGCAAGAACCATGGTATTCCTGTTCCAGGGACCCCAAAAACCTTAGGAGATACCCTCATCCTCATTGGTAGACTCTCCTCCCTGCTCTACCAGCAGCGGATACACCTCACCGATGTGCTGAGTGCAACTAGTAACCTAATGCAGCTAAGCGGGGTAGCCTGGTGATTAAATTCATGTGCGGTGTAGCAGTGGCCATCAGATCCAAGAGATAAGGCACTAGGATGGTGTTTGGGAGCTGGAGTAGTATCTTGCAAACCTCAGAGGTGCATGGGAACTACACAGGTCTGCTAGCTGGGGGAAGACCCCTATGCAAATCTGGGCTAAAAAAAAAAAATGTAGAAGCTCTTCAAAGCATAAAAGACAATTCAATAATGTGAAAGAGAATGCCTTACTATAAAGGTGATGTAAAAAAACTGCTTAATATCCCAGCAAATTAATTCAAACGTATCAACAGCTATTTTGTACTCTAACTAAAATTTCCCATAAAATTGCTGCCTCTATTATGGCAGTGTAAGAATCCAAAAGTAACAATTAGGAATAAATTCTAACATAAGTGCAGCAGAAATAAGGGGAGAAACAGTAAATGGAAATCAGTAAAGGAAACTGGATATTGTGATAAACATACTGCTAACTCTTACATATTGATTTTACAACCCACATGCACTGGCCTTCAACCTGCAATGCCAACACATCCATTGTTAAAGAAAGGTGAAAAAAAAGAAACAGTGTCTTGGCCCTGGATGCAGCATCACATAAGCTTACATGGCCCTGCACTCGCTTACAGTGGGCATCTCGGGGTGACGTAACATTTTTAAGCCCACATGTTGGGCTATATAGCTTTTAAAATGTATACACTGCAGGATTCAGGAAGTCTGCTGTTATACTAAAAAAAGAGCCTCAATCACAATGATTATCAGGAATTATTATTCAAAAAAATACACATCACCAGCGACTCAAGTGGCTTTATTCAAAATATGGCAAAATGTGCTGATGCAGAAAAAAGACCAACCCTCCCTTCACCAAACAACTAAATTATGTATAAAGTGTAGGAGAACCTAGTGAGCCATATCTACCTCATATACACTGGGGGTTAAAATAAAAAGTAGCCACAAATAATCTAGCAATGACCAATTCAATAAACCCTATGAGAAATCTCTACTATATTCTACTGGCTCTGAGATAATCACCGGATAAGAGACCCAGCAGACGCTTTAAGCAATGCACATAATTCCCTATTCGCTAGAAACCAATCATCTTGGTCACTGGAGGTTTTACTAAATGTTTACTGCTGATGAATTGGGGATTGATAAAAGGTAAAATCAGACTGTACCTACTGAATAATATTTCCATTTATTGGATTATTGCAAAAATAGTTACTTCGACACTTATCATGGATAAAGGCATTGCTGCTAATACCTGCATTAAAATAAACCAGTCCAATGCATATTGTCACAACCAGGGATGTCTTCAGAGGCACAAACCACATACAATAAAAGGGTTATGCAGGACAAGATAATTTAATAATAGCTGCAATGTCTGTCGTGGAGGCATGGAGTAGTAGCACATGTGTAGGATACAAAGATGAAACTGTGGCTTGGATCTGTGGAGCAGCCGTCAGCCAGGTTCCCATGTCTCCAGGATTTTATAAATACATGGAGGGAATCGTATAGATCTAAACATGAGTTAAATGTATGTACCCTGAATAAACATGATGAGCATAGACTGATCTTATATTACCTTCATCTGAAGGATGTCCCCCTCATGAGCAGGCCACCCTCTTAGAATCAGGCCTGTCCTGGTGTCCAGCAGTATAATGAATCCAGAGGAATATCCTGCAACAACGTTGCGTCCGTTTGGGCTGACTGCTAGGTAGCGGATAAGTCCTGCATTCACGTTACCAGCCAGACGGAATTCATGCTGGGGAACAAATAAAATACGGCACTTTAGAATGCTGGTCCCTCCGCTCACTGCCCTCTATTGTCTACATTATGGACACAGACCGCTCACAAGCTGGCCTTGTGATGGACTACATCTCCTGTAGTCCATCCCCCTTACTTATCACCATAGAGGTCTCCAATTATTGTTCTGGTTTTCAAACACAAATCTGAATCTCCATATTATTTCTATGTCCAATATTGCATTTTGAATTTGTTATGTTACAGTTGTCTGTTAAAAATAAAATACTATAAACTGTGTAAAATTAAAATAGTTTTTAACCAACTTAATCAGATCCCCTCCCTACCCCTATTACTACTTTGATGGGTATTCCCCCTACACATTGTTCTTAGCAATGTACCTGCACTTACATATAGCCAGGACCTCTGTCAATCACTTCTGCTCTGCTAAGCTCTCTCTAAAGCAGGAGTGATCTGATGCAGCGGATCTAATTGACAGCATTAGAGCCGCTAGGTAGAGAGCCAAACTTCACTGAAAGCAAATGGCAGTGGTCCTGGCTATGTGTGAGTGCCAGGACCCTGCTACATATGGTGGGATTTCCAGAGGAGGGAACCCCAGCAACACTACTATTATTGGGAAGGGAGGGGGTTACAAAAAATTATAATGAAAGTGAAAACCCCCTTTAAAAATCTATAAAACACAGAGTTTTCCAGGTCAGTTAGCAAATTGTACATTCCTATTTATGACCGTTTCTTCAAAAGGACACACAAACTTATTTTATGTCTTAATCACAAACAGATAATAAAATGATTTCCAACTTTTCTGCTGCATTAACATCTTGAATATACAAGGCGATTCAAAAGTCGCAGTACACCCTTTTATTTCAAAAACTCTACAGGAAATTGGGAAACCTGAATACTCCAGTAAGGTATGGGTGACGTGGTCTATCTTTTACGGTATGTACCAAACATGGGCGCCATCTTGAAATCGGCCAATCGGCCCAATTCCTGTAGAGTTTTTGAAATAAAAGGGTGTACTGCGACTTTTGAATCACCCTGTACATTAAGGTTATTTTTTATATTCATGTCCCTTCTGTATTATCATTATGTCATACACACACACACACACACAAAGTCTGCTCTTACTGTAACTGTGATGAGCACCGTCAGAGAGCGGGAATGTTGGGGGCAGTCTACGGAAAGACAGGGATAACTATACATGTATTTTAGTGGGTAATAAGGGGTGTGACTCGAATACACAGAAAAACAAACCCTTATACAAGAAAATCCCAAAATTGTTCTAAAGAGTCATACATTCATCTTTTCAATGGATTACAATGGTAAGAGGAGATTCTCACTGAATACAATAATATTTCATATAGTAAAGACTTATTCTTTGCTGGTAATGAGTGTGTGTAACCTGGAGGGAACAAAATAATAAAATCACTCTTATGCACAGATTCAATAAGGGACAACAGATTGAACAAATTGACTTTTTTTGTTTAATAAATCCTGGGAACAAATGGAGAGCACTCACCCTTACAGTTCTTTACCATTCCAATATTAGGGATATGGGAATACAAACATACACTGAACTAAGTTTCTCCATACTATGCCCAAATGGTTAACTAAGTATTTATAGACATGTTCCAAAATAAAGTGCAAGGCCTCGTTCTCCTCTTATACATACAGTATATGTATTACAGACACAGGAGGTGACACTATGCTACACACACTGCATCACCATGTTGTCTGATGCACATAAAGCTTCATTTAGTTCTCCACTAACGAGAATGACCTCACTCTGAGCATCAGACATACTCGTATTCACAGTGAGGAGGCCGTACGTACAAAATGAATCTTCCTAAACGTATTCATCAAAATACCAGAGCTCTCAAGTGACAGAAAACCATCAGTCACCATATAAAAAACATCCACAAGGGGCAGAAAGAACAAGTTATTTAATGCAACTTTCAATTTGAAGCACACTTGTCAACTCTACCTGAATGTCAGGGAGACTCCCTTAAATAGGGGTGATCTCCCTCACTCCCTGAATAGTCTGGGATTCTCCCTGATGCTGAGCCAGTACAAGACGTGGTTGGCTTCGCCATCTGTGGCATGATGACACAGTTCAGAAATTGTGTCTTATGTCCATGTATTGATGCCTATGGAGGTGGACATTTTCATGGAGACCAAGATTTAATCAAAGACTGACAGGTAAGACAACGTGACTTCAGTAATGGAGACACAAATGTAAAAGACACTTCAGTCTCTAGGGATTCATTAGCTGCTTTTCTTTAACGCATAATTGCCTACTCTCTCGGAATGTCCAGGAGACTCCCGCACTTCTGGGAGACCTCCCGGGCTCCCAGGAGAGCAGGGCAATCTCCCAGTTCTCGCCCACCGCAAAAAATAAGTTGGAGGGGGGGGCCGCCCCCGCATGTCCACCTCCCCCGGGATCTACCTGAAGCCAAGGAGGAAAAGTTACACCCTGTAATAGAGATATCCCCATTCTATGGAGACCGTCTGGTGGTCAGGCCTTCTCCTGCAGTTATAGAAGCACGGTATAGTGAGGTGCCATTAATGAGATCAGGTGTACCTGATGTTACATGTGTGTGCACCTGAACGAGTATGACATCCGTCCATGACAGATGTAAAACTTGTCTAAGAAGATGACCAAACGCACATACTTCTGATGAATTGCACAAGCTCCTCTACAGGTTTACATTACATTAAAGGCTCCTATAAATGCATTCAATCACTACCACGGTTTGGGGTTTAATTTGAGGAGACAAACTATTGATAGGGAAAAGATAACATTTATGAACATAAATGTTCTTCTAAGACTAATTCCCGCAAATTGTTGGCAAGAGCAGAGGTGAGGAGCAACAATTCGCTGTAAGTCTCTCCCAAACGTCACTCTTAAATGTTTCACCACTATCGCTATGGACCAGGATCTACAGTAAGAGTATGAGAAGTGACCTCAGAGTTTCTAGTCTTGTTCAAAAGCCTTTACCGACAAAATGGTCTTACAGTTGGATACTACATCTATATTCTATTCATTGCTCTATAGTACTGGTGATTAAGACACATTTCCAGAAAAGCGTTCTGCCAGACGTGTCACCCATTTAAAAACAGACTCAGGCTGTTCTATATACAGGTATATTGTGCATGGCTGCACTAACAGAAGTAGAGAAAGGTAGGAACAGGCTGAATAAACATCACACACTGGTAAAGATCAGATACCTGAAGCCCTGGTTTCCGGGGGTCAATGAAACGGAGCATTGAGTCAGAGCTTCCGAATGTCACACTGCAATATGGAGGCGGCATCGTGGCCACAGCGGTTATGGGCACTTTTGTATCCCCAGCCTCGTAGGTTCGAATAGTTTTACCTAACAAAATTAAAAACACTTAATGTGTATTTTCCGAATTATGAAGATACAAACGGATTTCCTTTTCACTGCTTTATATTGATTTTTAGAGAAAAAAAAACCCAAACAAAACACAAACTCAACTATATTATAATCTATAAAGATAACATGTAGACACCATTTTCCAATTATTTCTTTCATAAAAACAGTTCTACCTAAATGTCCCACTTGTATGGACACACCTATTATGTGAATACTAGATGCATGCTATGACTGCATGAAGTACTCCCTAGTGTTTATGTTAGGCTAGTTTCATGCTACTGGACTATCTTACTGTGAAGCTTTGCCATACCTAGTCAGTTATTGATTGAACTGAAAATTACTAAATAAAAGACACCAAGGTGTATTCAAACAGTTTCCAACAAGCAATATTTAATTTAGTGCAGCTTTTTTTTTTAATGAAGTAATATCCTCCACGTATAGCTAATAGAGGGAGGATGGTACTCTCTCCACCTGCCCATTACACACAGTCTTCTTGGGAACAGGCATATTACTATTGGCTGCTGACTTTCAGGCCAAGTCTGGGCATTTACATAAAGTGGGTGATTTTTTTTATGCTCTATTCCGGAAGGAGGAAAACAAAGTGCTAGAGGCGCAATGTGAAAAATGTTTTAGCACAAGAGTGGCAGATCCTCTTTATTTTCTTCTGAGAGCAAATTTAATCAGTGGTTGGGAGGTTTACAGGAGAAACAATACCCCAACATGCCACTAGATGGCAGAACACGAATTGTATTAGAAAATTCCATATTAGAACTGTATCACAGGACTGTACTAATATTATATTACCAGATACAGGGGTTAACAAAATAATTGTTTACACCAAGTGCAACATTTTATGTCAACCTTTTCTAGTACAGAAGCCATTTCAAGAGGTCAATGTGATGGCTACACATTATTATATTGCTAGATACTACAATTTTTTTTTTTTTTTTTTCTAAATGTTCCCTCTATAGTAGGAGGTAGCGCACCATATATGGTTGGTACAGGGAGTGTTATCTATGCAAAATATGGTGGGGCAACTGGGTGGATTATGTCCTGTGCACAAATTAGAGGATGAAAAATTATATTTCAAGCCCAATAATATAGCTGAATACAAGCCTAGGTATTTTATTATATACCTAACCTAGGAATAGGAAACATCTTATTAATGTGTTCAGAGGGCAAGCCTTGTGCGATGATGACGGTCATTTGCCGACTAGCTGTTTGGTAGTCATTGCCATGTATGATGTGCTATAATGCAGTCAAGTACATGTATTAAAAGTATATTTTGGAAGAAAAAAAAAAACCCGTAAGCAAAACCCCAAATAAAGTCCACTGAGAAAATGTGCATTGCATGTGAAGCACTGCATGCCCTGCGCATAGCCCAGAAGTAATCGCTGTCAACATTTTTACTTACACTCCATTAGAAGTAACATTGCTGGACTACCATCTAATTCCCATCAATGTGGTTTCTCTTCTTACCTGTAAATTGGTCCCATATGCAGACTCCTCCATCACAGCTCACTATCTGCTGCACAGACTCCAGCTGACCCACATAAAACACTGTCTTCTTGTGCTCGGCATAGGTGAGACGTGGCTCAATTTCTCTGGTGCCATCACCGCAGTTATACAAAGGCCACAAACGGACAGTTTTGTCCTTACTGCCACTTAGAAAGAAATCTTCTCCACTTAAAGGCTTAACACATTTTATCGCACCGCTGTGGCCTACAAAGCTTTGGAGCTTGATCTGGTGGAAGTAAAAGTGAGGTTCTTGTTGGCTCACACCAATCTCATACTGCCAGTATGCCAGCCAGTTACCACACAGCCCATGGGCACTTTTTTCAAGATCCTGCTTAAAAGTATTATCATCAGAATTGAAGTTCTCCAAAACAGGTATGCGATAGGATGACCTTGGCGTTGGCTGGTTGTCTTTCGGCACTTGAATGCGGTTACCAACCATGACACTTCCAAAAGTGCCGGACTGCGTGTCTTCCTCCGATTTGTAGATGGGAGCATTTATTCTTCCACCATACTCAAAGGCTTGTGCTCGGCTGTCAATTTCCTTGGGAATTACTGCTTCTTGATAGACCATTGTTAGTTTCCAGATTAACTCATTGTTTGGAACCAACTGACCAATACCATCACCTACAAAAAAAAACAACAACATATTTTAATAGTTACCTCATAAATACAAACAAACATCATCCCTTGCTGTCCATGTTTCTTAACTGGTCACATTACTGGCTTGCCACATGGGGCAGTATGGTGGCTTAGTGGTTAGCACTTCTGCCTCACAGCACTGGGGTCATGAGTTTGATTCCCGACCATGGCCTTATCTGTGTGGAGTTGCATGTTCTACCCCACAATCCGAAAACATACTAGTAGGTTAATTGTACACTATCAAAAAATTGATCCTAGACTCTCTCTCTCTGTGTGTGTGTATATATTAGGGAATTTAGACTGTAAGCTCCAATGGGGCAGGGACTGATGTGGGTAAGTTCTCTGTACAGCGCTGCGGAATTAGTGGCGCTATATAAATAAATGATGATGATATATGTCTTTACTACAGTGTTGTAACTGCACAGTTTACACTAGTTCTTAAGATATTTACAAAATAAAATGCTCATCTGCAAATATAGACAGATAAAGGCTACAAAGGAGGTACAATATTTCTGCTACTAAATAACTTGTAGGGACAATTATAGTTTAAGGTAAAGAACTGCCCTATTACCAAAAGTACCGCAAAGTGGTGGGTGGTGTATTATATGACAAAATGGAGGATAAAGCAGTTCCTTATATTGGATCACATGAACACTGCGATTGACGTCGATTTAAGAATGCCCAAAGTGTGTTTATCTCCCAGCCATAGGGGAGTGATTTTTCAACATTTTAAGAAATCCACAAATAACACCGTGTAAACTATTGTATTTCATTTTCTTGTTTTCAGTTTCACATTGGAGTATCGAGGATCTACATGTCCTGGAACAACCTTTCCATATTACTAAATGATCCACAGAAGCAAGGTTGGAGGCATCTCTTGGTCTCCTGGCTGCTAGACTGTTGATCAGGAAAAATTGCCCTGTTTGACTCTGGTCTCCATTTCTTCTATAACCCTATCATATATTTGGGTTAGTTTGCATGTATAACTGCTGCATTTTATTTATAAATACAAGGCAGATTTTTTTACTGGTTAACACCAGTGTCCAGGGGAATCATTGTGCGTTTCTTTTTCTTAAACATGACAGGTCTAAATATTTTAGCTGGTGTAATATCCTGTAATTGCCTGCAGGTGGCCCTGTTCTTAACTAAAAACTTTTAGTTAGGGTCTTGACAAACCTTAACAGAAAAACTTTAATTTCTGAAGGATCTGAAAAAAAAAGTGAAACACTGGAAAAGCAGCAAAATATAAAGTATTTATAAAGCATAATGATGCACGCCCGCAATAAATTATATGGATATAATACACAAGTTATGTCTAAAGTCCTGTAAATATATGTAAACAGTAAGTTTATCGCTTATAATTGGCTTGTTCTAATGTCATCACTTCACATCACTCCAACCAGGGAGGTCTGTGACCATATAAACAGCGTGAGACTGTAGGTCAAGTAATTTTATATGGGTCACACAAATCTAAGGCTTCTCATATCTGTAATAAAACTTACAGGAGGGAGTTGCATCAAATGTTATAATACACACATTTGCCTAATGAGCACTGAAGTGATGACATCAGAACGCAGATATTATTTATAGGGGTTTATCCATATATCAACATCACTGTGCATTTTAAGAATAGAAGTCACTGTATGTACCATGAACATATAAAGGCAGACAGACATAGGCCAGGTGCTTTTATACAGGCAAATACTAATATCCGTATTAATGTAGAGTAGGGAGTGTGCTATCACTTATAATACTCAGGTTTTATTAATGAACACTGAAGTGATATGAACACACCATAGACACCGCCAACATTTTGATTCTGGGTGCATCAGAATATTTTAATAGAATAATTCCAATATTATATTTACTTTGCAGGATCAATAAGAGGGTAACCAACTTATTCCCATCTAGCACAATCCTGATTAGTTACAAATACTGTGAGATTATTATGGATGGATAGCAGAGAGTTTAGCTTTTTTACATCAGCATTATGATATGGACATCATAAAAACCCTTCATTGGCTGCAGGAGGAAATGCAGGTGCCGAGATCACATATTTGAAGTACCCGCAGCAACAGGATACACTTACAGCCTACATGGTAGGGGCTCAGTTTTACATCTTCCCCCATCAGAAAGCAGCTAAAATGTGAAGGCAATACAAAAAGTTTAATATATTAACATCTTTATATAAGACAAATACAGAAAATGAAGCAGATGTCCAGGGTCAGCTGGATAGAAGACTTAAGTCCATAAACAGACAAGGCATAGGCTGAGAGTAAACAAATAGTTGCAAAAGCGTTCCTTATACCCCAGGGCAGACGAACACAGTTATACACACTCCACTATCCTTCAGCAAAAAGAGTTATGCTTTTATATTAATGTACTGTGCTTCTGTACAATCTAGCTAACTTGCTTAGAATTGTGATTGATGCAGAGAGATTACTCATAGGCACTTACCTATGAGACAAGAAAATGGAATGAATGTGGCATAAGCCATTTCTGCATTGTACACCTTCTCCAGCTCATCAATCAGAGACAAGTCCACAAGTAGCGTTCTTCCGTCTGAACATCGGACACTCTGTACCGATGACTCCATTGTATTCGGAGCTTCTGCAATCAGGCCCTGTGAATGGGATATGAGCAGAAAGAAAACACAATGGCACACTCAGTAAAGTGGCCTTGATGCTTCACAACCCTTTGCTTAGATTCTCTGCCTGCAAGATCTTCCCACACATTAGTGTGCTCGGAGAATAATGAGTCTCTGAAACTGTATTGATAGGTTAAACAAAAGAACACTTATCAATATCTAACCCGTGGAGAGAAAATGTCAACATCGGCTGTGAAAACATGCATTTATCAGAGACAACAGCACTCCAATATCTTATGACTTAAAGTTTAACTCCAAAACAAGACATGTCTGTCATTCAACCTATTGTTCTCAAAGAATTGCACTGGAATAAGCTGAAAAGGTCTCAGCAGCATATGATTAAAAAGGTAGTAGTACAGCTTTAAGGAAACATTTAGGGGGGTATTTAATTGTCAGCGAGTTTTTTTTTTTACTGCATGAAGTCATTTTAGCGCGGGTTAACTTTACCCGCAATTCAATTCCACTTTTAACGCTACGTTTTTCTTTTTCAAGAAACGGTCCTCTCGCGCTCTAGTAGAAGGTCTACTGAAAGTATAGGGTATGCAAGAGGCAGCCGCGTTAAAAGCTATTTAATTGTTTAACGCGGCAGGTAATACAGGAAAATAAGCGGTTTTATCTCACACCTCCTTGGGGTGTGTTAAAAATAAAAAATCTCTGAAAAGTATTTGAAATCATGTAATAATGTTGAAAAAAGTTAAACTTATGTTTATCACTAATGTCTAACTTGTGTAAGTTGAATTTCTTATAAAAAAATATTGAAATAAAAAAAAAAAAATAAAAAAAAAATTGAAAAATAAAATCACTAATTAATTATATTTATGTATGTTTTTGGTACAAATATGAATGTAGTAATGTGTTGAGACATGGTATAGATGATTGTATGGTAAAAATAGTTCAATAAAAAAAAATGTGAAAGTACTGTAATGTAGATATTATCAACGTGCATCAATGTGTAATGCAATCTAATGTATGGAAATGTATGCAAAACCTTTTTTTTGTGTTATACATGACAGCGTTAAAACTCCACTTCACTCCCCTAAAATCTTGCAAAAACAATTTTTAACGCGTGGGGGCAGCGTTCCCTCTTTTTCAATTGAATTGCACGAGTTTGCCCGCTGTGCTAACTCAAAACGGTCACTATTGCCGTCACCCGCGGGAGATTTTTTTTTCTTGGCGGGGAAAAAACAAATCCTCGCTAAGAATTGAATACTCCCCTTAAAGTGGCAAGAGAATCCCTGGAACAAGCAGCTGCAGGCAATAGTCCCTAGGGCTCCGGCTGGGTGGTACAAAGTGGTAGTGCAACTTTAAGGCCTCAAACACATGGGGCTAGATTTACTAAGCTGCGGGTTTGAAAAAGTGGGGATGTTGCCTATAGCAACCAATCAGATTCTAACTGTCATTTTGTAGAAGGTACTAAATAAATGAAAGCTAGAAATGGATTGGTTATTATAGGCAACATCCCCACTTTTTCAAACCGGCAGCTTAGTAAATCTAGCCCATGGTCTTAATTTTAAAGTGTTTTAATGTGCATTCTCAAAGCCTATTCTATGTGCTTTTACATTGACAGTAAAATAAATAAATAAAAGCAAAAAGCAACTGGACCTGTAGAGAGAGACATACCAGCAAAGTGTTTGCTTTGTGGCAATTTCAACGTTGCCTGTAACAATGGAGTTCTATGGCAACTTTCAATAAGTACATAGTGCACTATGCTGCAGGAAAGTTTTTCGATAGGTTAATGAACATACGTCTAACACTCTGTTAACACAAGGACAAAGTACAAGGTTTTGTTCATTCTCAAACTAGTATGGTTTTTCTGTTCCCGTGTTTACCAACCCTTATGTTACTCAGAATGACACGTTAGACCGCTTCATGGACAGGGTATTTTATACAAATAAGAAAAAAAGACTAATTTTTATACTTTGGATGTGGGTCAATTTCAGACAACTTTTTTTTTTTTTTTTTATATTATTTATATTCTACCCTGGTAAACTTTATATTGTTTTTAAAGGACAAGATTGAGCTTTTCTGGCAGTACAGTTTTCTAAATATCTTTTTGTTTTATAGCATTACAACATGAAACCCCCAAAAGGAAGAAGAACAAACATTTTCCAATCTTAGTTACTTTCACACAATGTGTGCCAACATTAGCTTGTATATAGGGAATCAAGTTTGTGTACTTTACACAAGATCCATCAAAGTTATTAGTTCAGAAACTAAGTGTGGCTGGATCACTTATAAATAACTTATTTGTGGCTGGATAATGTAAAAATAATTTATTGTAGAAATGTATTTCAATTATTGGTGCAGGCTCCAATGTATAATTGCAGATGCACTTATCGTGTTACATTGGGATGTGTTATGTATAGAAAGGTCTTGTTTGGGGTTTTGTAACTTTGCTAGAGGAAATCTCCAATTAGGCATATGTGGGGAGGGGAGTCTGTTTTGCTGATAGCAGGAAATGCTAACTAAGTCTTTTGATGTGAAGTGTCAAATGCCTGCTCTGGCCTGAAGGTCTGACAGGGAATCATACCTGTAACCTGGTTAAAGTGTTAAGAAATCTCTGAACAATGTGATTTAGGATATCACAGATTACTGCAAATTTTGTTAAGTATAAAATGCATTTAATATCCATGTTTAAAGAACATCTCACATCCTGATGTTAATCTTTGAATGAAATATTGCAGTATGTGCGGAGCCATCTGATCAGGGTGCTGGCTTACCTCCTGCCAAGACCAGTCTCTAAAACTGTATAAAAAGAGAGCCCTTGTACACTGAAGTGTATCATTCTGTTTATTTTGACCTCTTGGTCACTGGTACCTTCAACCAGTGTGAACTGTCCTTCAGGGCACTTGAGCAAATAAACATCACTTGCTTCAAAGATCTGCTTGGCAACTTCTTCCATGCTGAAATTCCTGTGACCTACAGATTGGATCCCAACTCTAATCCGTTCCCGGCTGTTTCTGAGGTTTGGACCCAGATTTCTGGTACCACCGCTCTGCCCGCTACCCAGCAGCTCTGGCCAGTGTGATAGCCCAAGGGGGGGCCCCATTCACAGCAACCCTGATCTATAGGAAGAGGTCAGGGATACCAGCCCAGGTACACCAGCAAGGGGGTACCCTAGCAGCAACAGTTATCCAGAAGGAATGCGGTTCTGGGTGCCATGGAGGAGTCCCAACGGTGGCAGCATTTGTAAGCCCCTCCTACTGACTGAGGTTAAAGGGCGCATTTGAGATAACAAAAGGGAACGGTGGCAAAGTAAGCCCCCGCGGTTCCCAGCAACAACAGACAGGGTGGCATAGGCGGCCCATCCTGTCACACTAAGGTTCATAGTTTAATTGTAAAATGCCTTTTGTCAACATAAGAAGTGGGGACAGCATATAGGTACAGACAGCCAGTGTGCGGAAGTCTTTAAAAGTAATGGGATATAGGGCCAGTAGTGGAAACACACAATTTGGGGTGTCGGCTGCTTTCTTATAGGTTGGGGCATTATCCATTCTATGTGCCACTCAAATGTTATATACAAGTCCATGGTACCCACACAAAATATGTTTGTCATGCACAGTGGGTGACAGTTTAATGGCACTGGAGCATGAGTAGGGGAAAGATGGGGATATTTCTTAATAGATAATTGTTTATTTTTGAAAAATTTTTACCCAAATGCGTGCACATGTACCTTGTCCAGCCCTCTCCTGCAGCTCTGTATTTAGAGATCACTATGCTAGATGGCATGTCAGCTATTGCAGTTAAAAAACTATCTCCTATTGAGGAGCAGGGAGACCCAGTTTGTCTTCGCTCTCTCTATAATACAACCTGCTTCTGCATTGGGGGCACATATTGGATATTGTGTTTTACTAATTGCATGTCCATAAATTGATTACATTTATTGCCGGACACATCACTGAAACAAGAGCCTGTCAGTGACAGTCCCATTCTAGCTGGAGAGTGATAAGATTGATGCACAGGACTTATGGGTATATACACCCACTAATCTGTGGGTTTAAAAAAAGTGGAGACGTTAGCAACCGATTCTAGCTATCATTCATTTAGTGCAGCCTACAAAATGACAGACTCTGATTGGTTGCCTATAGGCAACATCACCACTTTTTCAAACCTGCAGTTTAATAAATATACCCCTTAGACTTCATCCTGTTGCGCTTCTGGTGCTCACCTCTAAAGCTGGCCACAAAAGTGTGGCACTTGGGGCGAGTGGCCGGATCACATAAGGCCCTCAGTGTGGTTAGCAGATGATTGCACATAAAGGCATATAGTGATCATCTACCGACCAGATTTTCAAGAATGACAAATTATTAGTTCTGAACCCATTTACATGCTGACTGAAGTCCAGAAGTTTATACACTGCTAAACAAATGATGGAGGGAATGTACTAAGCACCAAGGAGCATACTGACACGCTTAGACATACCTGCTGGTGAACTTCCTGCAATACCGTGAAGTTGCTGAAGAGGATTCTAAGAGCATCACCAAGATGTTGCTGGACCATCTCTCTCCCTATCCTCAGGCAGATCAGTGACAGAAGACTACTGCACTTTACACAAAGAGCTACCCGAGCTTGGGGACCATTTGGAAACCTGTTAGAGAAAGTTAATCAGTCTAAGGTTGGGTTATGCAGATCTCAGCTACTCAATTAGTGCAGCTCTTGAGACAAAACAAAATAATCATTACTTAGCGAGGCCTGATCACTGGATACCTCCATGCAAAATATAAAAAGCTAAGACACAAACTGTAGTAACACAAAGAGCGATCAGTGCTTCTACTAATGGAACAATTATTTGCAGTAATTATGTATTCAGCAGTCATTTATATTTCACCAATTTTAAATTAAATACAATAATATCCTAATACTCTGAAGTTCTAATCCAAAACAGGTGAGATTTCATTCACACGATCCTGCCTCCTCCTTCTCCATTATACTCTGTATGTTTTTCCTATTGCATACTCAAATTCCAGAATAAGACAGGGACTTCTAAGAGTTATCCCAAATTTTACCCAAGGAAAATAAAACACTTTAGATAACATTCTGTCAAAGCAATTGGTTACACTTTTATAGTTTTATGCTGGCAATGTAATCTAGAATATCCAATAAACTATTTTTCACATATTAAATTAATAGCGTGTAATGAAACCATACAACAAATAAAACATTACCTCCCATTTAGTGACTATGCAAAAAGTTTACGAATCATTTACTGCCACTGACCCACTAAAAGTCCATTCTCTTACCTAGGATCATCATTTTTCTTTTCACTTGTCTTCATCTACTCCCACCCCCCTTCTGTGCCCGGTTCCCTTAATACCCTCAAATGAACATCGCTCTCTCCATGCTACGCTCCTCTCCATGCCAACATACACCCTCTCTTCATCCTCTCTCTCTCCTCCACTTCTTCATATTCTTAAATGGTCATTAGCATATTTACCTCACCATTGAACCCTCAGTGCCAACAGAGAGCAACAACAGACTCTAGAACAGCACCCTATAACAGTAAGACTTGCTACCTTCCACTACTCATGTTCTCGCATCCCTGAGCAGTCTACACCAATAAACGTCTTACTTTTACATTGCTCCATCTATTGACCTTGGCTCTTGCACAATACTACCCCGACTATCTAACACAGTCCAGGAAGCCACGGCTACGGGCAGCTAAGAGGGGACTGTTGTGTCTGATGAATATGAGGTTATGAGCATAGGAAACAAGTCTAACAGTGGAGATAGGTATCTATATAGGGTAAATGGTAGAAGAAGGGGGCCTAAGTCTTTAAATAAGCCAATCTAATGTGATCTAAACCCGCTACTGGCACTGGCCTTCATCATAATCATTATATCCCTTATCAACCTTTTTATTCAGTATTATCATCTTTACCCCCTTCTACATAGACTGTTTGCCAAACACTCATGTATTATACTCATCTATATACCAGAATTTTATCTTACCCTTCCTCAGCCTGCGTACCCTATGCTCTGGTCGATGTACATTAGTTGTCCCTAGGTTGGTTAAATCTCCATATGCATCATTTCAACCATGATCATTGGCAATAAACATCAATGATAAACGTCAATTTTGATAGCAGCCAATGAACCTACTAGTATGTTTTTGGAGTGTGGGAGGAAACCGGAGCACACGGAGGAAACCCACGCAAACACAGGGAGAACATACAAACTCCACACAGATAAGGTCATGGTCAGGAATTGAACTCATTACCCCAGTGGAGTGAGGCAGAAGTGCTAACCACTAAGCTGCCCATATACCAACATTGTATTTAGATGAACATTGCCAAAGTACCCAGACATGGTCTTCCATTGTCTAACTTGCATTACGTTAAGCTAAATGTAATGTTACTAATGAGGGACTTTTCTACATTGTAATAGGAGAGCATCATGTTTTCTATGTATTATACTTCTTCCATTGCAGTAGTCTGCGGGTAAACTGTGACCAAGATGATGAGTCATTTAGCAGAGCGTGGAAGGAAATCAGTCCTGCACAAGGAAACAAATTAGCACTTCTCTGGGTGTGTATGTACATGTTTAAATGCACTAACTCTGAGATTCTCACAGGTAAATATAACAAGTATCACTATATGCAAAAACTATGGCGCTGTCTTGCAGTATAGGAGAGGTACGAATCCTGGAACAGTCTAACTAAAACCCACTGGTAGGCAGAGCATGCTGGCTGTCACAGACAGCCTGGAGGTTATTTGTTTACTGCTGGTTTATAGAACCACCCAAAACATGTGTGTACATTAGATTTTACAATTGTGGTAAGGAGGGTGTAAGCTTTGTCAGTTTAGTATAGATAAAATTTTACACAAAATCTACCATGAACATTTGGTATATTTATATGCTAAAACATAGTCTTCAAAAGGTTATCTACTGTATTTATGACCAATTTGCAAACAGTCACGACTGTTTGGAGTAAATGTCCCCTATAAGGTGCAGCTGTGGTTCTGTTCTGTGCAGCTTTTCTGCTTAAATCTAAACTGCTTGACATTATTTATAGAGCTGCAAATGTGTGTAGCATTTATCTCTGAATATCTCTTAGTATTGTGTATAGTTTAGCCTCAGCCAGTGTAACTGCATTAAGTGCTAGGTTCTAAACCTGTGCTAAATGTACTCCAAGGGGTACTTTAGTCTGCTACATATAACTCACAATAATATTATGTTCATTATTAAAGAATAAAACATGCAAAATTAAATTAGAAGGGACATTTTTACAACATTTAAATACATTATGGGTAGGCTTGATAAAGTACATTATGGGGAACTTACGATAAAAGGAGCCCATTTTAGGGTGTACATTGACCATCATGCAGGACAAAAGGTTGACAAACCCTGCAGAAATGGTTCACCTGAATATCACTAAAGCGACATTGTGATCCTGCCAAATTGGACGAGATCTGGTTATTCTGACATTTCACGTCACTGGGGCCTGTTAGTTTGTTTGGTTAAACTCCCCCTTATCTGCGATTGGCATTTGTAGAGACATAGTGGATATGCACTTGTGCAGTGTTTACAGACAAAATGGACATGACATTTCATTTTGCATTATTGGTTACGGGGCACTAAACAGTGTATGTATGTATGTATATATAGGGCTGTGGAAGGAGTGTTCATTGTGCAGTGTGACCGATGTCAAAAAAGTCGCCCGGTGACCAGGGAGTTGGTCTCCTAGCATCAGGGTCACAAGAAAGGGTGTGGAATTTTGTGTTGAGCTACTTTGCCATCCTGACAATAAAAGCAAAATAAAAGTTCCTGTGTGCATCATCAGAAGGGTGTCCTTGTCACAATATATAAATATGTATTGCACAGTTGTGGCTGAGACATACTTAAGGGAAAAAAAAAAGAAGATCTTCATCTCTATCTATTTTTTTTCCTTTTAGTATGTCTCAGCCATAAATATGCAATGTTTGGGGCAGCACTGTGGGTTAGTGGCTAGCACTTCTGCCTGACAGCACTGGGGTCATGAGTTTGATTCCCGACCATGTCCTTATCTGTGTGGAGTTTGTATGTTCTCCTCGTGTTTGCGTGGGTTTCCTCCGGGTGCTCCTGTTTCCCTCCACATTCCAAAAACATACTAGCAAGTTAATTGGCTGCTATCAAATAGTCCCTAGTCTCTGTCGGTGTGTGTGCGCATGTTAGGGAATTTAGACTGTAAGCTCCAATGGGGCAGGGACTTATGTGAGTGAGGAATTAGTGGCGCTATATAAATATCTGATGAAGATGATGTTTTCCGTGTGCAAATTCAAGATTATTCCTCGTTTTACAGTAACTTTAGTATACCAGGATCACAATTCCTGTGAAGTGAACAAAGTGCAAGTTATCTGAAAACCAAGGATTACACAGATGCATGCATTACCCAACAGTGGTGGAGGTCAGGAAAGTCAACACTGGTAGCAGAACATCCTGGTTGATTTTGGGTAGAATGTCCATGAGGGTGGTGTCTGAAAGGTAAACGATGATCTTCTGCGTAAGGGTTACAGCAGCGAGGAGACCAGCTTCTTTGCGGCTGTTTAGTCTGCACCCACTGCTAGGGGCCACCTGCATGTAAACAATTAAATAAATCATCTGACTAAATCCCTGAATGACACCATCACTGAGTACCTGTACTTTTCTCTTGGTTAAAGTGTACATAGAATTCAGAGAGCATTATAAATCGGACAGATAAAACTCAAAATAAAAGAGGGTAAATAAATAAGAAAAACACAGTGAATCATAAAGGAACAAAGAGTACAAACAAGTGCGGGAAATGAAAAAAATACAAGTTCACATTAGGACTGAATTCCGTTCTGATAAATCGGCCAAACACTGCAAGCTGGGAGACAGGAATGTCTATTTCCTGCTTCCTTGCTGGCTCCACACGCCTGGCTGTCCCTTTTATCAGTTCTGGAAATGGGGATAAATATAAATGACAACTGCATTTAAAAAAAAAAAATGACTTTACACTATATGTCCGTTTCAAAAAACAACAAATACCACTGCTAATCTACAGTGATAAGCAGCTATAAATATCGAGAAAATAGAGGAAACGCCGCGTCTCAGTGTTGTAGCTAGATTCTACCTTCATGCACAGACTTAACTATAAGTTGTCTGCACTGTCTTCTGGAATCAGTACGTTATACAAAGTCTTATCTTGGGTAACATAGATGCACAAAGTCTTTAGATATGCAAAGTAGGAATTGGATTTGGCTTGGCATTTGTAAAAGTACTCTGTGTGTGGAAGAATCCAAAAATATCGATTTAACATAGGACTTAAGATGGCTACATATGAACTTGGGGTCCAATTAGTGGGACATGGATCTGTTTGAATTGCTGCTCATTATTCCTACACATGAGTATCTCTGACGTTTGATGCAATGAGTGCCAACAGACCAACATGTTACAAACATTCAGACCGCTGATCCCTATGTGAAATTGCATGAGGTAGTCACACAAACTACCCTGCTACCCAAAGAACTTTAGTACACAGAAATATTTTGGATTAATGCATAGTGTTTTTTATTGTGCAAACCTAATAACCACTATGCCACAGCATTTCTGCAAAGCATGATAAGGCAATATCACACTATGCGTGCACTTTGGGGTATCAGAGATGATGAGGGTTAGTAGCAGTGTACAAGGAAATATTCACATGGGCCCTAAGATAAGTCCAAGTCACTAGAAGTTCCCCACATCTATGATGATAAACAAGTAGAGTGTGTCTTGCAGAAAAGAGATAAAATGGATATTCAGCTCTCCTGCTCCCATTTTATCGTTTTTGACCACTAGGTATTGATGCAAACAAAAGAAGTCCAAAGATCTGTATCCAAGGCTCATACTTTGCCCGTGTCTTGTGAGTAGCCGGACAATGGGGGGCAACAAGTTGGGGACTACTGCTTATTTTATTGGATATTAAGTGAACTTTTTACTTCTTGCCATTTGTAAACCGATTATACATTGCCCAAAATCTCTATAGTATGACACTATTGCACATTTTTCTTCTCTTTTCTATGTAATTATGACCCTATCGAGTGGCTTGTTCAATGGAGACGTATGGTTGCAGATACCGAAGAAAAAGGATCACGCTGAAATATAAGTATTTTTTCAGGCAATAGTAATTGCGCTTAAAGGTGTTTCATATTTCATTTGGTAACTATGTCCTCCGCCTGAAAGGTCTGGCAAACTAATAATGCTTTGTGGCCCACTGACTAATGTGTCACCTGAGAAAATGGATCTTTAAAAATAATATAAAAAAATAAAAATAAAAATTATATATATATATTTATATTTATTTTATTAGGCTTTAAAGTTTCTGTTTTAAAATGAGTATGGCAATGCCAATACCAGGCAAACTGGCACTCACGGGTCTTCTTAAAGTAACCGCTTAGACTCAGCAGCATGCATCAGTAATATTACATGATGTCAAATTCTGCAGAGACTAAGCATGTACTTACAGAAGACCTGTGAGTGTCAATTTGCTGGTTTTATATGTATTTTTTGATGCAATTGTCAATAATTACATTGAGCACCAGAGCATTGAGATTTGTTTGTGAAGTGTCAATCTGATGCATCTTTTTTACATAACAATTAATGATGGAAATGTACTGTCTGATCATTCCACTCCGCCAGCGTAAGTTTCCATGCAACTGATTAAGCTTGATCCAACCCTTTATTGCTCAGCCTGAGCAGGCAGATTGCCGTGGACCCTGTAAGTATGTGCAGCATATGATCACATAAACAAGCCAACAATTCCTCTGCCAAACAGATTTTTGGCATCCCTGCAAATGATCTGATTGATTTTGAAGGATCATTCTCGGGCATGCCAATTACTAGGAGGGCACATGAACGGATATTGGTACGTGCTGCCTGATTAATGCTTCTTGGGGCACACTCCAGCATTTCCTCCTACTTATTTTAATCATTGTGCCACTGGCATTTAGTCAACAATATACACGGTTTTGTATGCGAGAGAGATCTTGGATTTAGGCGGTAAACAGGACTTACCAGGTAGCTGATGTAAGGCAGATACTGATAGGTTAGAAAAGGTTCTCCGTAGAGATGTGCCATATGCATCAGACAATCCAGCACAGGCTTGGACACCTGATCGCCACACACTGGTCTCTTAACATTCAGAGGGCTATTCTCATCCACTGTAGATAGAAACTGATGTCTCTGATGACCTGGGTAAAATAAGAATCAAGTTGTATGTAGAAACATAGACAGACACATCACTACTCTGTGCTGTAGCTTATTGTATTGGCTACACAATGGCTTAGCCCCATTCCTTAAGACAAGAGACAAACAATTACCAACATAACAGGACACCAGCAACCTCAGCAGATTCCTTGCAATACAGCGGGAGGTCACAGTTGGACCTAGCTTGGCTGACAGCCACCTCACCATCTTACAGGCAGTATCTGTAAAATAAACACGCAACCTGATAAACACACAATAGACTGAACATTAGCCTTAGATCTTAATAAAGCAAAGAACAAAAGGATTGAAAAGTGTTCTTAATACAAATCATGCAATAAATGCAATCAAAGAAATCTGTTTAAATGTCCAATAGACCTAAAATAAAAACTGATCCCATATATAAAAAAAAAAGCATCTCGTAACATCCACAAATATATATGTAAAAGCGCTCATACTAGAACAAAAAAAACTTTAAAATGACATGTAAACATATTTCAATTAATATTGTTTAACTGATAAGATTATTTGCATAGTTATTTATTTTTCAGCCTCTTTAAGACTGAAAGACAACCACTGCTTGACGTCAGCACTAAGATTTAACTGTTTGCAGAGAGCAGCAACATTGCTGCAAAAGAAACAAAGCCCTTGACCATTGATCTCAATGTGCATGACTTGCGCTGACTGCAAAACTAGAGGCAATGGGTACAGGGCCTAAAGGTGCACTTCCAGTGAGTCGTAGGATCGCTGCGCCTTTGTAATTAAAGAAGGGTAACTGAAAAGGGTTGTGGCCACATGGACCAACTGCCTTCCGCAGCTTCACATCCTTGGCTTTAGGACAGGACTATGAAGCAAACAACCCAATCACCAGGAACAATAACTGCATGGGGCCACCACCAAAACTCCAACGAGGGCACCGGTAGTTTGGTAATTTTACAAACTACTACTTTATACAGCTTTAAGTCAATGCTGCATTTTCCAACTCACAAATAGATATATTAAAGCAGTTTGTAACTGATCAGCAGAATATGTAAAAACGAATACATTTCAAATCATTTCAGTTGGGAGAGGGTTTACTTAATGAATGTGGAGTTTCAGTTTAAAGTATACTTTTATACCTTACATAGAAACTGTACAGGCTGTAGTAAAATAAAGTATGATGGGTGATAGCCAGCAATACTAGTTGTTACCCTTCTTGTAAACATTGTATGTGTTTACCAAGTGCTCGGCCCAGCCTAACAAGGCTTTCCTGGTGGTTCTCCAGCCCACAGGCAGAGTATAGGACGTTTTAAGGTCTGGGATAAACAGGGCAGGTAGGTTTGGCTTCAATAGAATGTTTCCATAAATCAGGGACAAACCAAAGTAATGGGCTGGTAGAAATTAATATCTATCACCCACTTAGCAATTATACATTAAAATGGTATTCTGTGAAATCCACATTACCTTTATACAAAGGTAGAAATGTAAACTATAGCAATTAAAGTGTACTTTTGTAAGATTTATTTGTGAAGAGCATTCTGGCTTTTTATTCAGTGGAAGGTTCACTTTAATATGCCTGGCATAGCATCTACATATCCAGCTATTGTTTACCATTATCAGTCATTCCAGACTCACCGGCTGACTGCAAAGTCCTCCAGAATACAAATATGAAGTCAGGTGTACAACGAAATAAATCTGTCCTTATGGGGGTATAATTTTTTTTCCTATTATTTTAGCTTCCAATAAGCTCCTAAAGCATTTACAGACAAATATATATTCTATTCAGCCAATCGTTCCAATGTCACAAAATAGTCCCCATTTCCAAACAATCGGTGTGGCTTGGGTGTATCATGGATGTGCTCTTAATTATCCCGATTTCAGCACTAGCACAATACAATGATGCAAAAATTTATGCACTTGTGTCCACTTTAGTGATGTAACCAGCAAGTGCTAGCTGTGTTTAGAAAGTTGAATCAAACATTTGTTATTATAGATGGAGTCAGAAAAAATAAAATAAAAAAAAAAAAAGAATGGATGGATGAGAAACGTTCTCTGTAATTTTTAATTTTGTTAAATCTTCTACTATTAAATGTCATAATTGTTTCTTAGTGGGAGCTCTCGAGAAACATATACATACATGCACACATATAAATACACATACACACATATCCAAAGTATTCTATGCGGATTCACTCAAAGGTCCAAATTAGACATTTTTATCAAAATAGATTAGAATGAGACATTCATTTGTTTTGGATGAGGTTACAACAATAATTGTGTAATTAAATGCTATAAAATACAAGTAAAAAAAATAATAAAAAATAAATAAATATATATATATATATATATATATATATATATATATATATATATATATATCAGCCAATAACTTATATCACAACACGTTGGATGTGATAATTTGATAACAGTGAGAGGTGGGAAACTGCTATATTTCATATTTCACCATTTGGGTGAATATGTTTTTAATACAAAACAGAGAAAATTATAGAGAACAAGTTTCATCCCTTTCTCCAGCTCCCTTTTCTGGTCATTATGGGTTTCAGCTAAATTTTCCTATACAACAGCTTTAAAAAAAATATACTAACTGGCAATTACAGCCGCACTTACCACGGTACTGGTCATGTGGGCACACTGCAGTTCCCAACAACTACACAATTATAAGACAATTAAGCTGGGTCAGGTCACTAATAAAAAAAAGTGAGGAAGAATTAATCAACTCTAGTTTATATCCCTTTTGTTATTCAGGATTAAAATGGATATTTTTCTAAAAACATAAAGGAATAGTCAGTGTCTTACCTATTAAGATCTTTTGTTCTTTTTCCTCAGTTTGATTATTTAAATCAGGCTCGTCTTCATCCAGTTCTCCGTTATCATTGGCGAGAACCGTGTCAGCAGAAGCATCGGTGGTGACAGAAAGAGTTAGTTCGGAGAGTCCCGGGGAAGAATCCCGCTCTTCCTCTTCTTCAGATTCCTCACTCTGCTTTAAATCCTGGCTACTGTCCCCAGACTTCATGCTGCCCTTTTCCCTAGGGGAATCACTATCTGTGACTTTCTCATCCCCTAGAGAAACTTCACTTGCGCTGCTTTTGTCACTTAACCTACCAAGGCTGAGAGACTCTGGCTCTTGTGGTTGAAGAGGATCACTGACATAAAGGCCACCTTGAAAATCCTCATTTTCAGCCAGGTAAACCTGATCATGGAAGCTAACCCCCGAAGTATAGTCCAAGAGTTCATGGGTAGAGGCACTGTGATCTACACTTTTCGGTCTACCTTCACCAAACTCACACGAGACTGGGCTTTCCCCACCACTTTCCTCGTCCTCAGCAGCTCCTGTCAGCAGCTTCCCTTCATCACCAGAACTCTCCACTCCAACAAGGATTTGAACAACATGATTAAGTAACTGAGAAAGAAATGCTTGCAAGCCTAAACGTACTATTAACTGGGCCACAAAACAATCTGTATAGAGGTAAAATCTTCCATGAAGATATGAAGGGTTTTCATATGCACCAATAAGTGGCTTTAATAAATACTTATTTGCATTTTTAGGTCCTAGAGCTTTGGCAACAGGCTCAAAAAGATACCAGGCTGCATACACAGCTGTGCTTTCTTCTGTCATTAACGACAGGACAAATGGAAGGATGATCTCTAATCCTTCAGGGGTGATGTCGCAAAGAATACCATCTATTTGCTGCCACAACTGAAACACAAGCTCACGTCCTTGGCCGTCATCTTCTGTTCTTCGCGACTGGTAAGTTAAGATAAATTTATGCAGATTTGGAAAGTACTTAGGGAAAGGAATGGTGGAGCAAAAAGGACTGAGAAGCTGTGAGGGACAGGGTGGAGGAAGACCATTCGAAATATGTGGAAATTCAAACAATTTGACCTGTTCCTCAATGTCCACACAACTGAAAAGCACATCATCTGGGGTGTTCAGCTGCAACAAGGATTCTAGCATCTGCAAGAGTGGAGTTGGAATCTCTTTAACATGGTGTCTACTGAGATTACGAACTAAAACATAGCGTTCCATCAGGGAAGCTTTGGGTGCTGTGGTGTGAATTCTCGGTGCAAAAACAATCTCTGCCAACATCACACCCAGAGCCTGGATATCTCTCTCAAACAAATCCAGAAGACTTAGCGGAAGCATTTTTTCAGCATCTTTCACAGGAAGAATGGTGCTATGCAAGCCTTGAACCAAAAAGTTATCAAGTTTTTCTAGTTCTTCCAAAGCCTGAATAGGGTTAAAATCTTCAGGAAGTGATAGTTTACCACCAATTTCATCTGATATACTCTTAGATTGTCTGTACGACTTAATAGGTGGTGCTCTGTTTTCACCAGAGAAGTTACCAGCACTAGTAATTTGGAGGGATGGTATAGTGGATGGATCACTGCTCTTAACTGTATTTCCTAAGGCATCCAGAGCCTCAGTCCCTTGTTCCAAATCATCATCTGCAGTGCATGGTTTATCACTGGTCCAAAGGCCTTCACAAGAAGTGCCCTCTAGTACAAGGCCATTGACACCGTGTTTGTCCTCACATGCAGTCACTTCGACAATATTATGTCTAGATGGAACTATTGTAGGAGCTTCATACAGAGAATAGCCAGTGCCCACAAGACGTTTTGGATGAGGTTGATCAAACAACTGCACAACTCCATAGCATGTCAAGTTAGTATGATTATCCACCAGATGAAGACAGACATTTTTTTCTTTGACTGCATTTTTTCCTGTCAGTTTGTACCCAAAAGTGAGATCAATCCAGTGATGAAGATCCTGAGAAACATCTCTGCTTTCTAGGAGTGCTCGGTGAACGTGTATGAAATCTTCGTAAGAGCTGCACCAAGATGGAATGTCAAGATCTAGCATGTCTGGATGGATAGATTTAAAGATGGTGGCATCTGTGTAAAACTCTGGAATACACTCATCTGGCGTCCATCCCTGCATACGCTCCATGCTTGCGGGGTATTCATTTGGTTCCCACTGAGAACGTACATGATTGCACAGCACAGCTTTTGGTGTCCTCCTAGCCTTATATACATAGTACGTGATGTCAGATAGTACATCAGAGATGTGATGAGGAACATGTAGCTGGTCTGAACTGCTTCCTCCTGCTACAAAAGCCTGTTTTGTCATCTCATATGTGAATTCCAGTTGTTTGTCTCCTTTGTTTAGACGGAATTTTGATCTTTTTAGGTCTCTAAACTTGCCATTCTTGGTAGTAAAATCAACAACCCAGGGTAACACTGGATGGTAATTTGGATCTCCTTCCCTTCTACCAGCCAGTTTGTTCAGATACATAAGGTAGTCAAAGTTGTTAATTTTTCCATGAATCCAGTCTATAACTATCTCTTTCAGCTCACTGTTGCAAGAAGTACATAAACCACTTGATTTTACTTTCTCTGTGATTTCTAGTGAATCGTTTCTATTGCACAATGCACTGGTAAATGGCCTTTCATAATCATTAAAGTTTGGCTTCAATTGACTGCAAAGTTTCTCATCAACAGCTATATTGCACAAGGAAATATCTCCACTTGACAGGCCTGCCTGGTGGCAAGCATTCATGGCCTGGAGTACATTATACATAATAAAGAGGACTTTGGCATGGCTATTTGCAAGTTTTGCTGGGCTAAACGTGACAGCATCATATAAGGAATACTGCACATAAGGTAATATAATATACAACATGCCAGAAGATTCTAACAAAGCTTCAGCTGGAACAATATTAGGACAGGAAGGAGCCCCAACAACAAAACTTGTATTCTCTTTAGAAGGAGATAGACTTGTGGTTGGCTTATTTATGAAAATGAAGGAACCACCATAGACTTTTTGGAGAGACAACTTCAGAGCATCCAAGGCCTGCATGCTTGGCACTTTAGTTAAACTTTCGTAGGGGTGTACATAAGTCTTGTGAGCTTTGTTCCACATGTTCTTATAGTTCTGCTGAGTAACAGTGCGCATAAATCTAACCAATGACTCAGAATCACCATTCTGCTCTTGCAGAAAAACATTATTTAACGTCACAGTGTAGGCCAGCCTACTTTTCCTCAGACCATGAATCTCTACCCTTGTCCATCCAACTGGTAACTTCTGCACTGATCGCTGCAAAAAAGTCTGTATTTCCACACTGCTGAATCCTTCCAGCTTTGGGCATTGCATTGGAACAGCTCTGCGCTCTTTCAGGTTCAAAAGCCATTTTTGAGACACAAGGGCAATCACATGACTGCCCACCTCAGAAACAGCAAGCTGATTTTGGTCAACGTTAAGTTCTTTCCTAACAGAATTGGTCAACCACTCCATTATTGGCAAGGGCAATGGATTACATTAGGTGATAGAGTTGTCACATATTAGTATTTTCACACTACAAAATAAAAAGAGATGTATTTATATACTATGAACAAAAAAAAAAAAAGTGCTTTATTCACTCACAAGGATTAACATCAAACATGTGAAACAGATTTGAAATCACATTGGAATTTCTGACAAAGCAGACATTTCCTGTACGCTAAAATGCATGTGAAGAAGATACCAAATATGCAGACTGCACAGTAAGCACTGTCCTCAACATCACAGCAAACTTACAAATAATAAAACAAACAAAAAAAAAAAAAGTGACAAAGGATCACGCTCCCAACCATGATCGACACTTGCAGTTAGTGACACAAATATCTTTAGCATGTTACATTTTGTGTAGTCATGTCATAAGATATATGAAAAGCAGTCGGCTGATCACGAAATCCTTGGTGACTTTAAATACACTTATTTAATTATAGTGAGTATATCCATACAGAATGCTACAAGTGGGCTCATCTTCCTCTCTTGCTACACCTCTTCCATTACTCCTCTGCGTAAATCCCTTCATTGGCGCCCTATCGGTTTCACAATTCAGTTCAAGCTCCTGACCCTCACTTACAAAGCCCTTACCCACACTTATCCCCCTTACATCTCTGACCTTGTCTCGAGGTACATACCTACCCGGCCACTCCGCTCTGCCTCTGACCTACATCTCAATTCACCTCCTCCCATGTTCGCCTCCAAGAATTCTGCCCCCATTCTTTGAAACGCTCTACCTTGTCTCACTCGACTCTCCCCAAACCTTCAGTCCTTCAAACACAATCAAAACATCTTTTCAAGCTCACTTATCCTACCACCTCCTAACCATTCTATCCATCACCTCCTTTCTTCGCCTGCCTATTGTCTCTCACCGCCCCTCCCTCTAAAATGTAAGCTCCCGCAGGCAGGGTCCTCTATACCTATTGTCCCATATCTGTCCACTGTCTGACTCCATTGTACATCCTGTCATGTATTTTGCTGCACTCCGTGAGAGTCCCCATAGCATTACTCACATTCATCTGTGCTATTTATGTGTATTACCTCAACTGTTTGTTACCTGCCTCTGTATTCCATAGTGCCGGCACTACGGAATCTGTGGCGTCTTATAAATAATAATAATGTTCCCATCATCATCTCTGGATTTCTAAACTCAAATAAAAATACACAAATTGTTGAAAATGAAATTGTTCCACTGACGTATCTCTCTCTCTCATATTCATAAAATATATATATATATATATATTATTGTCAGAATTGAGGCAAATCTTAAAGCACAGGTGAACTTACACTGGAAGTCCGATAATTTAAAGGTTGCCTGCTTATGGGATATCTTGAATGCAGAAATCACTTTTCGTGTCAATTGTGTTCTATAACAAAGAGACTATAATGGTATGAAAGATGTCCAAATAAAGTGACTTACATCCAAAACCTATTATACATCTACCATTGTGCTACAGTATACTGCAATTTGTCACTCCTATCAATATACAATCGATTAACTACTTACCTCCACCTGAATGAGGAAGTTCCTACTCTTAAAGGCCGTTTTCATCATGCAGGAAATATAGAAAAACGAAAGCAGACAAACAACCTTCCAGAAAACCCTCCAACTGCACTCCTCCCAGTGTAATCCCTTATGTGTCAGTGGCCGCATAAATGGTACGTTTGAGAGTAAATGCTCATATCAGACCGGCCGGAGTTTGCACACACAGAGGTATATGTTGCATCTGTAAATCCACCACGGATATATATTGTTATTAAACCAACCCCTGCAAATGTCAGTTCCATGCACAGCAGTGTATCCAGGGACAGTTCTAGTACTGTTAGGAAGCTCAGTCTGTGTCTGGGACAGAACTGACAGCTACCTGCTGAGGACTAGCGTACTGCCCTATTTGTTAACCACTTTCCCACATGTCTCTTACTCCTCTGCCGTCCGCAGTAACGGAGCTAGAAGTCAAGTGAGATTAGGGAAGTCTGGGCTCAGCCATGTTGGATCAGCTGACACAAGTCATGTGACTCCGCACGTCACCTACAAGCTGAGGATCTCCACGGGGCTAGCCTAGAGCACGGGACTTGATGAGTTGACTGAAAGCCACTATCTAATCACATGGGCTGCCATTCAGCTCCTGTTTATAATAAGGTATACCAGTTTACTGCCATGTGCAAGCAAAAGCTGGGTAAGAAGAAATACTGAACAGGCTGTTTAATATAAGAATGCATTATGTAGACTTGCACTGTCTGAGTCAAGTTTGTGTTTGCAAGGCAGTATGATTTGTTCACCTAATAACGTATTTAATAGGAAGAAGCAGAAAGCAATGATGCGCTGTAACTCATAGTCACTGGTCTAGTGTACTCAGACTATGGACCATTACCCATTGGCATAAAATAACTGAAGTACAAACCACATGTGAAAGTGCATACAAATGCTATGGGATAGCATGGGCTGTTTCCCATTAAATCAGGAAGATGACAAGCTTTGGGCTTCCATCTATACTGCAAACCAATGGCAGGATGTGGAAATTACAGTTAATAGCTACCTCCCAACTTTCCCGATTTAGGTGGGACAGTCCCGATTTGAGGGCTCTGTCCCGCCATCCCATTAGACGGGAAAGTTGGGTGATATGCCACGGTGAGTAGGTGCAGGGCCGGTGCTAGGGTCCACGGCGCCCTAGGCATTTTTAAAAAAGCGGCGCCCCCCTCCCCGCAAAAATCGCCGCCCCCCCCCCCCCCCCGCAAAAAACGCCGCCCTCCTCCCTCCTCTCCTTACCTTGTCTCACCACCGCCGCCTCTCTGCTCCGTCTCCTCCCCTCCACTCACTGACACTAGTAAGTGGAGGGGTGGAGACGGAGCAGAGAGGCTGTGCAGCGGCCGTGACAGGTATGGTCAGCGGTCGCCGCACAGTTTTAAAGTATTTCAGAATTCTGTGGCGCCCTCCAGAGCCCGGCGCCCTAGGCAAGTGCCTAACCTTGCCTAATGGGAGCGCCGGGCCTGAGTAGGTGTCTATTGTGAAGGATGATTTTTGGGGACAGGAGGGGTGTTGGGGGAGGCCTGGTGCTTAAGAGCATAGAACATAGCCCCAGGTTGTGTAATCATGCATACTGCATCATGACCACGCCTCCTAACATTACCTAGACACGCCCCCTTTCGGTGCTGTGTCCCAATTTGGATATTCGTAAAGTTGCAGGGGCGCACGGAGCATTTTTAAGGGGACGTTACCCCTCCACCCAAAAAAAAAAAAAAGAGAGCGCTGCCGCGCATGCGCAGCAGCTCCGTTTAGGCAGCACTGTACTATAGAGCAACCGCGGCGCTGTTTAAGAAGTGTCCACTGTGGTGCTGTATACAATACAGCAACGCCGCGGACGCTTCTTTGACAGCGCCGCGGCTGCTCTATAGTACAGTGCCGTTGTATAGGGCACTTTTTTAGCGGAGGGGAGGGGTTTCTGAAGACCCAGAAACCCCCCCCCCCTACGTGCGCCACTGTGTTGGGAGGTATAGTTAATGAGTGTTAATTAGAAAGGTAGTAAAGTAGTGATGCAACAATATGAATAAAGGGTTGTGATAGGGGAGGGTGAATGAATTAAGTATAATGCAATATAGATAGTAAAAAGTACAGTTTGTGCTTGTGCAACTACAAACATCAGCATACCCAGGGCCCACTGGGACCTGTAGTGCACCAGAAAAAAAAGATACTTAAAAATAAAGCACTCCCATACACACACTTTTACCCATTTATTAGTCACTAAAATCCAAGGGATTTTAAGACTCTTCAGTCTTGCAGCTTTTAATCTAATGGGATGTAAAATAATATAACATTTAAATGATGCAGACTTGGAGCCATAACGCGAATGAAAAGCCTCTCGGCTTGTTATAATTATCAAACAGTTGAGCTGTTCTGATTGGTTATAAGCAGCTGAACCCCACATGAGGGCTGGAGTTCTCCTTTCCCCACACTGCACATTCAAAATTTGCCCACTGTTCCATTGCTCACATTATCATATGTTGAAGTACATACTGTCCAGATTTTTAACTGATTTGTTGCTGTGATTTATTGCCCCCATGGACCATCCCAGCAATTCCTTGAATATTCCTCTGGCTGGATCTCTCATTACTTATTCTCTGACATCACCACAATCTTCTTGGGTGATTTCAAAATGCCAATTAATTATCCACATTCTATTTGTGCCCACATACTACTTTCACTAACCTCCTCTCGGCCTCTCCCAGTAGTCCGACTCTTCTACTCATTGTGCTGGCTCTGCCTTGATCTTGTTTTCTCCCAACTCTGTTCAGTTTCTGATTTTTTAGCACTCTTTTAGACCATCACCTGATCACCTGCAATCTATCTTCCAATTCAAGCCATCTCAGAAGAGCAGAAATATCAGTACTATCAATTTTTATCAACTTTTCACCTTTTTGTAACAGCTTTCTTCCCCAATGTCTACATTCTCCTGTCCTGATCTGCCAGTCTCACATCTTAATCAAAACAACAAAACCAAAAAACAGTGCTGGATGCAGAAGACACCAAACTCTCAATAATACAAACGGTTGTATATAAATAAAGGCACATTTATTAATTTAAAACATCAATAAAATAAATGCAAACAAGTACATCTATATCCTTACAGAACATAAACCAGCTGGTAGTAATCTGGATATACACCCAACACGGTGAACTCAGACCAATAATAAACAGTCATGAGAGAACTGAGATCGTTGATACTGGATCACTATATGGTCTGTGAGTGGTGGATATATGTGCCAAATCCAATCATATCATAATTCTTCATATAAATAATGAAGCACAGTGCCTGAAGGTGCTCAATGCATACGATGATAATTAGGAGAATACGGAGCTCAGTATGCCATTCCATAAAAAGTAAGCTTCAGAATATCAATGCCCCTAATAACAGATGAATCTCTGCCCAGCAGAACTCGATGTATATCACCCGGTTTCAGCAAACAATGCACATGATTACCGTAGATGAATCGATTCTATGATGTCAGTCCTGCTCCACCAAACAGGTGTGACCGTGCTCCGGGATCAGAGATAGGGCCTCAAATAATAAACAGCGGGGAATAGAATTCACAGTCCAAATCGCACTGTCTGTTGAATAGCGCAGAGGTCATGAAACTGCAGACACAGTGTAGCAATGTAACGATGGTAAAATACACACACGCTCCGTATTTTGCAAATCCGACACAGGTCTCCAATATCAGCTTGAAAGTGAGTAGTATCAGCTGGTCACGTGACCTGACGTGTTTCATCACCATTAGGGGATTTCATCAGAGGAAATTACACATCTTAATTATACCCTAGCAACACACCAGCCCTTGACCAGTGGCTCCTGCATCTCTTTATTCATACTATCAACAGTGAATTCAGGTGTGGCAAACAAAGGATACTTGCTGCTCTTAAAAACTCACCTAAAATAGAGAATCATTGGTGAAATATCGTACTGACTTCCTTAGACATACTGCTATCTACCATTCCTATATAAATGCTCTGAACACTGCCAAAAAATATACTTTCAACATCTCATCTCCACTCAGGCTTCTAACCCGATGTCACTGGGCCTGAGTTTGGAGTAGACCTCAAAGCCCTGCTCTAGATAGACTTTCTCCCAGAGAGGTGCGGAGTCTAATGGTAGAGAGGTATTCACCAGGGATGTCCGCAAGGGAATATGGACTTAGCTGCTCTCTAGCCTCAGGTTGCGGTCCTTTAAGGTGGAATAGAGCAGGGTGAGATGGAACCGTGAAGTGGAGCAGGATTGCTGGACGATAAATGCAGAGGTTCAGGTGAACAGCAGTGAACCGAAGTGTTGAGATCTTTAGAATGGGAATAGCTGAGAACAGAACTGATTATGAGGCACAAGGTTCCTGCAACAATACCGCAGGTCTTGATAGTGGAACAGGTAACACAGGATACCAACTGAGAAGTGGTGAACCGCAGAGAACGGATGCACAGAGATCCCTGGAAAGCAAATAGCTTGAGAATGGCACCGATAATGAGGCACAAGGTTCTTGCAATAATACCACAATTCTTGATCGTAACACAGGACACCGATGTACAGACCGGAGCCAGAGAGCACCGCGTCATAACAGTTAAGTAGACCTGAAGATCTGGCAAATTTGTAGAGAAGCAGGTGCTTTAAATAGAGCTGACAGGCAATTAGCCAATCAAGAGAAGGCAAGTTTTGAAAAGGTGTGTACATGCTCAGTTCAGACCAGCAAGTGAATGCAGGGAGTGAAAACCAAGGGAAACAGGTAAGAACAGTGACCAAAATGTAGGTTAGCTGGTGCAATGTGTCACAGTTCCTCCCCCTTTTTAAAGGTGAGCACCGCACATCTAAGGCCTAGCTTTGTTGGGATACTTGCATTAAATTTCTTGACTAAAGATGGAGCATGAACATCAGAAGCATCCACCCAGTACCGTTCCTCAGGACCATATCCCTTCCAATCTACTAAATACTTGGTCTTGCCCTGAAAGGTTTTGGAATCCAGGATCTGGGAAATCTTGAATTGTTCAGATTGCTGTACAGCTGGAGGAAGAGACGTATTCTTATCAAAAGAAAACCGGTTAATGATCAGAGGAGCGAAACATGAAAGGAATTCGAGATGCGGAGTGAGATAGAAAGCTTGAGTTTGACGAGTACTGGGTTGATGACTCGAAGAATTCTGAAGGGTCCAATGAATCGGGGAGCGAACTTCATGGAAGGGACTCGTAGTCGGATATTTTTTGTGGACAGCCATACCTTGTCCTCAACCTTGAGGGGAGGAACCAACCAATGTTTTTTTTTATCAGCAAACCGTTTATAGCGGGAAGAAGTCTTCTTGAGACAGTCAGTCGTCTGGTTCCAAATAGCAAGGAAATCGCGATGGAGATCATTAGCAGCCGGAACCTGGGTGGGAGGAAGTGCTGAGAACTTGGGAAGATTAGGATGAAGGCCATAAACAATATTTAACAGAGTGGAAGCGGTGGATTTGTGATGGCGGTTATTATGGGCAAATTCTGCCCAAGGCAAATGATCCCCCCAATTATCCTGGGAAGCTGAGGAATACAGACAAATAAAAGTCTCCAAATCATGGTTCACTCTTTCAGTTTGACCATTGGATTGCGGATGATAAGATAACGAGAACTTTAGCTGGATATCCAGGAGTGTACAGAGAGCTCTCCAAAATTTGGATGTAAATTGGATTCCCCGGTCGGAGACAATCTCAAGAGGACATCCATGTAAGCGGAATATTTTCTTGACAAAAATATTTGCTAAACAAGACGCCGAATGAAGATCAATAAGAGGGATAAAATGTGCCATCTTCGAGAAACGACCTACAACCACCCAGATGGTGTTAAGCTTCTTGCAGGGAGGCAGATCAGACACAAAATCCATGGATATATGTGATCATGGTTTGGATGGAATAGGAAGCGGCATGAGTGCACCAGCAGGAGACTGGCGAGAGGTCTTATGTTATGCACAACGATGACAATCCACCACAAACTGTTTAACATCCAACCCAAGGGTGGGCCACCAATAATTCTGGGAGATGAGTTCAATGAATTTGGTGGATCCAACATGACCAGAAAATCGAGAACAGTAAAACCAATGCAAAAGCTTTTTTCAAAAATTCCGAGGCACAAAACTTCTCCCAGGAGGCGGTACTGGGTCAGGAGACAAAGACGTGGCCTGAAGAAATTAAGGTTCCAAAATAGGCCGATTCACAACATCCGGGGATTCAGGTTCACAAGGGAATGCCCTTGAAATGGCATTAGCTTTTATATTTCTTGAGCCCGGCCGAAAAGTGACACGTAAATTAAAATGAGAAAAGAAGAGAGACCACTGGGCCTGGCAGGGGTTAAGATATTGTGCTGACTAGAGATACAGCAGGATTTTGTGGTCGGGAAAAATGGTCACTGGAAAACATGCCCCTTCAAGGAGATACCTCCATTTAGAAAGTGCCAACTTCATTGCTAGGAGTTCTCTGTCGCCGTTGGTATAGTTCTTTTCAGCTGACAGGAATTTGCGTGAAAAGAATGCGCAAGGATGAACGTTTGAGAGAGATCAGGTTGTTTGAGAACTGGAGCTGTGAAGAACGCCTTCTTGAGGGTGCTAAAAGCAGACAGAGCCAGCTGGGACAAATTCTTAGTGTCAGCGCCTTTTTTGGTCAAAGCAATAATGGGAGCCTCAATAGAGGAATAACTTTGAATAAACTGTATATAATAGTTGGCGAACCCTAAGAAGCGCTGAATGGCCTTCAGGCCTAACGGAATAGGCCACTATAATGATGGCTCGCACTTTCTCAGAGTCCATACGTAAGTTGTCTCCAGAAACAATGTATCCTGAAAAAGAAGTCTCCATGACTTTGAAGACACATTTCTCGAGCTTGCAATAGAGGTGATTGGCCCTGAGTCTTGAGAGAACCGCAGCAATATGTTGTTTGTGAGAAGGCAGATCCGGGGAGAAAGTTAAAATATCCAGATAGACTACTACTAACGAGTGGAGAAGGTCTCTGAAGATCTCGTTCATAAAACTTTGAAATACCACAGGAACATTACTAAGCCCAAAGGGCATGACCAGATACTCATAATGACCGTCTCTGGTGTTAAAGCGGTCTTCCATTAATCTCCTTTTCTAATTCTGATTAAATTGTATGCACCTCTCAGGTCTAACTTGGTAAAGATTCAAGCCCCTTTTATCCGGCCAAACTGCTCAGTCATCAGAGGAATTGGATAACGATTTCTCTGAGTGATGGTATTAAATCCCATATAGTCGATGCAAGGGCGTAATGAGCTCTTCTTCTTTATAAAAAAGAAACCGGCACCAGCTGGGGAGGAGGAAGGACAAATGAATCCACATTTAAGGTTTTCTTTGACGTACTCCACCATGGCCTCCGTCTCGGGAACCAACAGAGGATAGACGGCCCCTGGGTGGCATCTTGCCAGGAAAGAGATCAATGGGGCAGTTCCCAATGCGGAGGTAAGACTTTAGACTTCTATTTATCAACAACATCAGGAAACAAGGAGTATTGGGAAGGAAGAATAACTTGGGTAGATTCTTCAATAGTCGCAACAGAATGTAAGGGCTTAGCATGTACCAAGCATTTGGAATGACAGGATGGACCCCAAGAGAGAACTTGGGCGGATAGCCAATCAATACGAAGAGAATGCAAACAGAGACAAGGTAAACCAAGGAAAACCGGACTGGAGGTGTGCGACAACACATAGAAAGATATTTCTTCGAAATGCAGAGCCCTGACTTGCAGAGACAATGGTTCAGTTTGTGTCAGAATTCTCCCATTAGGATTCTGACTCCCATCAATGGCTGTGAGCACCACTGGGGTAGGTAGTAATGTGGTAGGGAGTGACAAGGATTCCAATAGATTGGAAGAAATAACATTCTCGGCTGCCCCAGAGTCTAGAAGAGCAGGCAGTTGTTTAGACTTGTGTGTGAGGGAACACAATGGAAGAATATGGGACATTTCAGTCTTGATAGACTCCCTCATGAAAATGCACAATGTAATGTCTAAAGCAGAAGATTTTAAACCCTTCTTACAGGCTCTTCACCCCACCTTAGGAATTACACTTTCAATTAAGTCAGATTGATTCCCAAAATGACACAGTGCTTTCCAAAGTAAATTATCTTTCACTTAGACCAGTGGTGGGCAAACTCAGTCCTCAAGGGCTACCAACAGTTCATGTTTTTAGGATTTCTGTCTGTAGAAACAGCTGGGATAATTACTGACCCAGCCAAATAGATTAACTCAGCTGTGCATGATTAAAGAAATCCTAAAAACATGAACTGGTGGTAGCCCTTGAGGACTAAGTTTGCCCACCACTGACTTAGACATATGTTTGGGCCCCTCAGAGAATTTCTCACCTCTGCTCTGCTTGAGTGACTAGACGGTTTACAACTTTTGGCTTCAAACTCCTCCAAGATTCTTATCTATCTGGCAAGTTTCAAAAGACCCTTTGTTAATTGCACAGATCACCTAGGTCAGTCAGTAAAGCATACTTTGAGAGGTTACATAAAAAATTCACACGGTCATACATGAATTCAAAAGAAAATAACAATCATCACAGTCACCATCAAACTTTTGAAGAGTAGGTAAACGTAGAGATGTGGAGGCTTCATTCTGAGTAACATGACTGGGCTCAGAAACTGGTGGTGCCTGGGCAACCGATAAGGCAGTTTGCAGAGAATCTAACCTAGAGGCTAGAGCCTGTAGGCATTGAAGTAGTTGCAGTTGCGTAGCATTATGACGTTTACTGTGACTGACCAGGTGTTGCAGCATGTATTTAGCAGACGGTTCCCAATCGGGGTCCATTCCTAGTTTGGCCAGATCATACTGTCACGGGGCCTGAGTTTGGAGTAGACCTCAAAGCCCTGCTCTAGATAGACTTACCCCCAGAGTGGTGCAGAGTCTAACGGTAGAGAGGTATTCACCAGGGATCCCTGCATGGGAATATGGACTTAGCTGCTCTCTAGCCGCAGGTCGCGGTCCTCTAAGAGGGATTAGAGCAGGGTGAGATGGAACCGTGGAGTGAAGCAGGACGATAAATGCAGAGGTTCAGGAGAACGGCAGTGAACTGAAGCGTTGAGATCTTTAGAAAGCGAATAGCTGAGAATAGAACCAATTATGAGGCATGAGGTTCCTGAAACAATACCGCAGGTCTTGATCGTGGAACAGGCAACACAGGATACCAACTGAGAGGTGGTGAACTGCAGAGAACTGATGCACTGAAATCCCTAGAAAGTGAATAGCTTGAGAACGGGACCTGGATGATGAGGCACGAGGTTCTTGCAATAATACCACAGGTCTTGATCATGGAACAGGTAACACAGGATACCAACTGAGAGGTGGTGAACTGCAGAGAACTGATGCACTGAGAGCCCTGGTAATCAAATAGCTTGAGGACGGGATCGAGGATGAGGCATGAGGTTCTTGCAATAATACCACAGGTATCTTCTTCACTAAGGAAATTTTCTCAATTGCTTGAACCCTCTAGCATCTTCTCTTTATTTAATCCCACAAGTGAAGTTGTAGGGCCTGATTTATCAAGGCATGCATAATGAGTGCAATACCTGCTTTTAATGCTCATTGATCTCTCTGCTGCATTTGACACTGTCGACCACTTCTCATACATATGCTGTGTTTCCTTGGTCTTTAGGAAGCTGTCCGTGGTTCTCATCCTGATTTAATGAGTAGGACTCATCAAACCATTATTTCATTGTTGTCTCCTCTATATCTGCTTCCTCTCTCCTTCCTCTATCAGTTGGTCAGTACCACAAGGCTTAGCCATAGGCACAGCTTTTCACTATCTATACCTCATCTCTTGGAAAAATAGGAAGCTTTTTTGGGTTTCAGTGTCAGCTTTATGCAGTTGACACTCAAATTTATCTATTCTCTCTGGATCTTTCACCATCTTTTATTATGTGTTTTGGCCTGAATTATTGAATGTCTTTCTGCCATTTCATCTTGGATATCCTCTTGGCATCTATATTACTGTTCACAACACAAAAAGACACCTCAAGCTAACTGCCTACGTGTCATCCTTGACTCAAAACTGTCACTTGTTGCCCACATCCAATCTGTCTTCAAATCCTGTTACGTGCCTCTATGAAATATTTCCAAAATTGCATGTATCTAACACAAGTCACTACAAAAACTTTCATTCACGCACTCCGAGGGGTAATTGTATCAAGTTGCAAGTTTCTGGTGGGTTTGAAAAGTGGTTATCATTTATTTAGTACATTCTACAAAAATGATAGCTAGAATCTGATTGGTTGCAGTAGGCAACATCTCATTTTATTTGCCTATTTTTAATGCAGTAGACTCATTTTCCTCACCAAATGAAAAACCAAATGTTTTTCTACTGCTGCTCCGCTCTGCCAGTAGCTACATCGTTTGCCTCTACTGTACCGAATCAAATATAAAATACTTCTAGTAACATACAAAAACCCTTAACATAGCTATCCCAATTAAATCTATGCATTTGTCTGAAAAAATCTTGATCTCATTTCTGGTTACAGAACTATTTTTTGGACTGCACCCACTGTGTGGAATTCCAACTTTCATACAAGGCCTTCAAGCATTTGCTGAAAGCACACTCTTTAGTGAAGAGTGTCAAATTACAAAACCACCTTCTTAATCTCAGTAGCCCTATCTACTCAGATACCACTCCTCTACAAAGTTCTCTAAAAACATATTTCTATTCCCTTTCTATGCTCAAACAACTAGTGACCCTAAACCGACTGGATCATATAGCCCTACCAAATACTTGGACAAACATACAGTCCGTGGCCTGTATTCTCAAATATCACACCCCTTTAGGTAATAAGCTTGTGAGCAGGGCCACCTTTCCTCTTTATCTCTTTGTTAATACCCAATTTTGTGTTAATACTGTTTTTTGAAAGCACTGTGGAGTATTCTGGTGCTATATAATAAATGTGCATAGACAAATAAGTGAATAAAGAGACAAATACCAGAGATGTTTTTGACCTGACGACGGTAGGCAGTTGTCAGAGCGTGAATGTGAGGAGTGAATGAAAGTTGACAGTTAAACATTGACCCTAAGCAAAAAGGACATGGTTGAGGAGCTGCAGAGATTGGAATGTTGTTCACAGTGATTTTTTTGTTGGGCAAGGAAAAAGGAGGAAAAAATACATGTTTAGTTTTATCTATGTTACGCTTTAAGCAGTGTGAGTACATGAAAGAGGAGACAGCTGCTATCCAGTGGGTAACATGATTCAGTAGAGATTAGAGGTCAGAAGCTGAGAGATGCATTTGTGTGTCATCAAAATATAGATGATACTGAAACCCAAAGGAGCGAAGAAGACTACGGGCCTGAGTCATTAAGGAGAGTAAAGAATAAAAAAGGAGAAACTTTACACCTGGGCAAAACCATGTTGCATTGGAGGGGGAGGTAAATTTAAAATGTGGGAACAGATTTAAATTTGGGGTAGAGCATGTCCTAGATCAATTTAATATTTCAGTGTAAAAATAAAGCTATCAAGTATTTGAGTGCTAGATGAAAAAAACAGCCAGTATTTAACTTATGTGCAAAATAAGCCACTTCTCTCTAGAAAAAACATCAGGAACAGACTGATATTCTGGAAAAGGTACAGGGATTGGACTGCTGAGCACTGGGGTAAAGTCATTTTCTCTGATTGTTTGGGGCGTCTGGGACAACACTTGTCTGAAGAAGGAAAGGTGAGCGCTACCAGCACTTCAGTGTCATGCCAACAGTAAAGCATCCTGAGACCATTCATGTGTGGGTTTGCTTCTTAGCCAAGGGAGTGGGCTCACTCACAATTATCCTAAGGATACAGCCATGAATAAAGAATGGTACCAAAACATTCTCCAAGAGCAACTTCTCCCAACTATCCTAGAACAGTTTGGTGACAAACAATGCCTTTTCCAGCATGATGGAGCACCTTGCCATAAGGCAAAAGTGATAATTAAAATTTTGGGTCTATGGCCAGGAAACTCCCCAGACCTTAATCACATTGAGAACTTGTGGTCAATCCTCAAGAGGTGGGTGGACAAACAAACACCCACAAATTCTGACAAACTTCAAGCATTAATTAGGCAAGAATGAGCGGCCATCAGTCAGTATGTGGCCCAGAGTTGATTGACAGCATGCCAGGGCGAATTGCAGAGTTCTTCATAAAGAACGGTCAATACTGCAAATATTGACTCTTTGCATAAACTTAATGTAATTGTCAATAAAAGCCTTTGACACTTATGAAATGCTTGTACTTTTACTTCAGTATACCATAGCAACATCTGACAAAAAGGTCTAAAAACACTGAAGCAGTAAACTTTGTGAAAACCAATACTTGTGCCATTCTCAAAACTTTTGGCCATGACTGTACACTTACCTGTATAGCTGGAGCCTGCAGAGGAGAGGATGTGGTCTAGAATGCACTGCATTAACTCCTCTGATTGGCTGTGCTGCATGAACTCCCTGCAGTGTGTAGAGAAGGTCACATGATGAGGAAGCCAGCTGCTCTCATGGACTGATGATTGGACGTACTTACTATAATGACACAAATATGTATTAAACCATAGCAATTAGTTTTCATTTGTCCAGTACAAGTTAAACTAATACGATCATATAATATTGTACTGCACATATCAGGGGTGGAACATTGTATCGCCAGGCCCCATAGCAAAATTTGGGTAGGGTCCCGGCAATGCCAGTCTAGCTCAAAAGAGCAGATTGCCATGCATTGGCGGGTCTCCCTCACTTCCAGGCCTTGTAGCAACCACACCCCATGCATCCCCTATAGTTCTGCCACTATTGCATATGCTTTTCTGTATTATGTTACATACTTAAACAGAAAATTGGGACAAATTAGGCAGCACCCTGAATCCACCCCTTTCTCCAGACCATCCTTTAATATTTTGGCTTTTGGCAAGTATGCTAGTAAATAACCTACATTGCATGAATGAGGAGCAGGAAGATAATCAGGGTCAGAAATAATCTTCTTAATTGTGTATACAAGGAGAACTGTGCCTAGTATCTACACATTAATTCGAACTTTAGGTCTTTGGTCCTTTAAAATCAGCATTTAATTTTTATAACCGGTACCATTTTCAGTTCATTAGCTGAAAGCTTTAAAAACTAAAATATGCAAGTCATAGGAAAAATTGTGCTTTGTTTCAACAATGTGTGCTAAAAGAGTGCTATTGAGCGTAATCAAAACATATTACTGGTTAGATATCTCAAACTGAATCCACTGAACGCTCATCAGGAGATTTGACTGATAAAAAAACCCTTTCTTTCCATCAGTACCATCTGCTGTTGTGGTCAACAACTCAGCCAATTCTCAGTCAGGCGTGTTTCCTGTGTGTAGTGCCTCATTACATGTAATTAGGACAACCCATACCAAGTGCATCAAAAACCAACCAAACACACAACAGTGTGTTGATAAAGCGTGCTGAACTGTCAATGTTACTTGTTTTCTGTGGTTTTCAAGACTTTTCTTTTCACGTGTGACCTGTTTCAGCGTCGACCAACTTCCTTTCTGAGTAATAAATGTTGGTTGTCAGGGAAACAGCCTGAACATATACTTCAAAAACACAAAGTTGTTGTGATGTTTAATTCAATTTCCAATAGAAAAACAAAATCTTGTGTGCATAGTACAGGTGCAGGTGGTTTTTTTTTCTAAATAAATATATACTTTTTCCATGATTTTCAGCTATATTTACTTTATAGGTCTACAGATTTTCAGCAAAAATCCAAATGTAGGCCAAGTAAGGGCGTGTTCACACAAACCAGCATGGAGACGCAAATACGCCTTTCATGAAACATATATTTCGTACTTGTTAGAGGGCAGCTGCCAATATGCGGTGGTGATGATGACAGTCATCAGCATTAGCTAGCCGCTTCTATTTGGCTGATTGCAAACTCTCCTCTTAAGCTGACAGATGCTTCATCATTGATTATGTATATAGCATAGGATTTTGTGGGTATATTTTATAAACAATTTTTTAACTACTTTCATTCGTACAAGCGAATGATGTACCTGCTGTATTACATCAAGCTAAATAGTGAATGTGTTTTTCGCTGTCAAAACATATGTTGACAAACGTTTCTTGTGTTTGTGACCTGGTCATGTGTCTTTGGGTGTATGTATGATTGACATAACCCTGGCACATGTGCTACAGCTGCAGAGCTGGATGTATCTTGAGATGCTTACAATGCATATTAGTGTAAATATGCCATTTCTACAGGCGGCTTTTTTGAGCTTAAATTTATTCCAACATGCGTCTAACTAAGCATCTGGCCCAATGTCTCTATTTTTCATTATTGTCTTACTGCATAGTACTTTCTCTTTATCTGTGTATGTTCTCAGTGTTGCTTTCTGTTATCTGGACTGTATAGGGGTCATTTAGAATGAAAACATAAAATGTGTGCCACAAAAATGACGCATTTACGTGCAACTAACTGAACATAGACTAGGCTCCGTATGGGGGCTCAATAACATTCATTAACGCAATGTGGTTGACTGGTTACATATTAACCAATTGAATAATATTTCATTTATTTAGAATAACATGTTTGGTTTCATTCATGGAGTTTAGACTCCCACAAGGACAAATACACATATTTACTTTTAGAAGTCAAAAAGTCAAGTTCTGTTTATGGATATCTACCTATAAATTATTATAATTATTATTATCATGGATTTGTAGGGCCGAAAAGTCCTTTGCAGCACTGAACAGTGGGCATAAAAGGAAATTCATAAAACAGTGATATACAAGGTAAGCAACATAAATGCAGCCATTAAAACAAGTTGTATAGAGGGCCCTGTTTATGAGGGAGCTTGCATACAAATGGAAAGTAGGTACAGTTGAAACATGAGGAACGGGTGTAGTACAGAGTGATGATTGGGACACTTTTGAGGGTGCTCTTGTGTGTATAGTATAGGTGTTTAAAGATTTAAAAGCTGTGGGAGAGTATTATTGGACACAGTGGGTAATTCAATAACTGGGTAGCGGCATGTGAGAACTTGAAGTCTTCTGGGTGGGAATAAAAGGTTACCAGAAACAAGATCAGTCACAAAACAGAGTATGACCTGAGAGAGTGAGAGGGAGAGTATTTTGATATGAGATTTGAGATGTCTGAAGGGCTGGAGTTCCTGAGATCTTTGTAGGTAAGGCTAAGTGAATTTTAATTGGATTTTGAAGGATACATGAAGACAGTGTAGGGATTTGCAACGTGGTGCGGCAGATGTGGAGTGGCAAGAGAGAAAGATCACTTTTAAGATGGATTGAAACAGGGAGGGGAACGCTAAATAGAAGGAAGTTGCAGTAGTCAAGGCGGGAGATGTTGAGAGAGTGAATAAGAGTTTTGTTAGCATCATGGGTAAGAAAAGGGCGTATTCTGGCAATATTATTTCAAAAGTGGAAGCAACATGACTAGTAGAGAGACTGGATATGAGGTATAAAGCAGAGGGTAGAGTTAAGTGTGACAATTCACCGACTGCGAATTACAAATGCGCAATAGTTGTAGGAGAATCTCAATGCAACCACCTTCACTGCAGCTAGAACCGCTTAGTTCTGGATAGCTGGTATAACTGCTATAGCGCTTCTTTGTTGTGGGTTGACTGGTACCTCTTGACTCGTCACTCAAATAAAAATAATTAATTAGCATGGGAACAACATGAAAATAAATACATTTGCAATGATCTACATCGGCGCAGTGTGCCACTAACTAAAATAAATGTATACAATAAGTTATTTATAAGTGATACAGCCAGAGATGGAGAAGAGAAATGGGACAATAGATGGAGAGAGAGGTTGGGTTAGGATATTTTTTTATAATTAGTCTTATGAGAACATATTTAGGAGGATGAACATGTTCCAGTGCAGAAACACATGTTGAAGAGGTGAGCTAGAAGTGGGCTTGGAGTTGGGGACAGGGAGCGGAATAGTAGGGAAATAGTAGAGTCAAGGGGGCAATTGGAATGGTTGAATGGTATGATGATGAGATGAAGGCAGAAACTTCATCTTCATTTACTGAATGAACTGAGGGTGGATTGGTGATATTTCCTTATGCCAAATTCCACAAATTCCACCCATTCTACCCTCCTTCTCCTACTCTCCCCAATCCACCCTTAATTCCTTCTCTTCAGTGAATGAAGACAAAGTCACTACACTCATCTCAACATCTCATCCTACAACCGTCCTATCAAACCCTATTCTCTCTCAACTTCTCCTCTCCCACTCCTACAAGTCAAAGGGTCATTTCTCCAAACTCGTCTCCTGGACTTCTCTGCTGCTTTTAACACTATTGATAACCGTCTTCTCCTACACACCCTTCAGTCCTTGGCCTTCATGATACAGTTCTTTCCTGGTTCACTTCTTACCTATCAAACCACTCCTTTAGTGTTACTACCTCTGGCACATGTTTCCCTTCACTTCCACTATCTGTTTGAGTCCCACAAGGCTCTGTTCTTAGTCCGTTACTTTTTGCAATATACATCTCTTCTGCTGGGGAACTAATTCTTCCATTTGGCCTCCAGTAGCACATCTACACTAACGGCACCCAAATCTACATCTCTTCCCCTGACCTCTCCACTTTTCTACTACCTGGTGTAACCAACTGTCTTATGCTATATCCACATAGATATCCCAATGCAACCTAAAGTTTAACATATCAAAAACAGAACTTATCATCTTCTGTCCTCCTAGTGTCACCATTATTTATTAAAATGTGAATACTAATAAATGAATATCTGGGTCATTTTGGAGGAAATAGGTTAATTTCTGAAATGTGTATACTAGTAATTTAATATCAGGGCTGGTTGGGGGAAATTAGTCTATTTATTTAATGTGAATGTTATTAATTTAATACTTGACTCACGATTCACAGATGAGAACTTGGGTTCTCCGGGTCTAGATTGACACTACCCTTATGTAAAGGCATGGAGTCTAATGGGACAGGTTATCTTCGCCAGGGTCCCCTGCAAGGAGGTATGGGCTTTGCAGCCACTGCCACGCACGTCGCAACCCTCTGGGTGAGTACTAGATGAGACCCATTAGGAGACTAGGGCACAGGTAACCTGCAGCGGAAAGGAATCCCAAGGCAAAGGCTTATACATGAGGGGATGAATAGTGAATAGCCGAGCGATGAATCACAGGAACAGGGAGTTGAGCCAAATAGCAAATATGTACTGCAGAGAGGGTATCACGGGACAACAGGCTGAGCACGAGGAGATGACACAGAACAGCAGAGCGAAGAGTCACCGGAACAGCGAGTTGAGCCAGGCAATGATATAATGCAGAGAGGGTGCTAAAGAGCACAGGAGCCACGCCCAAACACTGAACTGGTGTGAGCACAAAGAACAGGCACCTGACTGCCATGTCAGGTGCCTTATATACACAGGGGATTAAGGGGATCCAATCAGGAAGGACTTGAGAGGTGTTAAAAGAGAGATTGGAAAGCAAGATGGCGGGCGCCATCACGGAGTAGCGGTGCCTAACACAGGGGAAGCAGCCTGCATGGAACAGGTAAGTTAAGGGGCAATAGTTCTATTTATTAAATATGAATACTATTTAATACTGGGGCTGGTTGCCGGTAAGGAGGAGTAATTTTAAATATGGGTGGTTTTTATTTAATGTCGGGGCAGTTTAGGACAAGGGAGTGTTCACTCATTGCTATACTTCCCTATGCTTTTTCCAAACAGTGCCCCAAGATTCCAAGATCCAGACAAGCAGCAATGGAGCTTTAGACACTGGCAGCAACAGGTAGTGAAAGCTGCAAACACAGGTAAAAGAGAGAAGGGCAGTCTGCCAGCTGTCCTAGATCTGGTGGGGCAGTCCCAATTGTGGGTTACTGTCCCGCTCAGTCAGCACTGTCCCAACTGCAGGGACAGTTGGGAGGGATGCATTTGTAAGGTGAAGAAACTCAAAGCCCAAGGGCCCCAAAAAAGCTAAAATTATTTACAATATGATCAGTGTGCATCGGAAATTTTAGACAAGTTTCTGTGTAATAAGGCCTGAATTAAACTTACAAACTGGCACAGTAACATCTGATCCACATCCAAGATTATTAAGTTCATGACGTCAGTGCAAGAAGAAAAAACAAATCCAAACATCTCTTCAGCTTAAGTACACACAAGGGACACATTTTTATATAGCTTGGCTGGGAAATGTTAACAGAGAGAAAAAACAACATACCAAGAAAAAGGGCAAGCAGGGGTAAGAAAGATGATAACCAGAGGTACGTGAGAAAGATCAACCTATCTTTTTGCTGCCGACTACACAAAGCAAGCAATTAAATGAAATTATGCAGCTTGGAATGAAAAGCCGAGACATTTGTGTCTGAAGTGATTTCCCTCTCCCTGTTAAGTTACTATAATTCCCCACAAAGAGGAGGACTTGGGCATGTTTGAGTGAGATAAACTGTATATAGCAGTAGAAAGCAGCAATCACGCAGAAGAGAAGGCTTCATTTAGGACAAAACTATATGTGAATCTGCTCTACGTGTGCTTTTCCGTAGCTTTCATCATTAGTTTAAGCTGGAGCATAGTTCTGGCAGAGATGAGCTAGGTCTTTAGTTTCTTCTAATGCACCAACACTGGAGTTTGGAAGAGCTCCTTTGCTTTATGAAAAGATGGTAATTTATAGCATTGCCCCCACCGTACACCAGCATTACCCCCATATTAATGATAACATTGCTGCAGTCTGGTAGGGGGGTGCCCACTGTGTATTGTACCCATACTTGCTACTTTTCAGATCTCCCCTCTGGGAGATCGCGCTATTATGTCCCGACCCCTCTGCTGAACATCATCATTTTTAGCTTTTTGCAGCAGGGTGCGGGGTCACAATGACTCAATACCCTGTGAATTGCATCACTAAGCCCCACCTACTTCATTATCAAACTGGTCAGAGGACGGGAGGTTCCCTGCTTTCCCAGGAGTCCCAGAAATTCGAGAGTCTCCCAGACATTCCGGGAGAGTAGGCAACTATGATTGTACTGTTATACTGTCTTGTTATTTGCCCTCTGAACGGGCTGCAAACCTCATTTGGCTCCCTGTAAATAAAGATTAATAATAAACAACAATTTGGAGAGAGTATTAGGATATTTTCTGGCCTATCAAGCATCTAACAATAAAATGAGCATTATGTATCTCCAGAAATCAAATAGCCTTCATTGGCAATACTCTTCACAGTAATATGATGTATTTAAGTACATTTGCTTTTTACTATCAATAGTAGCTAAACATTTCCACATTTCTTATTTTATAATATGTGTTATGTTGCAAAATAAATTAATTATCATGCCTTCCCTTTAAAACACCCTCAGCAAAATACTATTATGCTGACTCAATAAGTATAAAACCCACGTAGAATTTGATTGCATGGCATATTAACACCATGTTCTTATTTTTACACACAAATGTCATTACACTTTCATGCAAAGGTCTCTGTCTGGGTAATGACAGCTGTGAAAGTATTATGGATCATTGCTTAATACAGCATGAAATGTTGCTTTCTTCCTATTACCTGGCATTGTTTGTGGAAGGCAGTGAGCCGTGCAGGCGCTGACATGTCACAATCATCTCTTCAGTATGTTATAGTGCTGGGAAGGCCTTGATCAGAGATGGTGAATGTAAAACCAGGAACAATATGATGATGAGCATTTTTCTCAGATGAAATGATTTATGTTATGACACATCAAGTAAACAATTGAATGGCAACATTATTAAAGGTCACAATTGTTGTTTAGTTATGGCGCTCAGTTGTTTTCCCCATGCTAAAATGTATCATCAGAATACATTTATATTTTGTAGAAACTGTTTAAAACGTATTAGCACAAATTGTGGATACACCGGGGCAGGCAATTAAATTACCAGAAGTTACTCAGAGTCTTTGTAGATGTAAGTCTGGCCATGTATGGATGCCTTGATTTACATGTGTAATCGTTAATTTTGCCCAGTGTAACATATGTAAATACCTTTTGTCACACTGATTGTAAGCTGTTTGTATATGATGTGTGATTCGTGCGATTCCTCTCCCCTGGCAGTTTTCTTCATTTCCAAAAGAAGGACTGAATGTGGAACCGCCAATAGAATTAAAGAGATGATTATTATTACCATTGTAAATTTGTAAGGCGCCACAACGCTCTACAGCGACATACAGTAAAGAAACAGGACATTCATAAAACAGAGACATACAATGTAGAAAACATAAACATAGACATGAAAGCAAAGGGTAGGAAGGGCTCTGCTCATAAGAGAGCTTACATACTAATTAGAAGGGGACACAGCTGAAACAAGAGAAGTGAGTATGGCTCAGAGTAGAGATCAGGACAGTTGTGAGGGTAAATTAGTGTGAGTGGTATTAACTGGAATAGGGGAAGCTCTTATAAAGAGATGGGTTTTCAGAGAATGTTTAAAGATTTTAAAGCTTTCGGAAAGTTTTATTGGGTATGATAGCAGCATGGGACAAGTTTTGTACAGGGGAGTGGGAGGTGGTTACCAGAGGTGAGACGCAAGTCAGAGGTAGAGCTCAGTGGGCAAGAAGGAGAGCATTTTAAAATGAGATTTGAGATGTATAAAGGGGTGTTGTTGAGGGTTTTGTAGGTAAGGGTGAGTACTTTCAATTGTATTCTGCAGAACACAGGGACAAGGGGCAGGCTGGGCTGGGGGGCAGGGGGCATCTGCCCCCTGGCTGTTCCCATAGTGAGCCACCTTGGGCTGGGTCACTGGGCCACCTGCAATTTTTTTTCTTTAAAATGTTCCTAATAAACTGCCAAGTCGAATCTTGCCCCTTGGGCTATAATTTGGAAAAAGAGGAAGATCAGTCTTACAGCAGCATTTAGGATGGATTGAAGTGTGGATATATGGGTGTCAGGAATGACAGATAGCAGGATGTTGCAATAGTGAAGACGGGAGATGATGAGAGAATAGATAAGAGTTTTGTTAGCATGTTGAGTAAGAAAAGGGCATATTCTGGCAATGTTTATAAGGTACAGTCGACAGGACTGGGAGAGAGTCTGGATATGAGGAATAAAACAGAGGGCGGAGTCAAGTGTGACAACAAGGCGCGGGCTTAGGAAACTGAGGAAATTGTGGTGTTATTGTCAGTGAGGGAGATTTGAGAAAGGGTGATGACTCTGGCAGGAGGGAAGATAATAAGTTCTGTTTTGGACATGTTGAGCTTTAGGCAGTGTTGGGACATCCATATGGAGATAGCATAAAGACAGTTGGTTACATGAGATAGTATAGAAGGAGAGGGGTCAGGAGAAGAGATATAGATTTGGGTGTCATCAGTGTAGAGGTGGTATTGGAGGCCGAATGTGCGAATTAGTGCCCCAAGAGAAGAGGTGTAAAGTAAAGGGCCAAGAACAGAGCTCTGTGGTACCACAACATATATTGGGAGTGAAGGGGAGGATGTGCCAGAGATAGAAACACTAAAGGAGCAGTTCGATAGATAGGAAGTGAACCAGGAAAGGACTGTGTCACGAAGGCCAATGTAGTGAATGGTGTGTAGTAGAAGAGGGTGATCAACTGTATCAAAAGCAGCAGAGAGGTCCAGGAGAATGAGTATGGAGAAATTACCTTTAGATTTTGCAGTAAGTAGATCATTGGTCACTTTTGTGAGAGCAGTTTCAATGGAATTTTGGGGGCGGAAGCCTGATTGCAGAGAGTCGAGAATGGAATGACAAGAGAGAAAGTGAGACAGGCGTTTGTACACTAATTGCTCAAGTAGTTTAGAGGCAAAGGGGAGGAGAGAAATAGAGCAATAGTTGGAGAGAGAGGCTGGAACGAGAGATGGTTTCTTTAGAATCAGTGACTTGAGCGCATGTTTAAAGGAGGATAGAAATGTGCCAGTGGAGAGAGACAGGTTGAAGAGGTGAGTTAGAGGTGGGCATGCATTCGAGGAGAGGGAGCGGAGTAGTTGGGAGGGAATAGGGACGAGTGGACAGGTTGTAGGGTTAGAAGATAAGATAAGTGCAGAGACTTTGTCACAGTTACTGGGGAGAATGAAATAAGGGTGGATTGGGGAGTCTTGGTAAAGATGGGTAGACTGAGTGGAGTGAGTGGAATTTGGCATGAGGAAATATCTTGTTGAATGGTGTCAATTTTGTCTTTGAAATAGTTGGCAAAATCATAGGCAGTGAGGGAGGAAGGAGAAGGAGGTGCAGGTGAGCAGAGAAGTGAGTTGAAGGTGGCAATCAGGCGACGTGGGTTAGAAGAATGGGTGGATATTAGAGATTTGTAGAATGTGTGTTTGGCAATTGAAAAGGGCAGTGCTGTAAGATGAAAGGATGAATTTATAGTGGAGGGAATCGGGATAGAAACGAGATGTCCTCCAGTGGCTCTCTGCAGTGCGGGAGCACTTTTGCAGATAGCGGGCCTGTCTGTTGTGCCATGGCTGGGGTTTGGATTGTCGGAGACTATATGTGGTAGCTGAGCTGCATTGTCTAGGGCTGAAGTGAGTGTTTTGTTACAGAAAGACGCAGCCTGATTAGGACAAGACAATGCAGTAATTGGAGAAAATTGTTGTTTTAGTGAAAATGAGAAGTGGAGTGAGTTAAGAGTACTTAAGTTTTGTTGTGTATGTGTGTATTTGGGTGCAGGGGAAGGGCATGAGGTAAGGTGAGGCTGAAGTTAAGGAGGTTGTGATCGGAGAGTGGGAAGGCTAAATTAGAGATGGAGCAATAGCGGGAGAAGACAAGGTCAAGGGAGTGCCCATCACAGTGGTTGGGAGATGAGGTCCATTGGGAGAGACCAAAGGAGGAAGTAAGTGAAAGAAGTTTAGTGGCAGAAGAGACAATAGGATTATCAATGGGAATGTTGAAATCAACTAGTATGAGTGTAGGCAGGTCAAAGGATAGAAAATAAGTGAGCCAGACCGCAAAGTTGTCAAGGAATTGGGAAACTGGACCTGGGGGGCGATAAATGACAGCAACACGAAGGTGGAGAGGATAAAATAGACGGATAGTGTGGACTTCAAAAGGAAGAGAATGAGAGGGAGGGTTCAGAGGGTATGACTTGGAAGGTGCAGCTTGGATAGAGTAGAATGCCTACTCTACCACCTTGTCTGCTTCCGGGTCTGGGAGAGTCCCCATAGGAGAGAGCTGCAGGGGATGTAGTGTCAGAGGAGGTGAACCAATTCTCTGTAATGGCAAGGAGGTTGAGGGATTTAGAAATGAATAGATCATGCATGGATATAAGTTTGTTACAAATAGATCTGGCATTCCATAGTGCACAGGAGAAGGAAAGAGAGGGTAGTGGAGATATGGAGGAATAGGATGATAGAGAAAGAAAAGGAGTTTGGAGAGAAGTATAGTGACAGTAAATAGGAGAGACTGTAATATGAGTAGGTGCATAGTGGAGAGATGTGAACGAATGTGTATTAGTTAGGGTAGGTAATGAGAATAATAGGTAATAACTTTGTGAAAACTAATACTTGAGTCATTCTCAAAACTTTTGGCCATGACTGTAGACAGGCACTTATATCCATTATTAGGCCACTCACTTTAGGTTCAACTACCACAATAATTGCCATGGTGAGCGCTGAATCTATGTTATGTTGACTTTTACTGAACTGGTTTGAGCATCCTTAGTCCTTATATTTTTCCACAGAGTATGATTTTACCCATGACAACCTTGTGCAATAACTGAAAATGAAAGGACACATGCCTTAAATGGTAACTTTTTTGCTGAAAATTTTAAGTAAAGAGGTTTTCAATTTTCCTGCCATTTAGCAGTGATCCACCAATGTACACTAACATTATTCCTGTACTCATCACCAGATTACAGCAGCAGGTCCCGCAATATTAACAGCCAGAAAGTGTAAAAATGTGCATTGTTCAGTTTACAGAGAGTACATTTACAAGCAACAATTCTACATTTAAATAAACAAGATGTGTATTCTACATACACATATAGAATAGCAAAGACAGCAAAGGAAACTTGTTTAAAATAATAGCTCTCCTGATTCCACATCTCTGCAAAAGGCTAATAGCTTTCCTACAAACTGATAATTGTTCTAGACATGTCAAATGTTCAACCATTGCCTAATTAAATTCCCTGTGCAATTGGCTCTCTTAATTTTATTACCGTCCTGAGTAAAACAAGTATTATTTGTTTCTGAAATTACTACTTTTGGGAAGTACAGCAAATTATGAGAGTTCATAGGTTAAAGGTAACATCTACATTACCATGTATTACAGGGTACCCTATATTAAGTAGTTTAATGTATAGTTAATAATGACTTATGTTCTAGTTCTATGTATCATTTACATGGATGATTTATATGTGTGTATGTATGTATGTAAAAAATGCAGTGCAACATAGCTTTTCTAGGAACATTATTCAGAAGTTATGGGGGTGGTGGGATTACAATCTTTGTGGGTCACTGACCGAAAAGATTACCATAGATTATAATTTGGATTTATCAATAATCACAGGGATCTCTTGTCTTTGTAAGCACACTACATTATGACAAGTGAAGTCATACACCGAAAGCCCTTAAACGCTGGTGTGAGGACAAACGTCAGGTACCCAGTTAGGGTTAAATCCACTGTAGGTCCCAGCCAATGGTATCCTAGGGAAGTGTTCTCAGCTTTGGTATAAAGGCTCCTCCCAAGGGTTTCTGCGTCTCTTTCACTGCAGGAAGTCCCTGGAAAGACAGTTCAGGCTTAGTATCAGTTGTAATATTGTCCTGACTTCTGCTATTGTACTTTTTGCACCTCTTTCTCCCCTTCTGTATTCTCCTTTTCTTCTGTATTACTCCCCCTTTGCTCGCTTGTCTCCCCTGTCATTTCTCCCCTATTTTCTCTTATCCGCTTCTTCTGTCCAAGCCAGCCCCACTCCCTCCATTAAGCGTTTTTTTCCCCTCCTATCTGTTATTTTCTGTATTTTTGCTTCCCCCGCTGCCATACCCAGTCCTTGCAGGTCTGGCTCCCCCATCCTATTTGATCGATGGCTCTCTTTCGAACCCTGGGAGCCATGTTAACTTTATAAGCCACTCCTCTGTCAACCTCTGCAGCCACAGGAACTCTGTTCGCTGCGACTGGGAGTGGGGGACAACGGTAATGAAGAGACCACTGGCCACTGTGCACTCCTGGCTTTCTCATGGTCTGGAGCAGGCAGCTACACTGCCTAGCTCCAGTGCCACTCTGCTGCTAGCTGACAGGCGCCCAGGGGAGGAGGGGAGACTCTCCTTCTCTCTGCTGGTCTCAGCCTACTGGCACTTCTCTGCATAGCAGTGCAGATGCGCTACCATCCCTTGCTGCCACCCTCAGCCTTCACTCACGGTTGGGTTTAACCCCTACCATGCCAGCAATCTCCTGAGGGTAATAATACCCCCCGTCAGAGCACTGGCAATATTATTAAAGGGGGTAGAGTCAAACCATCTTTCCATTCCACAGCATTCCCTTAGTCCCCTCATACTCCCCCTCCACCCCTTCTTTCACACTTTCCATAGTGCCCCCTCTCCCCAGAGCCAACATTTCCAGTCCCGTTTCCCCATTTGTTCCAACGGCACCATATAGCACCCTTGCCTGCACTATTTTCCCAGGATTCCCTGGGTCCCATATCCCTTTTTTCTCAGGCCCCCACACACCAACCTAGTCTCTGCACTTACACACAGACAGAAATAGCCCCTCTTTAGACAGTGCAAGTGAGGAATCTACAGACACAGGTCAGGGGCCGCGCAAATTAAACTCTTGCACACACATTTTGGTAGTTCAAAGGTTCCGCATAAGGCAACAGCTGTGGTGCTTAGGTCACCGGAACACAGCGCAGATGTAGTTAGGTGCTCGAACACAGCGCTACTTAGCAGAGTACACGCTAGCATGAAGGATAGGATTGGAAAAGAAATCTATGTTGACCTAGTGTCATGGTATCAAATAACTGAGGCCTACTTACTGGTATTTGCGCTGCTAACAGGGAGGCGCGGAGTATAAACGTGCCCCTGGTCTTCGCCAGGGACACCCGCAAGGGAGTTTGGAGTTAGCTGCAGAGACACGCAGGTTACGGCCCTCCAAGTTAGCCACCAGTGAAGTAATAGGTGAAATAGCGAGTGTGAGTTGTGCTTTCATAATAAAGGGTCTTTGCTTTACCCACTAATAGCCTAGGTGATTCTGTATTCAGAACCAGGAAAGCCAAACACATAAGGCTGCTTTCGGGATTGTTTACTTCCCAACTTGTCAGCTGGAAGTAAAGAGCACATTATTACCCCTGGTATCTTCACAAACAGCCCTGATGCACTCTTACTGTGCATAATTATACCATACATAAATATAAAAGGAAGCATTCAAATTAATTTAAGGAACTGTAACCCCATATATGTTTTATTTGTACTTTGTATTTGTCTAATGCAAATATTAAGGGAAACATATTTAAAAATATTCTTTCCATAGGACTTTACCTCACTTCAGCAGTGAGTAGTACCTGGCTAAAGAGGTCATCCCAGTGTAGGATGTGGGCCAATCATGTGATGCTCATATACAATTCTGGATGCCCTCATTGGACAGTTAAGCCCTGCTGTTACCATGTCTGGACAATCACAATAACTATTTCAATGTGGCTGGAGATTTCCATCTAGTGAGGAAATTATGAGGTGACATCATTTTTATCACAATACAATTGCTTTCGGGCTTGGCCTTCATATTTGTAGGGGTGTGATAAAACATGGTTTGCTAAAGTCAGGGAAGACTGAAAAGATCACAGAGCGCAAGGCAAGTGGTACAAACACTATATGGTAAGTATATTCATCATCATCATCAGTTATTTACATAGCGCCACCGCAGCGCTGTACAGAGAACTCACTCACATCCGTCCCTGTCCCATTGGAGCTTACAGTCTAAATTCCCTAACATACACACACACACAGACCGAGAGAGACTAAGGGCAATTTAATACCAGACAATTAACCTACCAGTATGTTTTTTTGGAGTGTGAGAGGAAACCAGAGCATCCAGAGGAAACCCATGCAAATATGGGGAGAACATACAAACTCCACACAGATAAGGCCATGGTCGGGAATCGAACTCATGATCCCAGTGCTGTGAGGCAGAAGTGCTAACCGCTAAGCATAGGGCCATGTGCTAGGCATAAATAAGCAAATCTCCCAACATTAGGACAAAAGCATAACAAAAAAAAACCTGCCCCCGATCCACACACCAGACCAACCAAACCCACTTTCTGGTAAAGCCCACCGACTTGTCCATAAACTCCTGGGAATTTGTCTAATCTAAAATTGCATAATCACTTCATGCTGGTTTTCTGTTCTCATAATGTAATTGAAGGGGTTTTTATCGGTAAAGGAAATGTGCATCCCTTTGGGCCAACGGCAATTTGTTGAGTCCCTGAATAATGTAATGTTGAACAACACTGGTTTTAATAATATATAATTTGCACATTCTATGAATGAATCACTTTTAGTGGTATATGAATACTATATCGCTTTCTCTCAGCCGAATCAGCTCTCAAACTTAATTTTAATGTTATTTGTTCAGTCCATTTCAATGAATAAACATTAACATTTCCATTTAAACCTTTTCATTTTTATATTCTGAGAATTCTGAACACCACTTACATATATTAAATTCTTAATTATGCCTTCCTGTTGTTTATTATTACAATGTATGACTATCCTTGTAAATATGCACTGCTGTTCTGTTTTGTAGCTCACTTGTCCATATGTACTGGTAACTTGATGCAGTCCTGAAACAATCCTGGTGTCAGCACAATATCAATATTGAGCAAAGAACATCATGTAAATAAACAAGACGATGATTAAACAGTGAAACCTGAATGCATCTTGATGATACATATTGTATGTTCACCTATTGATTATTTACCACCTAAAACTAATAGGGTGTGATTTCAATATTCACAGTCACCCACAAAAAGAACACAGAAATTGGGAGCATTACAAATGCTTGTTTAAACAAATATGAACATAGTCAAAATGATACATTTTATCATTTATTTTAAGGTCTTTTAAGTCAAAATGCAAACTTCAAATTCTAGTTAACAGCTTAGCAATTATAAAATACACACTGTGATGGTTGAATTGAAAACATTATGTTCGATATTCGTTTAACCCCATACATTTTAATTGGTTGAATTTCGAACTGGCTCAAATAGTTTGAGCATGTGTACCAATATATATAAAAATAAATCAGTACGCCTATTTGTAGTTGAAGCTGTGTTTTCATATTCTCAGTACAGCTAATATTCTCATAAATTTGATTAAAGGATAATGACTTAATTATGGTATGAGGCACTAAGCAGATAATAGAGCAATTGATGACATGCAGTCATATTTTCTTAATTATCAAATGAACAATGAGGTAAACACATACAATAGATTTTATTTGGCTTATTAAGTCCTACCTATTTTCAAAAGTTTTATATATTTTCACAAATACACTGGAGCACTGTTTGAAGACAGGTATATTAGTCCCAGGTTCCTAACCTACATGTTTTAAAACCCCTGAGAGAGTGTTTATATTTGGGAAATACTTCCCAGAGGAATGTTCAGTTTTAGAGAAAAGCTGGTAAGGGTCCCTGGGGTGTAGATAGAGAGAGAAGGGTGGGATCCATTTACAAGACCCAGATTGGGTCTTGTGTTCTGCTGTCAGACTGATTAATGCTGGCACCTTTGAGCTGTGTTTAAAAGGTTGCTCGGCAGTGTATTCATTCTCTCACTACCTGAGGAAAGTGACTGCAGAGTCTCTGATCTGTGCTGTGAGAAAACCGTGCTGGAACTTCTTATGTATTGCTTTAGTTTGCTGTCAGGAGTTTCATTTTTTATTTTTTTTTGCTTAATAAAACTGCCTGAGGCCAGCTGTAGCCAAAATCTTGGATTTGTGTGATCTCTTGGCTGCTAGACACTATCATCTACCCCAGGAGATGACACTTATTCCCCTACCCTGGTCACCACTGGACTCCTTCACGGCATCCAGAACCATGTTCCATCTGGGTAACTGTCGCTACTAGTGTACCCCCTTGCTGGTGCACCTGGGCTGGTACCCCTGACCTCTACTTATAGATCAGGGTTGCTGTGGATGGATCCTCCTGGACTATCCCACTGGCCAGAGCTGCTGGGTAGCGAGCAGAGCAGTGGTACTGGAAAGCTGGGTCAAAACCTCAGAAAAGCCAGAAACAGATTAGATTTGGGTCTAATCTGTAGGGCACAGGAAATTACAGCAGGTACTGGCACTGGCCTTCCCAGGTTGCGAAGTCTAACGGATCAAATTTTTGATTGTACACCGCACCAAGCTTTAACCCCTTATAAGCTAATTACTGTAAATACTGGTTAACCACATAGGGGAGGTGCTCATATTCTAGTATGTCAACTATCATAGTAGAAAGAGAAAGAGAAATTAGTATTAATAGGGCACTCTTTTATACAAATACTGTTGTGTTTTATAATAATAAAATCAAAAACTTTATTAGTAATTTTGTTTAAAAATGTCAAAGTGAAATAATAAAAATGGTTGATGTGACTTGTAAACCTGATGATTAATCAGTTAAAAGGTAGAACACTACCATGCAGACTTGCTGTTCATGATATTTATATTCTTCTTCTGATAGAGTAAATAGTATACATACAGAAAATACTGATCAATGCATATGAGATCCTGTGCTTAATCCCTACTCAATACTCTTATCAAGGGAGACAGGAAAGGATCCGTGTGGTGTATTGGTAATTTAAGAATGAGCTGAGGTAAGTATTAGATGAATTTGGTCTGGAGATCGGATACACTGTTAAATACAAGATATACCGCTAGTCCCCGTTTATAGTATCAATGAGCAGATGTCTGATTTGGTTATATTGGAGTGACTACATATTCCTGCACTACCCCTACAGACGACTTCCTCAGTACCTAAGATAAATTAAGACCGGATCCTATACTCCTAGATAAATGTACACTGACTATCAGTCTGATAAATTATATAATTTAAATTTGGAACAGCAGGCTCAGCGTAACGCCGACGCGCGTTTTGCTTCTGAGCTTTAACAAGGTGCCTTGTTAAAGCTCAGAAGCGAAATTGTGGGCTTTTGTTTGTTCACCCGCCTCTTGAGGATCGACCACAAGTTCTCAATGGGATTAAGATCTGGGGAGTTTCCTAGCCATGGACCCATAATTTCGATGTTTTGATCCTTGTGCCACTTAGTTATCACTTTTGGCATTGGGCAAGGTGCACCATCATGCTGGAAAAGGCATTGTTTCTCACCAAACTGTTCTTAGATGGTTGGGAGAAGTTGCTCTTGGAGGATGATTTGGTACCATTCTTTATTCATGGCTGTATTCTTAGGCAAAATTGTGCGTGAGCCCCTCCCTTGGCTGAGAAGCAACCCCACACATGAATGGTTTCAGGATGCTTTACTGTTGGCATGACACAGGACTGATGGTAGCGCTCACTTTCCTTCTCTGGACAAGTGTTTTTCCAGCTGCCTCAAGCAATCTGAAAGAGAATTAATCAGAGAAAATTAATTTACCCCAGTCCTCAGCAGTCCAATTGCTGTACCTTTTGCAGAATATCAGTCTGTACCTGATGTTTTTCTGGGACAAAGTTGCTTCTTTGCTGGCCTTCTTGACACCAGGCCATCCTCCAAAAGTCTTTGCGTCACTGTGCGTGCAGATGCGGTCACACCTGCCTGCTGCCATTCCTGAGCAAGCTCTGCACTGGTGGTGCCCAGATTCCGCAGCTGAATCACCTTTAGGAGACTGTGCTGGCACTTGCTGGACATTCTTTGGCACCCTGAAGCAACTATTGAACCTCTCTCCTTGAAGTTTTTGATGATCCGATAAATGGTTCATTTAGTTGCAATCTTACTAGGAATATCCTTGCCTGTTAAGCCCTCTTTGTGCAAAGCAATAATGACTGCACGTGTTTCCTTGCAGGTAACCAAGGTTAACAGAGGAAGAACAATGATTTCAAGCACCACCCTCCTTTTAAAGTTTTCAGTCTGTTATTCTAACTCAAGTGAGCATGACAGTGATCTACATTCTTGTCATCCACACTCGTCCTGGGTTAACGAGAGAATCACTTACCTGATGTCAGCGGGTCCTTTTGTGGTAGGACTGAAATGCAGTGGAAATGTTGTTTTTGGGATAAAGTTCATTGTCACGGCAAAGAGGGACTTTGAAATTAATTACAATTTATCTGATCACTCTTCATGACATTCTGGACTATATGCTAATTGCCATCATAAAAACTGAGGCAGTAGACTTTGTGAAAAATAATATTGGTGTCCTTCTCAAAACTTCTCATGCCTGTATGACTGTTTGAAGCAATTGATTATTTTTGCTGGATAGGGTGCCCAAGATTATACCAGCTACAATACAGGTTCTAGAAGGTAGCAAGATACCTATACCGGACCTAAAATCCAGCCGATACAACATGAGAGAGTACTGTTACTAATGACCGACCTAGTGTCAGCACTAGTGGTGACTAAAGCGCTGTACACAAGAGTACAAAGAAATACAAAGGAACATTTTGGTGCTTCACCCCTACAACCTATCTGGGTCCATACTAAACTGCTGCAGATCACTAAACAAGGGATCGAGAAAATCTGCAATGCAATCCCAATGGATAGCATACTTAGTTCACAATAATATTTCACAATACATCCAACAGATTTATTTTAACCATTGAAATTTCCAAAGATACAGTGGATATACAAGAATGGGGAGGGTTAGAAGTGGAGTTTAGGTGGGATATTACTAGCAGATATCCAGTAGTGTGCATCACAAACTCAATCCCTTATTAAGCAAATACACATTATCAAATGACTCAGCAGTTTTCCACAAACTCAGTAGCATTCCGTATTAGGAACTACTAACGATGATAAGTCCAGTAGATGATTCTGAAAGTTTCTAAAACTTCATTGCAAACAAAGAAATTATGATTTTGCTCATTGAATAGGTTACGGCTATATACAATATACAAAACAAAGAGAATTTAAAAGATTCTTGTTCTCCATCTCATATGATTTATAGATTGTGTGGGAATAGCTGGTCGATCATATCTAGTTTATGAGACTATAAAGGGTTTTAAGAAGAGAACTAAGTGCAGATCAGTAATAAAACTTGCCCTAGAATAGTCCATTATACTGAATTTATTTATAACATTAAAAATAAATATGTTCAAGGTGACCCTCATTAAGAAATTAAACAAACAAATTTGTATCTATATCATACACATGTACATATTTAAGTATGTAGCATACAGTACAGTATGAAACAAATTGTTCCTTACAAAGCTTGTTAAAACAAGCACATGTTTACCTGATCAGCCTTGCAACATAGTATACAATTGACACAATAACAAACTATAAAAATGTTTTATAAACCTGAAAGAGCTTTTAAGTAAATATAGTCTATCCTTTCCCATTTCTTCATCTGAGAAAGGTTTGACGTTTTCTCAGCAGCCGCATCACTCACTACATACCTACAGGCTAAAAACACCCAATCTTCTATGCAAAATGTCGATAAATATTAATGACAATTAAAGCAGAAGTGAAAATCCCAAGAGTTTTAATTTGCTGTATAAGAGATGATCTCTCTTCTGAATTACTTCACTCAGAATGCTAAGACAGCCACTGGCACTCTGGGAGCTATAGTTAAAACACAGCTGAAATAGTGAAATCAATCTGTCAGTCATTGCCATTTAAATTAATTTGATACAGCTAATGTAATCACTCTTGCATTGGAAGTATACGCATATAACCAGCAAAGCTTATTATCAGTATTACCCCCTGTAAACCCAGCTGTTAGTACCAAGATGTATGTGCCTTTTAGTTTGGTAAGAGGCTCAAACACCATATCCTCCATCATATAAATAACTTAGACAATGGATGCTCCTCCTTTAAACCATCACTTAAAAAGAGGTTTCTACCAGAATATGTTTACAGATCAACCCCCTCCCAACAACTAGCAGAACTGCAGGGTGTCCACGTATCTGACTTCTTGCAGTTTCACTGACACTCACCCCTCAGTGATAATAATGGATACTTGGATACAGGGTTTTATTGTCCCTTAGAGACGTTCAACTGAAAACACTACTTAGTGCAAGGTGTCAATAAAAACATATTGGATGAGCTCCATCCAAAGCTTAATTATCTTAGTTTATAGGCTGCTTGTTTGCAAGAAAGGTAGAACTGCATCTTTGGTGAGATGTGAGCATGACGGATGGAATCAATTTAAAAATAATCTTTTTGTATAGCTTGAAATAGTTATTCCAAGCTCTCCTGGAATTAAACAGGTAAACTACTTTTTTATGCCAAATTGGTCTGTCTAGTCTCTCTAATTAGCCTGCACTTGTATAATCCTGCTGTCTACTTTAATGATCACTTATTCCATTTGTTAGAGTCAAGTATAATTACTGAAAAATATATGTCATACCATAACTATCTGTAAATATAGTGCAATATTATGGTATTATTCTAGTTGTTTGGGCTACCAGGAAAAATAGCAAAAGCTTATATAGTCATTTTACACTAACTACGTGTGGGTGTACTACTAGATTTACCTAGGAGTGCAAATCCCCGACATATAAACATGAAAGCCATGGTAGTTGACCAATGTACACGATTCCAGACAAAATATACTCAATATAAGGAATGCTCTTACCAATGTCATCTATTCAATTTAGGGAGCTCCAATCACAGCACCATATTGCTGCCACCTGAGGAGTGAGTCTTGTACCATATCATAACCAAAACTATAAACAAGTAAAGGCAAATACAGATTTTGATGATAATAGTAAATTACTTTATCTCACTTAGGGATTAAATTACAGCATCAGCATGAGACAGAGACAGGAGACAGAGAAGAGGACCTTGTGCCCACATGGAGACATTTGCATTATCTGTGTTCAGTAATCCAGGAGGAGTAGGTGCCATGTTACTGTATAAGGAACAACAAAACTGCTAGGCTTTATTAATCAACACATCCCTGTAAAAAAATACCTCATTTCCTTTCCACCTTTACAAAAAAAATTCACGCATTATAATTCCAGCAACATAATTTTATTGAATAGAGCTTCACTGGAAGGCGTCAGAAATAAACAATACACTTCTTAAGCAATATGTCCTCAAAAACACTAAAAAAAAAATTTAGTATTAGGATACATATATATATATATATATATATATATATATAAATGTATGTATGTTTACGTTTGGTGTAGAAATACTGCTGTGTTTTGAGTTGGAGATATCTTGAGATACGTGCGACTCAAAGTGAAAATATAAGTCCAAGGTTTTTGGGACCACATTATATTCTGACTTTATCTACTAATGTCTGGATTTGCAAATGGAACTTTGTTACTGCTCATATCCTAGGGGTTGGCAACCTTTTTCAATCGGAGCGCCGGCTAAAATCTAGTCAAGCCCAGGTGTGCCAGTTGTGTGTGTATATATATATATATATATATATATACATACACACACATACATACATACAGAGCTGCCTAGAGAAATTCATGGCCCCAGTACAGCAACTCCTCCCTTATAGTTAAGCATGGTTTACCGTGCAAGTAGTCGTACAATTGGGGATGTGGCAGTACATCATTGGGGGCATGTCTAGCAAGTGAAAAGCACCAGGCCACCCTCTTACAGAAAAATGCATTACTCACACATGCCCCCTTGCTCAGCAGCTTTGCTCACATATGTCCCCTCTGCCCACATGCTTTAATCACATGTGCCTCCCTCTGCCCACATGCTTTAATCACACTTGCCCCCCCCTCTGCCCAGCACCTTTAGTGACACATGCCCCTCTCCATCACCTTTCGTCACAAATGCCCCCTCTCCAGCACACCTTCTTCTTACCTTATTCTCCACTGCACAGCATGGGAAGATATCCAGCAGCCCACCGAGTACCATGTGGCCACTGCAGTCACATGACCTGGCGTCTGAAGGTACCTAAACTGAAGGGGATTTAGCCACTACCGATCCCCCTGCACTCAATAATTTTTTTTTAAAAAAAGTACTTTTAAAATAAAAAAATAATCTCAAAATTAGGTCTCCAGAAGGGACTCGGGCCACCAAGCAGGCCCAGGCAATTTGTAGCCGCCCCCTCCCCTCTCTGCGGCTATATATATATATATATATATATATATATATAATTATTTCTCATTTTATGAGGCTAATATCATATTAACAGTAAGGAACCAGCAAAAAAAATGTTATGCCGCACAGTAGTGCCCCAGTTCACATCATACCTCATAATTGTGCCCCCAATTCATCTTATGCCACATAGTTATGCCCCCAATTCATACCTTGCCACAGTTGCCCCCAGAAATACATAGTATTTCACAGTTGCCCCCATAAATACATAGTATGCCACAGTTGCCCCCAGAAACACATAATATGCCACAGTTGCCCCCAGAAACATAACATATGTCACAGTTGCCCCCAGAAACATAATATGCCACAGTTGCCCCCAGAAACACATAATATGCCACAGTTGCCCCCAGAAACACATAATATGCCACAGTTGCCCCCAGAAACACATAATATGCCACAGTTGCCCTCAGAAACACATAATATGCAACAGTTGCCCCCAGAAACACTTAATATGCCACAGTTGCCCCAGAAACACATAATATGCCACAGTTGCCCTCAGAAACACATAATATGCCACAGTTGCCCCCAGAAACACATAATATGCCACAGTTGCCCCCCAGAAACACATAGTATGCCACAGTAATGCCCCCAATGACTATTATGGCCTCAGAATTGCATCAAATTTTTTTAGGACACTAATAAATGAATAAAAAATTATATAATTTTATACTTACCTCTTACAGGCATGAAACGGTCCGCAAAGGTGCTTGGGAGGAACTGTGCAGCAGTTCAGCTCTTCTCCGGCTGTCATTTTTAATCAATGACAGCCGGAGAAGTGCTGAACTGTTGCGCTTGCCATACTTGCCTACTCTCCCGGAATTCCTGGGTGGCTCCCGAATTTCAGGGAGTCCTCACGGACTCCCGCAAGAGTAGGCAAAGCTCCCGCATTTGTGCATAAACTCACAGCAGTGAAAGGTCCGCCCCTCCATTCAACACAACAATGTCACCGCGCTCTCCTCCCACCCCATATCAGTTGGCATGTATGTCCCCTAGAGTATAGACTAGTGAATGCTGATCCCGTTTTTCATTAATTGAGCACCTGTCACTGCAGGGTGCTGTGTTCCTTTACAAACGTGCCATTGCTCTTCTGTGTCCGGACTCCATTACATATTGGTCAACAGTTCCTCTGTGTCTGGACTTGTGATTACCTTTCCGGGTTTTGCAAGTCTAACCACAAAGTTTACAGTGAGAACTGTCTGAAGCTAGATCTAATTTTGTACATTGCTAAATGCTGTACACAAGTGGAACAAGAAGTGTTACTGTGCTACAAATAAGCCTTGCTGTATTCTGGAATACATGAACTGTGCCTATTTATATTATAAATGTATTTGGGACTATACACTTATCATCATTCTAAAGTATCATCTATACTCATAACGCCGACATCCCGCTCGCTACTCTGCTCTCCAAACTTTCCATTCTCTCGGTCTCTGGATTATACACTGAATAATCCTCGCGAGGATCACCCATCTTAGGTTTGGACCCCACACGGATTACACCAGGTCTATCATCGCTACATCAGGATCTCCACTGCATCCTGGACTGGTTCAAGCGCAAGTAATATTACCCCTTTCCTCTCACTATTCCTTCCGTTGGACATTTATTCTGTTCATTTTATTTATTTCATTTTATTGTGCTGGACTATTGGAGACTGTTTTTTCATATGCAACTGTCGTTGTTTTTTCTCCTCCTCCCCCTCCTATTTGGATCAATTTACAAATCGGGACACCGTACATCCGCAGGATTCTAATCTGCTCAATATTGTTTTACCGTCTGTTCCACTCCCTTTCCAGTATTAGTGGAGCATTGTACCCTATTTTTTATATGACTATGCTCATTTTATGTATGATGTACTTATGATGTATATATGATGTTTATTTACACCCCTGTATATGGTTCACATGTCCTGTAATCCACCAAATGTATATTTAATATCAGTTGATAAAGGCATTTTTACCACATTAGGCTGATCAATATTATTCCACATCTAGGTTTAGCGCAGAATATTACTGTATTAATACTCATAACCTAGTTACAGCTTTCCCACAATTCCCTGGAAAGTATACTGGCAAGCTGCCTTTCCTGTGTATATGAAGTCTGGATATTTTGCAACCATGAAACTTGTTCTATTCAGCCATAGAGGTCTGATCTTGCTTTTATGTCCTTCAGATTCTGATATGCCCTTCAAATCTTCAAATTCTTACACACTCCCTGAATATCCGGTGCTTATTCCTCTCCTCCATAAACACAATTGTTTAACACTAAAAGGCTTTTTAATAAACTTGTGTAATTAAAACAAATGATGTAACCCTGTGTGCAGCCTGACAGAGGAGGGATCAGAAAAGATTGCTCTACACAATGCGCTCTCCATCGGGGCTTTCCTCATGAGTAAGAGCTGCTAACACCATCCTCAGATGGCTTTAGCAATAGAGTCCAAGCTTTGAAATGATCAGCTTTCAGAGCTTGATAACTTACCATGTTTCGCCATCCACATAGAGAACAATGGGGATGGTGGTATTGAACATTATTTTACTCAATGCAAGAGATATCTGTGATATCTGCTGCGTTAGGCTATAGATAAATTGATCCGATACCTAAATTGATCTTAATCATGCGGCAACAGATATTATCGCAAGATTTAAGGCTACCAAATCTTTGATAAATAGGCCATTTCGTATCCAAGACACTCTTAGGTATGGGTGTATGGCGAGTGCTCATTATCTTGTCTCTGAAACATATTTTATTACACAAGAGATTTATTAAAAGGAACTACGTCATTAGCTGAAAACTGGACCATGCAAAAAAGTTAACTTAAGGCACAGAAAAACTTACCAGCTAACAGTGTTCAGCACAGTGCAAAGCAACATCTGCTTCAAATATGGCAATTTCATTAGCTAATATTTGTAGACCCAAGACAATCGTGTTGCTAAAAGAAAAAAAAGAAGATTCTGTCTGGGCTGCTTACAGGCATAATTGTAAATTATACTTGCCAACATTTTTTATCTTCCTTCCAGGAGATCCCAGAGAGAAGATCCTGCAGTCAAATCTCGGCTGCTCAATGCCGCTAGTTGCTGTATAATTCAGTGAGGGGCGGTGCCAGGATGACGCGATTCGATGTGAACCACGTCATTATGCCTCGCCCCCATCCATTTCACTAGGGGAGTGGACAGGATGCAGGAGGTTGCACTGCTCTCCTGGGCGTCTGGGAGAACTCCTAGAAGTTCACGAGTCTCCCGAAATGTCAGACAACTATGTAGGCAGAACAATGGCGCAGCAACCAGTAATAAACTACATAAAAATAATATAGCAACTCAAGCTCCACTTACATAAATTAGTGCAATCTCAACAATGTACATCAAATAGCAAATTGTATTTTATTTTAAAATGAACACAGAAACAAAAAAATCCAATTCATAAGATCAGACAGAAACTAATATAAAAAATCTCCCTACCCGGACGACGACAAAGAAGGGACTGATGAAAGATATATCAGAGTGAGTTATAACAATTCCATACAATTTCTTTGGGACCATTATGCAACTATGGAATGAACTTTTGATGAAATTTCATTGGTGTTATTTAAAAATTAGTTACAGTGGTCACTGTATTTAACATTACAAACAAAACTGCCAGCATAAATGACTATATTGGACTGTTTAATTAGAGGTAGTTGATGAACTTTTGTTTGGAAGTTCTTCAAATAGTTTTTGTCTGATCTTATGAAAATGCGTCTTTATAAGAATTGTGTTGGGTTTTTTTTTGTGTTGTTTTGATGTGTTCATTTGTAAATAAAATACAATTTCTATTTGATGTAAATTGCCGAGATTACACTAATTCATTTCTCTAAGTGGAGCTTGAGATGCTTTATTATCCTTATGTAGTTTGTTAGTGGTTTTTGCACCAAGGTTCTGAAAGGATTATACAGATTATGTGTCACTCACCGGACCGTGAGTGCCTCTTCCCGGACATTTAGGAACCGTGGCCGTCCTCCATCCTGAGGGTCTGCGCATGCGCAGCCCTTTCCTATACTTCAGTGTATGTCCCTTTAACTCAATTGGCAGATCAGGCAACACTCCCTATATTAAGCACCTGTGGTCAACACCACGTTGCCTGATCTTGGAGTCTCATTCCTCATGAGTCTCTGAAGGTGTTCCTGTGTTTCCTCGTGTATTCAGCGCTGCTGATTCCTGTGGTTTCCAAACCACCTCTACCTCTGTGGTTTCCAAACCACTTCTACTACTGTGGTTCCATACCACTTCTACCATCAACTGTATCATCGTGACTGTGAGCTGATTCCTATCCGCTGCCTCCGTGCACTACAGTCTTCTATACCACTTCAACGCTATTATATTCCATTGTGACTGTTTGCTGATTCCTATCCGCTGCCTCCGTGCACTACAGTCTCCTATACCATTTCAACGCTATTATATTCCATAGTGACTGTTTGCTGATTCCTATCCGCTGCCTCCGTGCACTACAGCCTTCTCTCCTTATCCACTCACCTGTTCATCATCAAGTCTGTGAGCTGATTCCTAGCCGCTGCCTCCGTGCACTGCAGTCTCCAACTTACAACTCGCCTGTGTTCATCATCGTGACTGTGAGCTGATTCCTATCCGCTGCCTCCGTGCACTACAGTCTCCAGCTGGCAACTCGCCTGTGTTCATCATCGTGACTGCTAGCTGATTCCTATCCGCTGCTCCTGTGCACGTCAGCCTCATCTCATCTCTCCCGTGGGTCCGCAGAGTCCTGCTGCCGCTGCCAGCGCTATCGTCCATCTACTGCTGATCCGCTCTCCACGCCTTCCTGTTCCCGCTGGTCTCTACCCTCCTGTCAGCATTGGATTCGTATCTCATCAGCTACTCCTCTGCTAGATCATCTCCATTCTCCTGGGTGCTCCACGAGTCCAGTTCCATGTGTTACTGATTCCTGTGGATTCGTGTCCCTGTTGGTCTACTTACCTGTGCGCTGCACCTACTAGACACCTGCCTCTTACATCCAGGGACTTCTCATCCTGTCGGCCTCCTGCCGCCCAGGTATCACTGCACTCCTATCTGACTGCCTTCTGAACCACGGTATGCATACTTCTCATTGACTGTGCTGGTGTATTGCATATCTTGCTGGACTGTGTTGGTTCTCCTCTGGAGTCTGCAATCCGCTGAGTCTTTTGCCATCATTGACTGTGTTACCTTGTGCTGGATTACTTCAGAGACTTCCTACATTTGCAGACCTGTTCAGTCATTTATATATATTGTGCAAATTACTGTGGATCGTGTTGAATGTGCCCGTGTACATCCTGTGTTGCAGTTCCTCCCCGTACACCTCCTCACATATATATTCAGTGGTACAACTTGCTGAAGGCAGACCACTGATTCCTGTTCCGGTATCACCTGTTCCATTCCTCTCACATAGCAGTGGTACAACTTGCTACCGCAGACCACTGACTTCCCGGATACCTCCACTTGGATTCCATTCCTTCACTCAGACAGCGGTACCACTTGCTATCCGCAGACCGCTGACTCTCACCACCTCCTCGTTTCTGTTGGACATTCCTCCTCACTATAGCAGTGGTACAACTTGCTATCGCAGACCACTGACTACCTCCACTTGCCCTTGTCCATACAGTTCCTCGTGTATTATTACCTTCATATTACCAGTGCTGCTAGTCATAGACTTTCCTGAGCATCTCATCATCTACTATTGCCTGTTCCGTGATCACCCTGCTACCAGAGCACACTATTACCATCTACATTGCTCTGGTAAGCTTACCACCTGGTGATTCCTGGGTAAAGACTCCTAGTGCCCGTGACAGTAAGATCAGGCCATGACAGACCCAGATACGGAACCTACCGCCAAAGAGATGCTGCAGCATCTGGTCAGCCGTGTGGAGCAACAGGATGCCCGCCAACAGCTGTTACTTCAGTGTTATCAGTCATTAACCTCCCAAGGAACATCTGGACAGACTGTGACAGCTATTCCTGAGGCTTCTGTGCTTTCCTCCGTTTCCCCAGTGCCATCCCAGGTGTCTACAGCTTCCACGCTTCACCTGCCTACTCCGTCAAAGTACGATGGAGACCCCAAAACTTGTAGGGGTTTCCTTAACCAATGTTCAGTCCATTTTGAGCTCCAACCTCAAAATTTTTCTACCCATTGTTCCAGAGTGGCCTATCTTATCTCTTTGTTTTCAGGACAAGCCCTGGCTTGGGCCTCCCCTCTGTGGGAGAGAAATGATCCTATATTGCAAGATAGTGCCAAATTCATTTCTACATTTCGAAGTGTGTTCGATGAACCAGGTCGTGTGACCTCCGCTGCTTCCAGCATCCTCCGCCTGCGACAAGGACCTCATACAGTAGGCCAGTACGTCATTCAATTTAGGATCTTAGCCTCTGAACTTCAGTGGAACACTGAAGCCCTAGTTGCCGCCTTCTGGCAGGGGCTCTCCGATAAAATTAAAGATGCACTGACTACTCAAAAGCTTCCTTCGTCACTTGAAGATTTGATCTCACAATGCCATCGTGTTGATATGAGATTTCGTGAAAGGGAGGCTGAGAAAACAACTTCTGCTAAAGCACCTCTTCGTTCTAACCCTCAATTTCGTCCAGTTTCACCCTCTGTGATTCCCATGGAGATACGACGTTCCAAATTATCCTCCGAGGAGAGAAAACGAAGAGTAAAGAATAGACTCTGTATCTATTGTGCTGATTCCACTCATATTCTCAGCTCCTGCCCTAAGAGATCGGGAAATGCCAGGCCCTAACTATTTCCGGAGAGGTGAAGTTAGGGTCCCTGGAGTCCTCTCCATCTTCCATGAAATCTAAAGTCTGCGCTTTTGATGTTACGATTTCCTCTGCTACTAAAACCTTTGAGTCACAGGCATTAATTGATTCCGGAGCAGCAGGAAATTTTATTTCCAAATCATTAGTAAATCAATGGTCTCTACCAGTGATTACCTTAAAAACACCCATTACTGTGACGGCTATAGATGGATCACGTCTCATCAACGGTCTCATCACTCAGAGTACGTCTCCAGTAACACTTCAGATTGGTGCCCTGCATCATGAAGTAATATCGTTTTTAATCCTTCCTGTTACGACAAGTCCGATTGTCTTAGGCCTTCCATGGCTTCAGTGTCACTCTCCCCAGATTGACTGGCGCACCCCTCAAGTCACGTCTTGGGGGCCTGAATGTCACCATCGTTGCCTTTCCCAAGTTATTCCTCTCAAAGTACAGCAATCTTCCATCTCATCTACCTCACCGGGCCTCCCTCCTCAATATGCTTCATTTACCGATGTGTTTGATAAAGCTCAGTCTGAACGTCTTCCTCCTCATCGTTCTTGGGATTGTCCGATCGACCTTCTACCTGGCAAGACTCCCCCCAGGGGCCGGGTCTATCCACTCTCGTTACCTGAGACTCAAGCTACATCTGAGTATATACAGGAGAACCTCCAGCGTGGGTTTATTCGACCTTCCACCTCTCCCGCTGGAGCTGGGTTCTTCTTCGTCAAAAAGAAGGATGGATCATTACGCCCTTGCATAGATTTTCGTGGACTCAATGCCATTACTATCAAGAATCGGTATCCCATTCCGCTGATCACTGAGCTATTCGATCGCATCAAGGGAGCCCGTATTTTTACTAAGTTGGATCTTCGTGGTGCCTACAATTTAATCAGAATCCGTTCCGGTGACGAATGGAAGACAGCGTTTAACACCAGAGACGGGCATTACGAATATCTGGTAATGCCTTTCGGGCTGTGTAATGCCCCCGCTGTTTTTCAAGGCTTCATCAATGAGATCTTTCTGGACTTATTATATGAATGTGTCGTCGTCTACCTGGATGACATATTGATCTTTTCCCAGGACCTGCCTTCTTACCACCAACACGTGGCAGAAGTCCTCTCCAGGCTACGAAAAAATTCATTGTTCTGTAAATTAGAAAAATGTTCATTCGAATTGCCCCAGATTCCATTCTTGGGGTATATAGTTTCCGGAGTTGGCCTGAAGATGGATCCAGACAAGGTGAATGCTGTACTACATTGGCCCCAGCCAACTACTCTTCGTGCTATTCAGCGTTTTTTAGGTTTTGCCAATTACTATAGACGCTTCATTCAAGACTTTTCTTCCATTGCATCCCCTATTGTGGCCCTGACTCGAAAAGGGGCTAATCCTAAGCAATGGTCGCCTGAGGCTCTTCAAGCCTTTCAAACACTCAAAGAGTCCTTCTCTTCGGCTCCAATCCTTCGACAGCCTGATGTGACACTCCCCTTCTTTCTAGAAGTAGATGCCTCTAATGTGGGCTTGGGAGCTATTCTCTCCCAACGCTCTGAACAGCAAAAATTCCATCCTTGTGCCTTCTATTCTCGGGGTCTTCTGCCCGCAGAGAAGAATTATACCATCGGGGACAAGGAGTTACTGGCTATCAAAGCTGCATTAGAGGAGTGGAGATACCTATTGGAAGGAGCTCGCCATCCGGTGACGATCTTCACGGATCATAAGAACTTGTCATATCTTCAGTCTGCTCAATGCTTGAACCCTCGCCAAGCAAGATGGTCTCTTTTCTTTTCCCGTTTCGAATTAATAATAACCTTCAAACCAGCTGCCAAGAACAAAAAAGCTGACGCTTTATCTAGAGCTTTTGTGACGTCCTCTGATATAGAAGAGGTTTCCAACCATACCATTCTAGACCCCAAATGTATCTCACTGGCTGCCTCATCCACCAAAACGCTACCATTTGGGAAGACTCTCGTGCCTCCTACTCTAAGGAGGAAAATCCTTTCGTGGTTCCATGCCTCTCGTTTTTCTGGACACGCCGGTGAACACAAGACCTTTGAGATGCTCTCTCGAAGTTACTGGTGGCCTTCAATGAGGAGAGACGTCAAAGAATTCATTGCTTCCTGTGAATTATGTTCCCAGTTCAAATCCTCCCGCAGAACTCCAGCAGGGTTGCTGCGACCACTACCCATTCCGTCCAAGCCGTGGACCCATATTAGTATGGATTTCGTTACTGACTTACCACCTAGTAAGAATCATAACACTATTTGGGTGGTGGTGGACAGATTTTCGAAGATGGTTCATTTCGTCCCTCTGTCTGGTTTGCCTTCCTCGTCTATCCTGGCTGAACATTTCATTAAAGAGATCTTCTGCATCCATGGATGTCCGTCTGAGATTGTGTCAGATAGAGGAGTACAATTCGTTTCCAGATTCTGGCGAGCCCTTTGTAAAACCTTGGGCATACGATTAGCACTCTCATCTTCTTACCATCCGCAATCTAACGGACAGACTGAGCGTGTCAATCAAGATCTTGAGACTTTTATAAGGATGTTCTCTTCAGCCATTCAAGACAGCTGGGTAGAGTTGCTTCCTTGGGCCGAATTCGCCCATAACAACATGTACCATGAGTCATCATCCAAAACTCCATTTTTTGTGGTCTACGGTCACCATCCGTCTTTTCCGGAATTTCCTGCCCTCCCGCCCACCCAAGTTCCAGCGGTGGAGACTGCCTGTCAGACCTTTAAAAATATCTGGTCTCAGGTCAAAACCTGTTTGAAGAAAACATCTATCAAATATAAATCTTTCGCAGATAAGAAGAGGCGGGCTATTCCACCACTAAAAATTGGAGATCGTGTCTGGTTATCTACTAAAAACATTCGTTTGAAGGTCCCATCTATGAAATTCACCCCTCGTTTTATTGGTCCATATAGGATCATTCAAGTAATCAATCCAGTATGTGTGAAACTTCTTCTTCCTAAGAATCTTCGGATTTCTAATGCCTTCCATGTGTCCTTACTCAAGCCTCTTATTATCAACCGTTTTTCAAAACCTCCCTCAGCTCCGCAGCCAGTTCAAGTTCATCAGGAGGAGGATTTCGAAATTACTGAGGTACTAGACGCAAAAATTTCGCGAGGAGTACTCCGTTTCCTCGTTCATTGGAAGGGCTTTGGTCCTGAGGAGCGCTCTTGGATCAAAGCTGAAGATCTTAATGCTCCTGCCCTTTTGAAGAAGTTTTATTCCAAAAATCCGGACAAGCCCGGTTCCAGGCGTTCTGTGCCCACCTTTAAAAGGGGGGGTACTGTCACTCACCGGACCGTGAGTGCCTCTTCCCGGACATTTAGGAACCGTGGCCGTCCTCCATCCTGAGGGTCTGCGCATGCGCAGCCCTTTCCTATACTTCAGTGTATGTCCCTTTAACTCAATTGGCAGATCAGGCAACACTCCCTATATTAAGCACCTGTGGTCAACACCACGTTGCCTGATCTTGGAGTCTCATTCCTCATGAGTCTCTGAAGGTGTTCCTGTGTTTCCTCGTGTATTCAGCGCTGCTGATTCCTGTGGTTTCCAAACCACCTCTACCTCTGTGGTTTCCAAACCACTTCTACTACTGTGGTTCCATACCACTTCTACCATCAACTGTATCATCGTGACTGTGAGCTGATTCCTATCCGCTGCCTCCGTGCACTACAGTCTTCTATACCACTTCAACGCTATTATATTCCATTGTGACTGTTTGCTGATTCCTATCCGCTGCCTCCGTGCACTACAGTCTCCTATACCATTTCAACGCTATTATATTCCATAGTGACTGTTTGCTGATTCCTATCCGCTGCCTCCGTGCACTACAGCCTTCTCTCCTTATCCACTCACCTGTGCATCATCAAGTCTGTGAGCTGATTCCTAGCCGCTGCCTCCGTGCACTGCAGTCTCCAACTTACAACTCGCCTGTGTTCATCATCGTGACTGTGAGCTGATTCCTATCCGCTGCCTCCGTGCAATACAGTCTCCAGCTGGCAACTCGCCTGTGTTCATCATCGTGACTGCTAGCTGATTCCTATCCGCTGCTCCTGTGCACGTCAGCCTCATCTCATCTCTCCCGTGGGTCCGCAGAGTCCTGCTGCCGCTGCCAGCGCTATCGTCCATCTACTGCTGATCCGCTCTCCACGCCTTCCTGTTCCCGCTGGTCTCTACCCTCCTGTCAGCATTGGATTCGTATCTCATCAGCTACTCCTCTGCTAGATCATCTCCATTCTCCTGGGTGCTCCACGAGTCCAGTTCCATGTGTTACTGATTCCTGTGGATTCGTGTCCCTGTTGGTCTACTTACCTGTGCGCTGCACCTACTAGACACCTGCCTCTTACATCCAGGGACTTCTCATCCTGTCGGCCTCCTGCCGCCCAGGTATCACTGCACTCCTATCTGACTGCCTTCTGAACCACGGTATGCATACTTCTCATTGACTGTGCTGGTGTATTGCATATCTTGCTGGACTGTGTTGGTTCTCCTCTGGAGTCTGCAATCCGCTGAGTCTTTTGCCATCATTGACTGTGTTACCTTGTGCTGGATTACTTCAGAGACTTCCTACATTTGCAGACCTGTTCAGTCATTTATATATATTGTGCAAATTACTGTGGATCGTGTTGAATGTGCCCGTGTACATCCTGTGTTGCAGTTCCTCCCCGTACACCTCCTCACATATATATTCAGTGGTACAACTTGCTGAAGGCAGACCACTGATTCCTGTTCCGGTATCACCTGTTCCATTCCTCTCACATAGCAGTGGTACAACTTGCTACCGCAGACCACTGACTTCCCGGATACCTCCACTTGGATTCCATTCCTTCACTCAGACAGCGGTACCACTTGCTATCCGCAGACCGCTGACTCTCACCACCTCCTCGTTTCTGTTGGACATTCCTCCTCACTATAGCAGTGGTACAACTTGCTATCGCAGACCACTGACTACCTCCACTTGCCCTTGTCCATACAGTTCCTCGTGTATTATTACCTTCATATTACCAGTGCTGCTAGTCATAGACTTTCCTGAGCATCTCATCATCTACTATTGCCTGTTCCGTGATCACCCTGCTACCAGAGCACACTATTACCATCTACATTGCTCTGGTAAGCTTACCACCTGGTGATTCCTGGGTAAAGACTCCTAGTGCCCGTGACATTATGATATTATTATAATTAGCATATGCGTTCATCTGCCAACTGCAAGGCATAAGGATGGGTACACACTGCAGGTTTTTCAGCCAATTATTAGGCAAAACACCTGATAAATGACCATTAGGCCCAATATCACATTAGTTTGTACACTTGCCCGATGAACCACAGTCATTCCAAAGCACAGATCATTGTTTGATTTAATTGTTCAACAGAACATAAAATCTCGTTCAGCTGTGAAACGACATCTTTCCAATCCTGCAGTGTGTATGCACTCACGATCAGGATCTCCATGATCTCCATAGAGTTTTGTGAGAAAGTACACCACTCACAGGAATCAGACACAGGTATGCTGAACCATTTAGCTGTTTATTAACAGTTGTCAGGATGGTAAAACAGCTCCAATGCTGGTACAGCAATCATATTGAGTAACAGTGCACGAAAATCCCCACTACCTACATCTGGCTAGACATTACTTCCCTGTCTACTCGCCGGCAAATTACTGGCATCGGTGGTGCCACCCACACATACAGACAGTGTCTTTTTCCACCACCCCAAGCACTACAAACAAATCGCAGCAAATCAATCACACCCATGTGGAACGTGTGTGTGTGTGTGTGTGTGTGCTCAAAGAGGAACCTAGGGAAAACTTAACCCTGTCTGCTGCAGACTAACTGTGTTCCTATCTGTTCACTTACAAGGGACTGTGGCAAATATCCCTCTTTGCCACAGTTTACAGAGCCATGATCTTTTCAGCCGATGGTTATGACAGTTGAACAGCACAGACCTGAGAGCAAATCGTTTAAAACATGTATAGTGTGTACACATGAATCAGCATGCTGATTGGGACCTTTTTTTTTTTTGCAGTCGTTAGTACAATCGGTGTAGATAACACATTGGTTGAAGATTCTGCAGTGCCAACCCAGCCTACCAAGTCTACAGTTTGGCCACCAAATATGGGGCAAAACTGCCACAGAACTGATCATACAACAATCAGGTTTAACAATCAAATCTACCCATGCTTGCCCAGCCTAAGAAAACATTGAGCCTAATGAAGAAAGTCATGTATTAAGCATGAAAAAAGGAAATGTACATTTCTGTGTAAAACTATTTATAAAAATAGAGAAGTATGACATCTATAAATCTATTCGTACCAGAAAGAAATCATCCCCAGTGTTTATGACATTGTCTCTTTGATATCAGCATAGATGACACATGGTCCAATAGTTAACAGTCAGTATGGATTGGCACACGAAAAGAGAGAGCCAAGCTTAAATAATAGATTTTTGTTTATTCTTTGGAAAATATGTTTATTGCAGGGCTGGTATTCCTAGGAGTCTCTGCACACCTGGACGGAATTACAGAACTCTAGAGGGTTTGCAGTTCATCATATGGAGAATTCTTACCCATATTGAAAGTAGCAGCTTTAGCCCCACATGGATTTAACGTATGGTACAAACAAGAAATACAGAGTTCTCAGTCTTTTGAAAAGCAAGTAAAGCTGCTTTTGGACATTAAATGGGAACAGAATGTTTAAAATAATATTAACAAATTAAACTGATTATCATCTTAAAGCTGCATTACCACCATTTTCCTAGGTGGGCCCTCTCCGGAGCCGGTTGGTTTTCCTTTCCTCTTACAGGCTCGGTGAGCAGAAGGCTCGTGATTGGTCCTAGCTTTAGATGGTGAGATTTACTGATTTGCTTGTTCTGAGGCAGAGCTACAGGAAAAATGGCAAATTACAGCATTTAGCAACCCTCAGGGTTCTTGCTGGGGGTAGGGAGGGGGGGGAAGTTAGGGGGACCCCTTAAAAACCTTTGTTGAGACAAAACACGTAGGGGAATGTGCGTTTGGACTGCCTCCAGGATCTAGGATCGTGACTCTGAGCCCATGTCCCATGAGGAGAAGGGCAGATCAGCGCATTTATTAATATTTTAAGTACAGGCATTATATTGCTCTTTTGGATGTTTTAAAACCATTTATTAAAGACTTTAAAACTTATGAGCCTGAGTCAGTTGAAGGATGTATTGCTATTCCTCTGAGTTCCAGTGTATATCTGGATTCGTTCATCAATGAGGAGAAGAAAGTCAACTGTGTAGATCATTTATCAGATGTCTAATATTCACCTTTTGGTACAGGTTGTGATTGACAATTTTTCACATTTTAATTGAATTAAAGAAGAATTATGCTATGTGTGGCGTTTCCTTTCTTTTTGATAAATAAATAAATATATATTTATTATATATATATTTATATATATATTTATTTATAAATATATATATTAAATAGCCATCAAATAAATTGCCCCCTACCAATTAATAAATATCTCCTACCCACTATTAAATAATTACCCACCATGCAAGCGTAAGAAACCCACTGTGAGTGCACAAACCCTCTTGACTGTTGCAGGATTTTGGGGGCAGGAGGTGGTGAGTATTGCTATTTACCATCAGTAGTACAGTTATTTTCTGGCTTTAGATGAAGATTCCCTTGAGCAGTTTACCAGCCATATGATTGAATTCAGGGTAAGATTAAACCCTTATACAATTATTTGTGGAATTTTACTGTCTTATAAAGTGTACAGGAGTATCCACCCACATTGAAACAGAAAACGTTTCATCCCACAAATTTTAGAAAATGGCTAAAATGGATAATGTCAGTGGTAATGCCTTACATTTACACTAAGCTCCCCCTCCCTGCACACCACTTCCCTTTTTGCATCAGTCGCTTTCAGAAGCAGACTATTCAAGCTGACTCTGCGCACACATCAGTTTGTGTGCGCACCAGCAGAGGAAGTCAGGCAAACACAGAAGGCAGCGGAGAAGTATCGGATCTGTAAGATCCGTGGCCGCACGCAGGAAAGTGGATGGACCTTGGCAGGGACCAGCCTACCAATGAGTTCATCACCACATTCCTGAGTGTTTCCGGTCAACTGGAACCCCCCCCTGAATTATTTAACAGGGACTCACAAACAAGGACATGGATCTTCATGTTACCTTGTCAAAGTTTTTTAAAGCACAAGTCGGCTCTTGAACAATGTCCCAGGGGCGGATCTAGGAAATTGCTATACCCGGGGCGATTTAGGCCCCGTCCCCTTTCCGACATCTAAGGCTGCCGGCGGCTGCACAGTATGTGCAGGTCCGCTCGGCCGTGACAGTGTGCTGCCCGGCTGCTCTGATTGTGTTTAAAACAAAATCAGAGCAGCCGGGCAGCACATTGTCACTGCTGAACGGACCTGCACAGTGTGCAGCTGTCGGCAGCAAGCCCCTGCTAGGGGGGGCGATTGCCCCGATCGCCCTCCCCTGGATCCGCCACTGCAATGTCCATATCCCCAATCTCTTTGACTGTGGAGATGGATCTAAATAAAGGACTTTGGGGTTATTTTTGCAAGTGGTGAAAGCCATGCAGGGCTGTAACTTTAAATATTATGGAGCCAACAGTAGACTTTTTTTATATCAATCCTTTATCAAATCAACTTTGATTTAACTAATATTTTAGTTTTAGTTGAATTTTTTGTATAACTATTGCTCATACTGTATAACATGCCAGGTCTTTGTCTATATTTGTAACACTGGCCACTGCTTTACCCTCCCCCTGTTAGTGAATGAAGACTATGCGACAGTCAGGGTTTGGCTCAAAGACGTGTTGTGAAATGTCTCATGGGACTGTCAGAATAAAAGCCAAAGAACAGTGTGTAAAGCTAGAAACTTGACGTCAAATACTTACTGCATAAAGCACTTTGTGTCCTGCACTAATTTACACAGGGACTAGCCGGCCAAGGGACATGATGCAACAGCTACCAGACAGTTGTCACTATTACTAAATAACTTATGACTTAATGACTAGTATTAAATAATTTATAAAGGAGCACAATGTTTTTGCACTCCTCTTCTTAGTAGATAAAGGGCACTTCCATGTTTGGAAGAATTTCAATTCTAGTTATTTCTCAGTATTTGAGCATTCCCATATGAGAATTTGGCCACTGGGTGGCACTACACTTTCTGTTTATTAATGGTTTTTGTTTCATCTCAGATGACCAAATACTGGGACAGGTTTTATTTGTATTAAAATGTAAGGAAATAAAGGTCATTTTTCTGAGCATACACAGATAAACAATCCACTTCTAGGGCCTTATTCATTAAGGTACTTAAATTAAGAAGTTTCTTATTTCAGTTTCCTGGACAAAACCATGTTATAATGCAAGGGCTGAAAATTAGTTTTCTGTTTAAATACTGTCTGTCTTTTCATGTAGCACACAAATACTTGGTAGCTTATTTGTACACTGAAATTTAAAGTTGATATTTATGTGCTACATGAAAAAACAGTCAGTATTTAACTTATGTGCAAAACAGAAAACTAATTTTCATCCCTTGCATTGTAACATGGTTTTGTCCAGGAGACTGAAATAAGAAACTACTTAATTTAAGTACCTTAATGAATCAGGCCCCTAGTTATTAAACAGCTGAACCTGTAGAAAAGTGTTTCCCAACTCCAGTCCTCAGGGACCCCTAACAGTGCAGGTTTTCCATATCTCCTTGCTGGAGCACAGGTGTATTCATTACTAACTAACACATTTTGAAAGATCCACAGGTGGTATAATTATTTCACTGGTCACCTGGAAAACCTGCACTGTTAGGGGTCCCTGAGGACTGGAGTTGGGAAACAGTGCTGTAGACCAACACAGAGTTGACTGCAGGGGTATTGTCCTAAGCAGGGCCGCCATCAGAAATCGTGGGGCCCAGTACAATGAAGTAGGCAGGGCCCCCCCCGATGACCCCCCCTATGACCCCGCACAATGACCCCCCCCCCCCCCCATGAACTAGGGCCATCTTTCCGACTGGGGACGATAGGCAGGTGCCTGGGGGCCCAGGGGGCCCAAGGCAATGAAAAAAAAAATCCTGTAGAAAAAAAACCCCCAAAGAAATAAATTACCTTTTGTGGTCACGATCCAGTTCCCTCCCTGGTCCTCTCTTCCATGAAGGGGGTCAGACTTAGGCGATTGAAAGGTAAGTTAAGGGGGGCCCTAATATATATATATATATATATATATATATATATACACACATGCTATTATATATATATATATATATATATATATATATATATATATATAATATATACATATGTGTGTATATATATATATATATATATACTTAAGGTTAGAAGTATCTCTCTCACTCATAAGTCCTGCAGTGGAACCCATATGTGTTCCACCAACCAGAAGTTCGGCATTTGGAACTTCCTGTTGGTGGATGCGTTCCACTGCTGAAGCGTCTTCGCTGCTGTCTTCAGTCTGGCTACCCCCTGGTTAGAGTGTGCAGCCGGGCCCCCTGGTGAGCCCGGGCCCGGTACCCCCCCCCCCCTCCCCCTGATGGCGGCCCTGGTCCTAATATTTATTTCATCATTTGGCATCCTAGGGTGTGGTAATATTTCCTGAAGCATAGAGTCATTGCAGAGTAGGAAATGATGGAGTGTTAAATAATGCTATCAGCTCAAATGAGATATGCACACAAACAGGGCCAAAAGTTACAATAATCTACACATATTAACATTTAGTAAGTTATGATGTTTTTTTTAAATCATTTTCTTGAAGAAAATATTTTGATCTATTTGTATTAATCATTATCATCATCACCATCTGGTAGCCATCATCTCTGTGCTTTTGTCATTCCCAGCACAATGGGGTATTATATCCAAGAACTAATTTTTTGAAAAAGGTTCACAATACCTGTATGTAAAAGAGGCTTTTGTAAATTGACATGTTATTCTTTTTTGGAAATGGATTCTGCAGTTTTAATAACACTCATATGTTTCCATGGATCAGAGAATGTAACGGTCACAGACAGCCCCCATGAATATAACTATTAACATTAACTGATTACCTGTCAGGTGTTTGACATGAAATGGCCAAAAATACTGGCACACTTGCACTTTTTCAAATTACTAACAATCTTCTCTGAACACAAGTTGTAACTAACAACATTTGGTTTCCACAATTCTTTCTCTGTTAATATTACAGAGCTTATTTTTTATTCTGAATTAAATATTGTATGTCCTTTTAATTTATGAAAAGAAATGGCATTGACAAAATTATTGTCACCCTAGACGTTTTCAGATCTCTTCCCATATGTTCTATGGGATTTAGGTCTGAAGTCACTGCTGGACACTTCAGAACAGTCCAGTGTCTTGTCTGGAGCCATTCCTGGGCGCCTTTTGTGGTACTTGGGGTCATTATGCTGCTGGATGACCTTTGGCAGAAACACAGTTTTCTGCCACTGGTCAACCTGTAATCAATCGGTTTGGTGACTAATTGCCGAGATCTGTCCTTGTGTGAGTTGAATAACCTATTCTGCAATATAGATATATTTTTGGGTTTGAAGCCTTTACTGCAAATAAACTGTCATAACAGAACCAGTCACTTCTGAGGACACATTTTCCATGGCAGCCTATTAAGTGAAACAGTGTTACATTGCTTTTTACTATAGTCCTTTATCCTGGGGACACACAACCACTTTTTTTCACATGTTGTTGTATGAATTTTATTGATTTCTATTAGCTTTAAACAAAGGGTCATTTCAAAACTTATAGAGAATATTCCATTACTATAAATGTATGAGATACAAACTAAGCAATGTTGTAGGAAGTGAGAGTATATGGTCATTTAAATACAATTAATGTAAATGTTTATATTATACTAACAGGCTAGCCTTCCAAATGCCTCTGGAGCAGATCTCACTAAAGCCTTTATTTGGAAGTGTATAGGAAAAATAGTTCATACCAAAAGGTACCAGCAACTGCTGTTATTTTCACTATGCAATAGGCAGCTGGGTGGCTTGAGATTCTTCCTTCTATCTATGTCATGAGAATGTGTATAAAATAATGCAGTGAGAACTTTATCTCAAACAACTGAAAAGGGCAAGAGGTCACAAAGGGCGGAATTCCATTCCCGGTGATGTCCGGCCATTCTCATTTCCAGGTAATATGGTATTCTGGTACCAGAACATGGCTGATACATGTGTATAGTACATAGATAACACAATGGTTAATGCTTGCCCGGAATTGGAGAAATGCCAATTCTAGATATAAAAGTATTCAAAGAGGAAGAGAAAAACATCAGCAGTAACCCACACTTGATATGGAAAATCTGTATAGAAAATCGAGATTAATGTCCCATACACAGTAGAAAACTGGAAGTCGTGAGAAGATGCGGTGATGTCCAGGTAATCAGTAGCTGTTGTAAGGGTCACAGATGATGATTCGGTAGACAATGATAACCAAGATGTAATGCTCGACACAATGAGGATTCCTCATCATCATCATCATTTATTTATACAACGCCAGCAGATTCCGTAGCACTTTACAATTGGGAAGAAACACAGTAATAAAACAATACTGGGCAAGGCTGGGTACACACTGGAGCATTTTCGTCCAATAATTGGGCAAATCAGCCAACTTACGAAGTCGGGTTAATGTGTATAGTGACACGATGGGCGAAAGTCGTTCTAAAGTGTCGATTGTCGGCTCATTTGGTTGATCGTACGGTTTAATATTTTCCGACCAATCACCTAACGATCATGTAGTGTTTATGAACTCATGGTCACGATCCCCATAGAGTTTACAGAGTCGGTTTTTTTCAGCCGATGCTAGCGATGAATGTCAGAGTGAATAAATGTAGAAAGTGCAGTAGAAGGAATAATTCATTTGCTCGTTCTGAGACAGAATGTTTCGTTTCAGAGTCACAGAAGCTAAAGAAATTTGTTAGGACACATGAATAGGTATAACAAAGCGTTTTAATCAATGTGACTAGAATGAATGAATATTGGGCTGGCATTCTCTGAAGACTAGAGGACCAGATGAAGAGCACAGATCTGAAGGTAAACCGTGTCAGTGTGTACGCATGAATCGCCAGTCTGATCGGAATTTTTAGTTGTAGGTACAATTGTTTGAGATAACATGTGGGTCAGAATATTCTTCAGTGTGTACCTAGCCTAACACATACAGAGGTAAAGGGGCCCTGCTCACAAGCTTACAATCTGAGGATTAACATCCAAGGTTCAATATAAGAAAACACTCCAGAATAGCTATACTTGTGGTCAGGGACTAGCTAAAATTTCAGTACACAGCAAGACTTCAGGAGCATGAGAGATACGCGAGACACTGGTGCAGGCATAAATTAATCTAGCAACTCGTTAATATAGGTGCTGAGGCGTACCAAGCTCTGATGATGACGCAACATCTGAGTATATAAAAGTATTTTTTTAACATAATCACCTGACCGTACTGCTAATTGCTGCAGGGGCCCACAGTTTTAAGTCCCCCTCCCCCTTACATAAGCACACAGAGTATATGAACTGCATTTGTTGGCTGCCGTTTGTGATACCATACTTTCCAACATTCTTAACTGAAAAACTTACAATAGATTTTTTGAAAGGGATGAGGCCTCATGAGAACAGAGTAGTGTTTTGGGTAGATCTGGGCATGGTTTGGATGGATCTGGACATGGCTTCATCAAACTATAGGGAGAGTTTTTGTGTCTCGATTTTGCTTCTAAATTGTTTGGAATTAATTAGTACTGTTTAGTAAATGGAAGCAGATAACATACATTCTAGGTCCCACATGGATTGCCCAAACTACAGCCCATTCTGAAAGGTCACAGGGCCACAGTCCCTTGGACTATGAAACAGAAGCACAGAGCACAGAAAAGGCATCTATTTACAGCTATGTGCTGTTATGGGTAAGGCAAATCACTGCACAACACAAGAAAATACCTGACAAAGCCGGATCAATAGATATTAGGCAAATCTTTGTTGTCCCGTGAATAGTGATGCTCTCTGTGTTTACCTTGGCTTCTAGAGTAAACACAACGCCATCAGAAACATGACTCAAACAAACAATGAGCTGTTGCATAAAAGGACAACTTGGCATATTATTATCATATCTTTGTTAATACCTTCTAAACCTTTTCTTTCAAATATAGCCCTGTAGTAACAAATACATCCCGACCTGTCCCTGAATTTCTTCTGCCTCAAGTATCAGTTCGGTTTGGCTCTGCCAGTTTGACCTCGGATACACTGACTTCTCTTCTGATTACTCCTTGCAACTTCCACCATCTTTCTGGTGCTGAATCAGCTAGTCCACGACTCTCCACTATAATTCCAGCTGCCTCTCTAGCGACTGACTTCAAGGGCCGCAATCTGGACGCTCGACGCAGCGAAGATCAAACTTCCTTGCGGGTTTCAATGGTGAAAATGGGGGAGTTTTAGATTCCACAGATCAGTGTCCAGTTGCGCCAACTATTAGCAAGTGAATGTCCATTTCTCCTTGTGTGTTGTGACAGTAAATATTTTGTGAGGTAATTCTATCCCCTCCCCTTAGATTGTACGCTCCTCTGAGCAGGGCCATCTCTCCTCCTGTTTCCACCACTTCTAACTCTGCTCTCCAGCTACTTAGCCCTCCTCCTCAAAGGTCCTCCACCCCACGTCCACTTTCGCTCCCTCCTCCCCCCTGGGGGTCTCCCTGTCTTCCGCGCCCCCCTTCTTGGGCCCCGTCGTTTTCGGATCCTCCCTCCCCTTTCCCCGCCCTCTCTAGCTGTGCATTGAGCGTACTGAGTTGCTGTGTTTACTGTACTGTGCTGTCTCCCATTGTATTGTGATTTTGTTTGTCTCTGTACGGCGCTGCGGATGCCTTGTAGCGCCTTATAAATAAATATTAATAATAATAATAATAATATCCAAACTTTCAGGTATTTGTATGACCATATAGATGTCAATAAATGTGTGGCAGTGAAAGTTGCATTAAAAATTTAATTTTACTAGGGTCAGAAAATGTTTTTGTTATTATTCAGCTCCTGAAAATCTGTGGGTAACTAGTTTTGACATGAATGGGCTACAACATCTTGTAGCCAATCAGATCATCAGAGAGCTCCAAGCAGCACAGAATATTTCAAGAAATAAGTGTGTTGCGCCTGCGGGAAGCAGAGACCTGTCCACTAAACTGATTATGTAAGTGGGGACAGGGCTGCAGGTGACAGGAACAGTGTAAAGGTGTGGGCAGGGAAGTAGAGAAAAGCATGAAGCTGCCAACTGAGACTTATAGAGTGGAAAGAGCAGGGATCCCAATAGCAAACCACTGCAGGGGGAGCAGTCTCATGGGGTCACAATTGTAATGGCAAGTCACCCACCCGTAGTCACCACTATGCTTTCAGAAGAGAAAAGTGGGGCCTCCTTTATAGTGCGGACTATTAATTTAAGATGGGGTGGTTTGAGGCTACTGAATGTGGGGGAGAATGAGGTCTCTTTATTAAATGTGCCTATGAATTATTTAATGTCAGTGATGGTTGCGGGACATAAGTATATTTCTGAAATGTAAATACTATTAATTTATTGCTGGGGCTGTTTGTAGGGAGGAAAACAGGTTTATTAAATGTGAATACTATTATTTTAATGTTGGGGCTGGAGGAAGGCCTAATTATTAATCGTGGGTGCTATTGATTTAATGCCGGGGCTGGCTGTAATTTTCTAAATGTACCAATTTTTTTTTTCTAAATAGGGCCCCCAACATTTCAGGATCTAGACAAGCCGCAACTAAGGAAACCTGCAGCCACAGGTGGTGAAAGTGAGAAGAACAGGTAGGAGAGAGCAGGAGAGTGTGTGAAATGTTGTGATTCTAGTGGGACAATCCCAATTTTTGGTGACCGTTCAGTGGTGTACACAACAATGCAAAGTTTTTTTCTGTAAGAGGGTTTCCTGGGCACGTCAAGTGATTCATAGCCATGACCCCAATTGTACGACCATGCCCACATTTTTTGTGGGTGTGGTCGTACAATTGTGGGTGTGGTCGTACATATTTTTTGTGCCACACAAAAATGTCTTGGCCGTATAAATTTTTTGCGCCGCCGCAAAGCCCCCAGGAGCGGCTATCACCCAGTGGGCCCCACCCCTGAATCGCTTCCCTCTTTGTTGGTGGGGGGGAGCGAGAAACTTTAAAAAAAAAAACCTCACATGACCGCGGCGGCGTTCGCACTGAATGTCGGGCGTGACGTCATCCCGCCCGACGTTCAGTGAGGAGCGTCAGCAAGACAGAAGAGAAGAAAAGGAAGAAGCAGATAGAAAAGGTAAGTGATAGGGGAGCATGGCAGAGAGAAGTGGGAGCACAAACAGAATGGCAGAGTGTGAAGGGGGGGCCAGCAGAAGGGGGGGGCAAAAGCAGCATGGAGAGCGCAGTGTGATCATAAGAAGGCACAGCATGGTGATGAAGGGGCACAGTAATGTGTGTGTGATGGCACAACGGGCTTGTGGAAATGTAATGTGTGTGTGGTAGGTGGTGGCTAAATAATGGGTGCTATTTTCTTTGTAGGGTGAAGATGGGCAATTTAATTTTATAGTGGGGACTATTCATTTAAGATGAGGTGCTTTGGGCGCTATTAATTGAATGCGGGGCCGAGTTTGAGGAGCATGAGGTATATTTATTAAATGTGAATATGAATTATTTAATGGCAGTGACGGTTGCGGGAAATAGGTATATTTATTATACGTAAATGTGATTAATTTATTGCAGGGGCTGTCTGGAGGGAGGGAAATAGGTCTATTAAATGGGAATACTATTACTTTTATGTTATATTGGGGCTGGAGGAAGGCCCAAGTATTAATTGTGGGTCCTATTGATTTAACGCCGGGGCTGGTTGGAATTTTCTAAATGTACCCATTATTTTTTCCAAATAGGACCCTCAACATTCCAGGATCCAGACAAGCCGCAACTAAAGAAACCAGCAGCCACAGGTGGTAAAAGTGAAAAGAACAGGTAGGACAGTCTGTCAAACGTCCCGAGTCTAGTGCAGGCTTGGCTAACCTGTGGCACTCCAGGTTGTATGAAACTACAAGTCCCAGCATACCCTTCCAGCAAGAGGCTGCTATATATTGGCAAAGCATGCTGGGGCTTGTAGTTTCACAACACCTGGAGTGCCACAGGTTAGCCAAGCCTGGTCTAGTGGGATAATCCCGATTTTTGGTGACTGTTCTGCCCAATCTAAGGTGCAGGTCAAGACTGTGTACTCTTTATACACAAACTGCATTCTTTATATACTACACTATGGGGCTAGCTGTCCTTTGTGGGCTGACGACTCCCCCTGTCTGGTCATACCTCTATGATGGTTGGCCACACCCACTCTGGTGGTCCCTAGGGTTGCAGTCCCCCAGTGGGCCCTTCATGCCCCAGTCGGACACTGGCTGTATAGAGAACTCATTCACATCAGTCCCTGCCCCATTGAAGCTTACAGTCTAAATTCCCTAACACACACACACACACACACACACACACAGACTAGGGTCAATTTGATAGCAGCCAATTAATCTACTAGTATGTTTTTAGAGTGTGGGAGGAAACTGGAGCACCCGGAGTAAACCCATGCAAACACGGGGAGAACATACAAACTCCACATAGATAAGGCCATGGTCAGAAACTCATGATCTCGGTGCTGTGAGGCAGAAGTGCTAACCACTAAGCCACCATGCTGCCCAACATACATGTTATTTTGTTTTATAAGAACCCCTTTAAACAACATACAATTTATTATTAACATATTATTATAGTTCCCAATTGACTATCTTCTCTGCTGATTTAAGCGAGGAAAACAATATCTAAAATGTGTTTACTTACGGTATTCATAAGTGCTTAATAATTTTTCTGGTTCCCTATCACACTGGAGTGTTAAAGCTCAGAAAATGTGAATAGAATTTTTACTGCAACCTGTCATCCTGGCAGTGACTTAACACTTATAATCACTGCCTATATTCTAACTGGAGTTCCCTGGTGATGCCCCCCTAAGGTTGATTACACACTGTTATTCCACTGAATGCCAATGACAATGTATATCAAACAAGATTGCATTAGACATGCAGTGGTGAACAAGCGCTTGCACATGCAGTCAGGAGGTCAATAGAGGATACTTAGGATAAACTCAAGTAAAGGGAGCAGACACTGTCTAAAAAAACTTCCTATACCCGTTTATATGCTTTTACTAGCATTAAATAAATTCTAGGCAAAGCATGTAATTTGACATCAGTGGATAAGGGGTTGAAAATTGAAATGGTTTACAGAGAGCTGCAACTCTGTCACAACACAGAATAAAACAGTAGTTATGGCTGCCTGCCAAGTTCTATTCTAGTGAATAAGAAATGAAGAGGGGGATACCAGAGCTCAGACTATGATCTTTTCAAACATCTCAGCAAAAATATATGCTTATTCTCCCATCACAGCCTTTAATACCAAGATTTTGCAAATCATCTTATCAACAATTGTCTGGTAATTATTGTTACCAGGTCCACCAGCTATGTCATAGGATAATGTACCTTCTTATAACAATCTATTGTACAGGAACAGTTGGAGCAAAAGGATAACTGCTCGTTATGTACTGTGTGGTCCTTAAACTGTGAGCTCAAGCGAGAATGGAAATCTCACCTTCTGTTTCAGTGTATGCTGCTGAATTGTTATCATAAAATATCCAGTACATCTCCCTAATAGTCACAGACCAACACTAGAATTCACAGCACTCAATTATAGAACTTTATTCAATAAATTGTCCCAATTACATCCCTTCTACCATGGCTGCATACATTTCATCATGGAACACTTCTGTCAGGAGAAATTTTTCTGCTCTCATTTTTTCCACTGACTGAATTAAGTTGGCTCAATACATTAAAAAAAATATGTTACCATCAATTACTTAATAACCTAATTTAGTTCAGTCAAAAAGTACGAGAGGTACATCGGTCCCTTTGACATATATGCTACTGTAGCCTAATTATTAATGGAATGCTTTATGGGGGTACAAAACTTTATTTTGGCCTGAGGGTGGGAGACTGAATTCATTTGAAAAGGATGCAATAAAACTTGCTTAACACATTTTAATATTTAAAATGTACTTTGTAGAATAACTGTGCAGTAAAGCTGTACCGCCAACATAGTGATAGTCCCCATGGCATGTGGAGGCTGGCCGCTTTACAAAGATGGCATGGTCTTTGTCCCCTGGCCAAAACCACTGCCTGTATTATTAGCAGTCACCTTACCAGCCCTGTTATGGGGGCAAGGACACTTGGGGGTATATTTACTAAACTGCGGGTTTGAAAAAGTGGAGATGTTGCCTATAGCAACCAATTAGATTCTAGCTGTCATTTTGTAGAATGCACTAAATAAATGAAAGCTAGAATCTGATTGGTTGCCATAGGCAACATCTCCACTTTTTCAAACCCGCAGTTTAGTAAATCTAGCCCTTGGCCTCACGAGACAAGAGCTTAATCATGTCTCACTTGATTAAACTTCACAGTAACAGTCCGGCAGCAAATCAGATCAGACAATTCATCCTGATTTGTTGCAGGAACACCTGATTTCACGGTCACAGTCCCGACCTATGTAGCTGCAATGATTCCCGGAGCAATGCCGGTCTGGAAAGATACAGGGGGGACCAGGATTGTCCTATATATACCACTATATTCTTCACCTTTTTGCCCTTTTACCAAAAAGGTCTTTTAGCATCTAATAAAAAACATTTTCAAATAAAGTTTAACTGAATAGATACCTAAACCATAATTAACCATTTTATTATAAAATAAAATCTTATTGATTTTCCATAACCCGATGGGTAAATCCTCTTTATTTGTAATCTAATGGGAAACACTTGTTCTAATCCAATGTGAACCCCCTCTACGAGCACCCACAGCTGAATGGAGTGATCAGGGGGCGATAACATATCCTTCACCTCTACCATTGCCCTGCACCATGTGTCATATTTTTCATTTCCACTCTCTCATTACCTACCCCAGCTAATACACATTCATTCACATCTCTCCATCATGCTCCTACTCAATTTACAGTCTCTCCTGGTTAGTCACCATACTTCTCTCCAAGCTCCTCTTCTTTCTCCATCATCCTATTTCTCCCTCCCCCCATTACGATTTCTCCTTCACTACGTCCTTTCTTGCTAGTCCTGTACACATGAACTGTTTTGTCTCATGCACCTATCGTACTCACCAACCTACATAAACAGAAATAAACCTCACACTCACAAATCCTCCTCGAATTTCCTCTTCCTCACCCTGTTCCTTCTCATGGCTGCTGGTGACATCTCACCTAACCCTGGACCCCGTAAAATCCCCTATCTCTGCTCACGCTCCATCCCAATCCTTTCCATCCACCCCGTACTTATCCACATATCTCAACTACCCTCTCTTCCCTTCTTCTGTGCGCAATGGAACGCCAGATCGGATTGTAACAAACTTGCAGCAAATCATGATCTATTCTTTTCTAAATCCCTCAACTTACTTGCCATTACTGAATCTTGGCTCACCTCCTCTGACACTACAACCCCTGCATCTTTCTTCTATGGGGGACTCTGCCTCAACCATATTCCCACACACAGAAGCAGGCAAGGTGGTGGAAAATAGGCATTTTACTTTCTCCAAGTTGCACCAAGTCATACCCTCTGAACCCCCACTCTCATTCGCTTCCTTTGAAGTCGACACTATGCGCCTATTTTATCCTCTCCACCTTCGTTTTACTGTCATTTATCGCCCTCCAGGTCCAGTTCTCCAATTTATTGACAACTTTACGACCTGGCTCACATATATCTTATCCTTTGACCTGCCTAATCTCATACTAGGCAATTTCAACAATCCCATTGATAATCCCACTGTCTCTCCTGCCACTAAACTTCTTTGACTTACTTCCGCTTTTTGTCTCTCCCAGTGGACCTCATCTCCCACCCACTCTGATGGACACTCTCTTGACCTTATATTCTTCCGCTACTGCTCCATCTCTCCAACTTAGCATTCACACTCTCCGACCACAACCTCCTTTCCTTCAGCTTCACCTTACCTCATGCTCTCCCCCCTGCACCCAAATCCACACATACACAAAGACACCCAAGTACTCTTAACCCAATCCACTTCTCATCTTCACTAAAACAATGATTTTCTCTTATGTTTGCATTGTCCTGCCCTAATCAGGCCGCCTCTTTCTATAACGAAACACTCACTTCCCCCCTAGCCAATGCAGCTCCAGCTACGACATACAGTCTCCAATTATCCAAACCCGAACCATGGCACATCAATCTGACCCGCTACCTGCAATAGTGCTTCCTCACTGCAAAGTGTCGCTGGAGGAAATCTCGTTCCTATCCCAATTTCCTCCACTATAAACTAATCCTGTTATCTTACAGCACTGTCCTTTCATTTGCCAAACAAACATTCTTCAAATCTCTAATATTCGCCCAGTCTTCTTACCCACATCGTCTCATTGCCACCTTCAACTCACTTCTCTGCCCACCTGCACCTCCTCCCCCTTCCTCCCTCACAGCCCATGATTTTGCCACCTACTTCAAATACAAAATCGACACCATTAGACAAGATATTTCCTCATGCCAAAGTCCACACACTTCACCCATTCTATCCACCTTCACCTACACTCCCCAATCTATCCTTAATTCATTCTCTCCAGTAACTGAAGATGAGGTCTTTACACTCATCTCATCATCTCACCCTACAATCTGTCCTCTCTACCCTATTCCCTCCAAACTACTCTGCTTCCTCTCCTCCACTGCATGCCAACCTCTAGCTCACCTCTTCAACCTGTTTTTTTCCATGGGCACATTTCTATCCTCCTTCAAACAGGCGCTGATCTCTCGAGCCAGCCTCTTACTCCAACTACCACCCTATTTCTCTCCTCTCCTTTGCCTCCAAACTACTTAAGCAATTAGTGTACAATGGCCTGTCTCACTTTCTCTCCTCTCACTCTATTCTCGACTCTCTGCAATCAGGCTTCTATCCAACATTCCAGTGAAACTGCTCTCACAAAAGTGATCAATAATCTACTTACTGCAAAGTCTAAAGGTCATTTCTCCATACTCATTCTCCTGGATGTCTCTGCTGCTTTTGACACTGCTGATCACCATCTTCTCCTACACATCTTTCATGCCATCGGCCTTTGTGGCACAGTTATTTCCTGGTTCACTTCCTATCGATCGAAGCACTCCTTTAGTGTTTTTATCTCTGGCACATCCTCCACTCCACTCCCACTATCTGTTGTGATCCCACAAGGCTCTGTTCTTGGCCCTTTACTTTTTTTCATTGTACACCTCTACTCTTGGGGCACTAATTCGCTCATTTGGCCTCCAGGACCACCTCTATGCTTATGACACCCAAATCTATATCTCTTCCCCTGACCTCTCCCCTTCTGTACTATCTCATGTAACCAACTGTCTTTCAGCCATCTTCAGATGGATGTCCCAATGCTACCTAAAGCTTAACATATTCAAAACAGAGCTTATTATCTTTCCTCCTGCTAGAGACACCACCTCCCCTCAAATCTCCCTCACTGTCAATAACACCACAATTTCCTCAGTCTCCCGCTGCCTTGGTGTCACACTAGACTCCATCCTCTACTTTATTCCTCACATCCAGACTCTCTCCTAGTCCTGTCGGCTTCACCTTAAAAACATTGCAAAAATACACTCTTTTGTTGCTCAACATGCTACCAAAACTCTTATCCATTCTCTCATCATCTCCTGTCTTGACTACTGCAACCTCCTGCTATCTGGCATTCCCAACACCCATATATCCACACTTCAATCCATCCTAAATGCTGCTGCAAGACTGATCTTCCTCTCTCACCGCTCCACATCTGCTTCACCACTTTGCAAATCCCTACACTGGCTCCCTGTGTCCTCCAAAATCCAATTGAAATTACTCACCCTTACCTGCAAAGCCCTCAATAACACCACCCCTGCATACATCTCAAATCTCATATCAAAATATACTTACTCCCACCCTCTTAGATCTACCTCTGACCTGCAGCTTGTCTTGTCTCTGGTAACCACCTCTCACTTACGCTTAGAAGACTTCTCCCGTGCTGCTCCCCACTTATGGAATACCCTATCACACACAATCAGGCTCTCTCTAAAAACCTCTCTCTTTTTTAAAGCTTATCTTATCCCTGATGATACTATTTACCCTAATACAGCCTCACAACTGTCCCAATCTCTACACTAAGCCACACTCGCTCCTCTTCCTTCCCAGCTGTGCCCTCTGCCTCTTAGAATGTAAGCTCTCTAATGAGCAGGGTCCTTCATACCCTGTGTTTTCATGTCTACATTTATTTTGTCTGCCTTGTATGTCCTTGTTTTATGTATGTCTCTATTTTATGTATGCCGTTTTCCCTACTGTACGGCGCTGCAGTACACTGTGGCGCCTTACAAATCTCCAATAATAATAATAATGCTGGACACATGTGATTAGCAGCTAATGGAAGACCCACTCAATCAGCAATGGGCATTCCAATGGAACAGTTGGGTTGGCTTTTACAGTTTGTTTGTTTGTTTGTTTGTTTTTCTACACATTAGATCACAAAGACTGAAGAATTTTTCCAGTGGATTACAAAGAAAGAAGAATTACCTATTATGTTATGATGAAGACTGAAAACAGAACACTGAAGATTCGGAAGTGTTTTATTCAATTAAACTTTTATATTGTGCTCTCCCAGTCAATGTCATAGTCATACACTGACTGAAGAGAGTGGCTCAATACGTCATATAACATCAGCACAAAAGATCTCAAATTAAGCACAAATGATTTCAGAACAAAAGACAAATAAATTGACAGATAATCCTAAACCCAAAAGTATTGGTCTACCAGGTGGATTAATAAAAGTTTTGTGTATCCTAAAATATTTGAGTTCCGGCACCTTTTTTCTTACAAGAAATATATATATATATATATATATATATATATATATATATATATATATATATATATATATATATATAAAGATTTATGTCTGTTATTCATTGCAATAAACTGTAAGTATACTAAATTTCTTACTGCAAAAATCACTGGAAGGGAAATGTTTTCTAGGGCTGTTTGGTGCCAAAGCTGAACTTGCAGCAATAAATCATGGTGACAGTAATTGAGATTATTAAACATTCCTTACTTGTGCAGTAAAATTCAGAACAGCTAAAATTATTCAATTACTCCCCAGCACTCTGGGAAAAAAACTACCTGTCACATTTAATGCAGGAAGTATTCAAGAAGGGATTTATAATCACCTTCCTGGGCACCTACTTTCATGTTCCAAGCGCACTGAATATTACAGAGGAAATGTCATAAGCAATAAACAGTCATTATACCCAGAAGTACCTACCTGTAGCTCATTACTGGTAAATATGCCACTATGTACATACAACCAACCCAGCTATTCTTCTGTAAATACCCCACACTCTTACTGTAGTACCTCTATAGGATAATGTGTTCATACAGAGACAGCTGCGCTGTACCTGGCGTCGGATCACCTAGCTATAATTTACTTCTGCTTATGTCACCGTGGTTGGAGTTGTTCAAACTTTCAGCTCTTTGATCTTCCTCTCTCTGCATTGGGGAGTGACCGCAATAATAGGTTGTGTGAAGGCTGATGATCTCCGCCCACTCGTGTTAAGATCCTCCGTGTCACAGCACGCATTGCTTCTCTCGCCTGTGTAGTCTGCCCCACTCAGAGGATGTAAGAGTAGTTGTCAGCGCTTCCGCCCCCAGCAGCCGCACCGTGACTGAGACACCTGCACCCCACTGACAGCTCAGCCCAGACCTTCTCGGTCTGTTCCAGCTATTATCTTCTTGCTGTACCTCCTATTGCAATGCTAGAATGGGCTGTCTGTCTAAGCACTCTCCTTCTCCTCGTATTATGGTCCTGCAAGAAACGCTTCAGTACTAGTTTGTCAGCAGCTGTTCCTGCTAAGACTGCGGATGAGCCGGAGAATTATCAATTGATCTACAAACCTTCTGCGTTGGCCAATTACCTGGTGAAGCAGTGCAGGACCTTCGGTGGTTTCTCTAATGTCAAGTGGCTGTGGAGAACTTTCCCTACCCTCCAGACTTTGGTGGGGGTGCTGGGACCTGTGGATAAAGGGGTTCATTTTGCAAGAGAGTATCTGCAGCTGAGTGATGAGGGGCTGGTGGCTCTTGATTGGGCTGTGAGACCTGGACAACATCAGAGGAGGAGGAGAGCATCAAGTAACTCCACAGTGCCCATTCTGCTGGTCATCCCAAACTCTTTTGGCAAGATCACTAGGAACACCAGCAAGGTAATAATCTATCCAGTATCTTGTTTTACAGCGAAGTGCCCTTGTTATCAGTAAGGTAAATGCTTGATAAAACAAATATAGAGACAAGACAACAGCGTATTTCTGTATGACCACTTGGTTGTCAGTCTAGTTGAAGACGTACTTAGATTGATTACCATACTTGGTTTATCAATTAGCACCAATTACAGAGTTCACATCTTTCCCATTGAAATGGATGTACATTTTCAATTGTGTTATTCTGTGACCTATACTGCAGACTGTAAATATACTATGTGTAGTTTAGTACTATAATTGTCCTGGTACGGTAGAATTGTTATTAAGTGCAAAGAATGGCATTTTAAATAGTAGTTAATAGTGACATGAGGAGAAATAGTTTGTCTTAGATAAGTCTCAAGCTATAGGGTGGGGTTGACTGTGATGTAAAGCACAGTACATAGTGGCTATATTAAAATGATAATAAGCTCCAGTTAGTTAATTGCAGGTTACTGTGGCTTTAAGTACCTTATTATTAGCATTAAGTATTACTTTGTTCTCCTAGATGTAGTAATAAAATAATAACGTGACTTAAAATGAGTATATGGAATGTTTCCAAACATGAGGTAGAGGCACAGGCAGACAGATTGTGCCGACCATAGAATAATACATGTCATTTCATGCTGATGACACTGACTGACCTTTTAAAGATTTAGGAGCAGATTACTTGTTTATTGAAGTGTCTTGTTCTTGCTACATATTTTGTTTGTTTGAGGCAAACAAATAGCATTTTTTAGCTTTGCACCTTTCCCCCAGCCTCTAAGGAGCATCTGTCAGTGATGCCCTTGATGAACAGACAAACTTGTTTTAAAGTAGACCTGTCATCACCATATGAGCTACAGGGGTGTCCTTTAAACCCATGAAATAAAGATCTGAGAAGTAAACTCTGTTTTTAAACAAAAATTCCTCTGTGTCAAACTGTCTTGGAAGGAGATTTTTTTTTTTGATTTTTTTTTTTTTTTAAACTGCTAAAACATCTTCTAGGATTGTATTTGCCTCTCCTTTTTGATCCCTTCCACTCAGTGCAAAATACTCTGCTCGTGAACTTTTCACTTTTATTATTATTCATTTTTATTTATAGGGCGACACAAAGTATCTGTACTGTCGTACAAGGAGTTAATTCACTATTGCAGGTGACTGGGCTGAATTAATTTATTTGAGGCAATGGATGTTGTTAAACATCAATTCATTTACCCCAAGTAAAATAAATGTCATATTTTAAGAATGAAGCATTTTCTGGCTGCTCTAAAAAGTATTTTATCAAAAAGTAATACTGCACAATTCTCATTTCATTAAGGAAATATGTATTTTCATGTTGCTGATTATTTTTGATAGTGATCCCATTAATGCCCTTTATAAAAGAAAGAAACAGGATTAGAATTTTACAATAATTAAACATAACATTGTTGTTGTAATTTATCATGATGTTAGTCGTATGCTGTAAGGGACAGTCTATGGAATGATTTCACAATATGTCACATCCTATTGTACGACATCTTAACTTTACACAAAATATGATATTATATATGTCTTTTTTCCATTCACCCCTTTCATATAAGAGGGGAACTCTGCTAGACAGGACCACCGCTGACTGGCTTAGATCTGTACATGATGCATTTAATGGAAAATGGTTTTATTTATACTTAGTATGTATCATTTCATGTCTTTTATTTAAACTTGTATTCCCCGTAAAGTAATGTGTTGTTGACATGTATGACAGAACTACAGTTTTACTCTAGGTATGTGCTTACTGTATTACTACACTTCAAATGTTTCTTTATGGTGTCAGCTGAGATGTGCATTGTTGCACAGTCATATGTTTCCTGGGAAGACAAAACAAGCTTTGAGACATTTAGCGAGTGGTATCTGTTCACATGTAGCTGTAACCCCAGGAGCTGAATGGTGAAAGTGATAAGCTACAGCAGCTTCCAAGTAACACAATGTTTACTCTGATTTAGAGCAGTTGAGGCAATTGATGGCTGATGTTTTATCCTACGATGGACTTTGTGCCACATGTTACCCTAATTAGAGTCAAGTCAGAATATAGCATCTATGTTTTGCATCTATGTACTATAAAAGACAAAGGAACATCCAAAATCATCAACATTTATTTATATAGTGCTGTTAAATTCCGTAGTGCTTTACAATTGGAAACAAAGAATGTAATTAAACAATACTGGGTAATACAGACAGATAGGTAAGCAGGCCCTGCCAGCAAGCTTACAATCTATGGGATTCAAGTTGTGTTCTGTATCCAAACTTGCATCTTTTTATTAAGTCAATATTTTAAAGATCTTTTTTTAAATAGTAATCTATGTGAAAATATTTACTCATTGAACGTATTTGCAGATGTGTCACTTGGCCCTCACCCATGGATACCAGGCCGTGATCTTTAATCGTCGCTGCCAAAACAGTTGCCCTCTCAGCACAGCCAAGTTGCAGCCTTATGGTGACCCCAATGACCTTCGTGAAGCCATTCGATACATCCGCCATTGTCAGCCCTCATCTCGGCTGTTTGCAGCAGGTGAAGGCACGGGGGCTGGACTTCTGCTGTCCTACCTTGGAGAGTGTGGTTCATCCAGCTACATCACAGCAGCCGGCTGCATCTCTCCTCTCTTCCGCCTGCAGGACTGGTTTGAAGCTGGGTGTCCAAGGTTGTGGCAAGCGGCATTACTCCTGTATCAAAAGATGTATTTAAGCAGGTAAGTTTTTTGGGAGGGAGGAGTCTCTTTCCGGTTTAGTTATCACAGTGAGGGCACTTCCATAATAAAACAAAAACTGAAGTACGCCTTATGACCTTTATTTTGCAGATCACTGCCTTTTCAAAGCATATATTTATTTTTAAATACGTTTGTATATTGACCCTTCACATTATAATCTATGATTTATAACAGAATATGACCCCTGTCGGGTTTTACTAATCCACCTTACTTTTAGTTTATTGCTCTTTTTCCCCTTCCCCTTTCTTTCCCTCCCCCCTTCCTTTTATTCAAGCTCAAAAATTATTGAATTAACTTACAGTTCATGTTCTTTTTTTTTTTTCTTTTAATTTGCTGTGTGCTTAGTTTTGTACTTGTTGACCATATTTTACTTATTTATTTTGTTTGTATGCGTTGTCATTCTTACAAAGTTTTTTTTGTTTTTAAAAAAATACAAGTTTGTAAGCTATTCTAGGGATAGTTTTACATATATCATAGTGATATGTCTACTGTATATCAAATGTAAAACAAAAACAATGTGAGACTTTCTTGTTTTTAACATTGCTATTCCCATATTTACTATACATTTCAGTCCCCTCTCCACTAAAAGACAATATTTTTCTCTGAAGATGAAATGTGATCAATCCTTAGGGATTCATTTTATTTCATTTTAATTCTTGTTTTGTTTTTCCATAATGTGTGCATAGGTTATTTTTAAAATGTGGGCAGGGAATGCTATGTTATACAAGCTGGCACCCGTGTCTTAGCAGGATACATTTTAGACAGCAGTGACCCAGTTTTGAGCTGTTGCACACCACAATTTCTGATTGCGTTTGCAATGTGTTACCACAGAAGAAGCCACAACAACATAAATTATATGATGACAACACTGATAATCAGATATAACATATCTGCTGCAAAAGTCAAACTATACATAGATCAGTGTGAAAGATTGTGTTTTCTGCTTCCAGAGAAGCTTTGTTTTATTAGGTCATCTTCCAAATGTTGTAAACGCACAATGGCCCTGCAAGACTGTTAATAAGAATGTACATAACACAATGTCAGTTTTACTGAAGACAAAATGTCAATGCCAAGCCTGTGCTGTTAGTGAGAGGCATACTGGAAGGCATTGAACGCACTGCAATACCACAAGGGGAAAATAATCCTATATCCACATACTTGCCAACTTTTCCTCATTGGCTTCAGGGAGATCCCGAGGGAGGTGGGGGCGGGGCTTGACGAATCGTATCCTTTTGTCCCTGCCCCCTAAACGGCTGTCACAATTTTGGCCAATTACAGCAGGGGGCGGGGTTGAGATGACACAATATTTGCGTCACTTAGCCCCCCCCCCTGCCACTTATCTATTGAGGGGGGCGAGAACCAGAAGGTTGCCCTGCTCTCCCGGGAGGTCTCCCAGAAATGCGGGAGTCTCCCGGACATTCTGGGAGAGTAGGCAACTATGCGTTAAAGAAAAGCAGCTAATGAATCTCTAGAGACTGAAGCGTCTTTTACATTTCTGTTTCCATTACTGAAGTCATGTTGTCTTACCTGTCAGTCTTTGATTAAATCTTGGTCTTCATGAAGATGGCCACCTTCATAGGCATCAATACCTGGATATAGGACACAATTTCTGAACTGTGTCTTCATGCCACAGATGGCGAAGCCAACCACGTCTTGTACTGGCATCAGGGAAAATGTCAGACTCTTCAGGGAGTGAGGGAGATTACCCCTATTTCAGGGAGTCTCCCTGACATTCAGGGAGAGTTGGCAAGTATGTATATCTGAAAAACTAGAGCCATTATGCCAAGGTGCCTTCATTTTTCAATGACAGAGCGCTGATGCAGTAACGCTGAACTCAACACAGTATCTTTCAAACCTGGAAACAACCTACAGACCCCATCCAACATTACTGTGTGACTGGATCATGCAGCCCCATTAGCAGTGGAAGGATTCAAATAAATTAACAATTAGTTCTCTGCCCTAATGACCATTTTAAGTATACAAAAATGTGTTTTGCCCCTTAAAACACTGTGCCATGCTGCCTTTGCTCCACCCCACCGCTTCACACTCTGCCATGCTGCCTTTGCCGCCCCTTCACACTGTGCCATGCTGCCTTTGCTCCACCCCACCGCTTCACACTCTGCCATGCTGCCTTTGCCGCCCCTTCACACTGTGCCATGCTGCCTTTGCTCCACCCCACCTCTTCACACTCTGCCATTCTGCCTTTGCTGCCCCTTGCTTCCGTTCCCTCACTTACCTTTCCTATCGGCTTTTTTATTCTCTTCTGTCTTCTGTTTTCTTGCTTGCCGCCGACTACTCTCTGCGCTGCTCCCCACTAAATGTCAGGCGTGACGTCTTCATCACGCCTGAAATTCAATGCGGATGGAGCAGGGAGGAGGAGTGCCGACATCGCGGACAAGTGATTTTTTTTTATTTCTTTTTCCCTCCAAGGAGCCTGCTCCTGCCACCAATGAAATGGGTGCACTCAGCCTGTAGTCACCAGTTCTGATGAACCAGCTGAATCCCACCACTGCCCATTAGGCACATTTTTTTTCCATTGGTATCTGGCAGGAGCATATTCCAATATGTTGCATTTACCCGTATGTATTGAACTCCTATTTTCCTATAGCATATAAACTGGCGAGCAGGACACTTTTACCTCTTTGTATGTTAATAACCAGGTTTATTTTATTACAGAGTTTGCTCCCAATTGTAAAGCGCTATGGAGCATGCTGGAGCGATATGTCTAAGTGTTGTTAATAAGGAGCAGGACTTTCTTTTTTGTTAAACAACAATACAACATTTGCAGTATAGTTTGCATGTTTTGTGGGACCAATTTTGGTGCATCTTGCATACTATAAAAACGTATCTATTGCAATGTCTAGTTACAAGTCCAGCACAATGCTGATGTGCAAGTTTTGTTCAAAGCGGGAGGAGAAGGCTTCAGGAGAAAGTGATATGGTCTGTTTAACCGCTGCCACTTGTCGTCTTTTTTGTACAAAAGCCATAAACACATATGAGGTAGACTGAGGCTTAACTGGATGCATTTTATCACCTATGAAAACACTGAAGGCCTGAGTCATTAAGGAGAGCAAATCATAAAAAATGAGTAACTTTGCACCTGGGCAAAACCATGTTGCATTGGAGGGGGAGGTAAATTTAAAATCTGGGGACAGATTTATAGTTAGGGTAGGGCATGTCCTAGATCTTCAGATTTCAGAGTACAAATAAAGCTATCAAGTATTTGTGTGCTACATGGAAACACAGCCAGTATTTAACTTATATGCAAAATAATAAACCTATTTGCCCCCTTACATTGTAACATGGTGTGTCCCGGAGAACATTTACTCCCTTTTCTGCTTTCCTTTCCTTAGGCTCTGAGTCTGTGATTGTAGATGATTGGATGTATGCAATTTTTTTGAAGGGGGGGGGGGGGGGGGGTGATCTTGTTTTCAAATATGTTTCTTTTTTGCAATGTAGTGTGATTGTAGGTCGTCCGACACAGTACAATTCTTCCATGTGGCTTCAGTACCAAGCAATCGGATCAGTGTCCCATTTTGCATAAACATAAGTGAACAATTTGAACGAGATCTGTTGGTGCAGTCAGAAGATGACCAATAAAGATCATCTTCCAATATGATTTACCAGCGTGACTTATCATTTGATCAATTTTGGTTGGGTTACGACTGAGCATGGAAGTTGTTTTTGGGACAACTGCCTGATATCACTGCAGCTTGTATGGCCTATATATACCTATTTTGTCGTCATGTCTTCTAACTTCTATTTTCTCACACATTCCAGAGGCCTAGTTTTATCTCTTCCTAACAATCCATTACAGTAGAAGACGCATATTTTTCGGATGGCAAGAATTAAACGGCAACAACAAAATTTTTCATAGCAGACATGCAAATCACAAATATACCAGATATTTTCATAAAGTGACCTGAATCTATTCCATGTAGAGCACAGAATAGTCCCTATGTAGTGAGAACATGCAAAACATGTTTTCTGTTTCTCTGTGCCACTGACCCCTCACTATGAAATCCTTCTGTGCTAGTGAAATGGAACTGCAGAACTGTTCAAAGTAACCTGTATAAATCCAAGCAAAGATTAAAGCTTTCTGCAAGACCCTTTACAGCAGGTGTGTTTTTATTAATGCCTTCATATTTACTTTTTACGTCTCATTCTTTATGTATGTAAAGGGTTTAAAAAGTATATGCTCTCCCATTCACTCTAGATGGCTGAAGCCACATATTGTATATTTAGGACAATGTCCTAATGGGATCTGAAGCTGATTGGAAGGCTGACATTTGTAGGAGTTAAGCTGTTACATCATTGTTACAAGTCTGCAAATCTGTCAGTCATACTGGTCTGGCTCACAATGACGCAAGATAAAGAAGGGGTGGAAGATTACGATAGATCTATTATTTAGAGGCAAAACGTAAAAAAATGTATTAAAATGTAATATTTGGCTTACCAATAATAGGTTTACTGAGTGTCTATGTATAAATACATATGGTGCATCCACTATAATTATGACAATACCAAATAAATGGGTCTTTGAAGGTTAATGAAGCCAAGCTTCACTGTATGTGTCTAAATATATTTTGTATGTGTGTGTGTACATAGACAGCCATTTGCATACTGTATATACCCAGAAAGTTGTTCTCTGATACCTATGCTGCTAAGTCTATAATATAAGAACACATAAATAAAATATTAATGTGACTCATGGACTACTATTAAGGCAGGAAAAAGGTGTTTGTACTTTGGAAATTCTGCACGAGCAAGGAATGTTATGAAATGTACTATTGTAGTGTAAATGTTCACAATAATGTTTGAAACTACATTCAAAAACCTGGGCGTTCAGTTGGTGTAAGACAAGTTTCTTTGAACCTAGTTGATATTAGGGATGTGCACCGGCGACTTTTGAGGTCTCGTGTTTTGTGTTTTGGATCCGGATTTTCATTATTTTTGGGGTTCGGATTTGTCTCGCAAAACACTTGACGAAAGGTCTCGGTTCGGATTTAAGGTTTTGGATTCGGATTTTTTTTGAAAAAAACATAAAAAGTTTAAAAATCAAGTTTTTGGGCTTATTTTCACTCCTACGCTATTATTAACCTCAATAACATTCAATAACAAGCATTTCCACTAATTTACAGTGTATTCTGAACACCTCAAAATATAGTTATTAGTCCAAAACGTTGCAACGAGGTATCTTTCTGGACTGCGTAGAAGAGTGGGTCACCACAATATATATAATAAGAAAACCATCAACTTGTATGATTCGCACCAATAAATGTACCTGGACGGCGTAGAGGAGTGGGTCACCACAATATATATTAAAAACCCTGAACTTGTATGATTCGCACCAATAAATGTACTTGGACTGCGTAGAGGAGTGGGTCACCACAATATATATTAAAAACCCTGAACTTGTATGATTCGCACCAATAAATGTACCTGGACTGCGTAGAGGAGTGGGTCACCACAATATATATTAAAAACCCTGAACTTTTATGATTCGCACCAATAAATGTATCTGGACTGCGTAGAGGAGTGGGTCACCACAATATATATAATAAGAAAACCATCAACTTGTATGATTCGCACCAATAAATGTATCTGGACTGCCTAGAGGAGTGGGCACTGGGCATCACAATAAAATATATAAAAAACCTTCAACAGGTCTGCATTACACTGCACATACGGCTGCTCCTCCATCCTCTCCATCATATACATGTTGGAGTTTTAGCGTGTGACAACCTCTTGTTTTTGATAATGTCAGTGCATTTTGAATATTTTTCAATTTGCCCCACACCACTGAATGTACTTTATCTATGATACGCATCTATCTATCTTGACTGCGTAGTGTGGTGGCCCCGGTACACAATTTGGTACCGAGGCCACAATATAATTAAAAAACCCTCCACGGGTCAGAATTCCACCAAAAAAGGGTATGGACTGCGTAGTGTGGTGGCCCCGGTACACAATTTGGTACCGAGGCCACAATATAATTAAAAAATTGGGCATCAACTGTCACCGTTGTTTAATATCTGATACACCTAAATATGGACTGCACAGTGGAGTGGCCCCGGTAGTAAATTTGGTGCCGGGGCCACAATACCTCCTCCAACTTCCAAGTGTAGTGTTTATAAAGACAGACAGCGTCGAAGTGTTATTAGTTGACTTTCTTAACCCTAAAATTGTCCCTGTTGCAAATATTCGTGCAATGGACAGTTACTTTTTTATTGAAAGACTCAAGCTTACAAGTGTAGTGTTTATAAAATATAAACAACAATACAGTAGTTTTAGAGCACGTCAATACCTCTTGTTTTAAATTATGACAGGGCATTTTACTTTTGGTTTAATTTCTTGAATTTGTTTAAATTTGGTTTTACTTTTTGAACATGGCAAACGACTGTTGATTGGTCATATAATGCAAAAAAAAAAGTTCCAAGATGGAATTGTCCTTGGGCCCTCACACCCACCCTTATGTTGTTGAAATAGGACATGCACACTTTAACAAACCAATCATTTTAGCGACAGGGCCTACCAAGCAACTTTGGCTGAAATGATTGGTTTGTTTGGGCCCCCACACCAAAAAAAGCTATTCATCTCTCCCTGTACAGACTAAACGGGCTCTACTGAGGCAAGATGTCATCCTCATCCTCAACCTCTGATTCCTCTCCCCCTACAGTGTGTACTTCCTCCTCATCACACATTATCAATTCGTCCCCGCTGGACTCCACAACCACAGGTCCCTCTGTAGTATCTGGAGGGCAGTGCTGTACTTCATTGAGGAATTGATTATTCATTTTTATAAACATCATTTTTTCAACGTTGTGAGGAAGCAACCTCCTTCGCCGCTCACTGACCAGGTTCCCCGCTGCACTAAAAACTCTTTCCGAGTACACACTGGAGGGGGGACAACTCAGTTAAAACATAGAGCCAGTTTCTACAGGGGCTTCCAAACTGCCTTTTGGAGTTCTACCACGTCACTACCTCTAGTGAATTTAGATTGCAAGGCTTGTAAATATAAATACTTTGAAGATAAAAAAAGCAGGCTGCACAGACTGTGGAGCTAGAAAGTTAAATTAAATGGACCACGTTACTTTGGTGGCTATTTATGCCCCCCCGCCCTACACTTGTAGTTGAATATAAATAAAGCAGCCTGCATAGACTGTAGAACTAGAAATTCAAATATACAAAGAAATGGACAAAGGCAGTTTGGTATCTGTCTGCATCAGATCCCCTCTCCACTAGGAGTAAAACAGAAAACTTTTCAGCCGTTATATAATCTAGAATATAAATAGAAATTGAGAAAGGCAATTTGGTATCTGTCTGCATCATAATCATCAACATCCTCCTCAGCGCCAGCTACATCAATATCCTCCTCCCGGTGTACAACATTCACACCTTCATTAGCCAAATCTGTAACTGGACTGTGGGTGATCCTTCCAGCATATGCAGAGGGCGTGCTGCAAATGCTGGATGGAGTCACCTCTTCCCGTACAGTGATGGGAAGGTCAGGGTTCACAACCAACAACACCCTTGGACTCGCCTTGGGGATTTGTGATGTCATCTGTTTAGAAGGCAGAGTTCTTTGCTGTTTTGTTGTTGTTGCTGACAGCATAACTCTCTTAAATTTTTTGTAGGGGGGGGGGGAGGAGGAGGGCTTAGATCCTTGGGTGAAGCTGGACCACTAGTCATGAACACGGGCCAGGGCCTAAGCCGTTCCTTGCCACTACGTGTCGTAAATGGCATATTGCCAACTTTACGTTTCTCCTCAGATGATTTTAAGTTTCTCTTTTTGCTATTTCTTGAGAACTTGGGCTTTTTGGATTTTACATGCCCTGTACTAGGAGATTGGGCATCAGGCTTGCCAGACGACGTTGATGGCATTTCATCGTCTATGTCATGACTAGTGGCAGCAGCTTCAGCATTAGGAGGAAGTGGGTCTTGATTTTTCCCTACTTTATCCTCCAAATTTTTGGTCTCCATTATATGTAGCACAAGATACTGCAGAATGTGTGAACTTTGTAATATTGCAGTACCAATGGACTTATACTGCTGGATTGGTTTTGCAAATTTGGTTATAATTATATTTTTTTTTTTTAAATTTTTATTTTTTTTTACTTTTTTTTAATTTTTTAAAAACTTGGGAATAATGGGGAAATAACTATGCCCTTAGAAGCACAGAGCACAGGACACAGCACCACTGGACTGAACAGGACACGGCACAGGACCCAGCAGCACTACGGAACTCAGCAGGACAGAGCACAGGACACAGCACCACTGGACTGATACTGCAGAATGTGTGAACTTTGTAATATTGCAGTACCACTGGACTTTTACTGCTGAATGTGTGAACTTGGTAATATTGCAGTACCAATGGGCTTATACTGCAGAATTGGTTGTGCAAATTTTGTGGTAATTAAAAAAAATTAAATTAGTTTTTGGTATTTTTTTAAATAACTTTTTTTTATTTTTTTAAACACAGGGGAATATTGGGGAAATAACTATGCCCTTAGAAGCACAGAGCACAGGACACAGCACCACTGGACTGAACAGGACACAGCACAGGACCCAGCAGCACCACTGACCTCAGAAGGACAGAGCACAGCACCACTGGACTGATACTGCAGAACACAGCACAGCACAGCACAGAACTAAACAGCACAGCACGAGATCTACCAGGACAGAGGACCACCTAACACACCCTCCCTCTACCCTGATCAATGCCCGAGTGAAGATGGCGGCGACTAGCGGGGAATTTATAGGATCCGAGTATCGCGAGATCCGACAACGGGATTATGAGTCAGAGCCTCAGTTTCAGATTTGAATTTGGCGCCAATACCCGGATCTGTCTCGGATCCGACTCGGATCGGCAACGTTCGGGTGGGCTCGGATTCAGGAAATCCGAGTGCGCTCATCTCTAGTTGATACTAGGGATGGTACATAATGTACATTACTTGAAAGTCACCTGGTACACAGAGGGAGGAAGAAGGGTGACTAGAAGTCAAGATTGCTCATGCTGAATTGCAATTCATTGGCACTCATACATTTTTTTTTTTTTTTTGTATTATTTGAAATATTAAAATAATGCATTTATTTAATTTTTTGCCAACATTTAAAATCACGATCATTGTTTTTAAAACCTGGTGAGAATGTAACATTTAGTGCTGTACTTATTTTGTGTGACTGTGCCCATTTATACAGATAGTTGCATCATTTAGCACATCAAGATGACTGCGACTGTGGGGGTGCCATCCGGGAGAAACTAGGAGAATTGGGACATTCCTTGTTAAAGAAAGGGCCCTCAGGATTCTCAGCCTGCTCTCATATGCAAAAGCAAGATTTTTTGGTGCAGGAATATATGTTTCAATGAAATATGAAGGAAGTAATTCAGTTAGCATTGAATAGCAGTATTTTCTGCCTCCCACAAATATCCAGTGATCGTCGCACGTTTTTCTCATTGCATTTATTGCGCTCTTTAATTGCTTCTCTCTGCACATAACACATGTAAAGTCTGTGGTTTGGCTAAACATGGCCGCTAACAACACATAACAGGAATATATTTTTTTTTATTTTTTTTTGCCAGCATTTTTATTAAGGACGCTACAAAATTTGGGGTTTATTTCAATAGTGCAGTGGGGCAGAGGACGATAATAAATAAATAAAAAAATGGATAAATAAAACAAAGGAAAGGGAACAACACTGCACCGGTCTAATACACAGATTTGTATATCCTCAAAATCTTATAGATGTACCTTCCCTATAGATGTATCTTATATTTGGTGTTTGGTTTAACAGAATTTTTGCCCAAAACATCAGATATTTGATTAAAGATGACTACATTGTTAATGACAATTTAATTTTTTAACTGAACACACAGCAGATGTTTTAGTTTCATCATCATAATGGTTATTGCAGGAATAAAAAAAAGAATAATCTCCTATCGCTGTGAATTTTGCTCCCAGTACCACTGTTATATATATATATATATATCTCTAGTAGATTATATAATCAAATGTAATGATCTTTCCCATGCATAGGATGGAGAAGCCTTCTCTGGCAAAACTTACCTTGGGAGATAACTATGCCATCACTTGCTTTTTGTTTATTTTTTTTTCTTTGTTTTGTTTTTAACAGCACAAACTTAACCCCCAAATATTGTAATTTTGAATAAGTAGCAACAATTTACCTCAAGACTTGGCAGATTTTTCTTAAAAGACACCGATGTCCTATGTCTACCACTCTGGCACTGGAGAGATGGTGGGCCTTGTTAGCTGTGGTCCAGAGGTCATGTGAAAGGGACAGAGAGAGAGATAGGAGACAGAGACAGGGCTTGGTGAGAATAAGGCGATACTTGAGAGAATGGCCATGACCAGTGTAGAGCAAAAGACAAATAAAAATAACTTGGTGTTAACGTATTGCTGCCCATCCACGTCCTGTGACTGCCATTGGAGCTTAGTGGTTAGCACTTCTGCCTCACAGCGCTGGGGTCGTGAGTTTGATGCCTGACCATGGCCTTATCTGTGTGGGGTTTGTATGTTCTCCGCATGTTTGCGTGGGTTTCCTCTGGGTGCTCCAGTTTCCTCCTACACTCCAAAAATATACTGGTAGGTTAATTGGCTGCTATCAAAATTGACCCTAATCTCTCTGTCTGTGTGTGTGTATGTTAGGGAATTTAGACTATAAGCTCCAATGGGGCAGGGACTGATGTGAGTGAGTTCTCTGTATAGTGCTGCGGAATTAGTGGTGCTATATAAATAGCTGATGATGATGATGATTGTGGCACTGGAGAAACTTTTATATATTGTAATTTTCTGATCAAGTTTGTATTGTAAAAAAAAAACAACCTGTTAGTTGTTGAGATAAATTCTTATACTATACCCAAAATATATTCCAGAATAAATATGCTGCCTTTAAATTTCTGGAAATCTAAAGCTAATGGCAAATTGTACCCAAAACTCTCTGTCTCAAAAATGTCCTACTTCAATATTACATAAACAGTACAGATTGTTGCATGAGATAGGAATCCTGAGTGGTTCCAGTGATACTGGCTACAATGTATAGTATTATTACTTCTGCTTCCCTCAATACATCATAGGGGTTATCCAAGTCAATAGCCCCTTTGACAGATTAATCGGCAGAGGCTTCCCAACTCCTGTTTAACAAGTATGCCAACTGTAATTGTACTGCTGAGATACCTGTTCTTTTAACACCATCTCAGAATGGAGCCACAAAAAAGTGAAAAAAAATAAATACTTTATTACTGTAATAATTATATATATTTTAAAACCGAATGGGGATATTGCCCAGCCCCTAAAAAAGATATAGAGAAAAATAAATAAGGGCACCCTCCTCCCTCTACCCCTTCTTCTCTGTCTTGTTGGGACATTGGAACTGGAAGGTCAGTGTAATATGAGCGGTACACGCATCAAAGGCCTGTTACATTATATGCAGGACTTCCATAGTGAAAGTGGGCACTTTATTTCCTCCCAAAAATAATCGTTTTAATGGAGCAGAACTTAAACTTTGGATCGCCCCCCCACCTTCACAATGTAGTAACCATCAGTCAACTGCAATCAACCTCTATCTTTTATTTTCCACCAGGCTGTGCTATTGCACCGTCCTTCGCTTCTGAGCAGCCAAGGTAACAGCTAACTTTCACTTTGTCAGTGGGCCCAGGTAGGGCACCTTCTTTACAGAACATACACAGAGCTTGGGCAATATAAAACTTATAGCAGGCACAATGGAACCGCAGGATTCTAGAAGATGTTATGTCTTCAGGAACAAAACTGCTGACCTATTTCAAGCATAACGTGATGTGACTGCTATTGGTTCAGAATTGCTTTTTATATTATTATTATTATTAATTTTTATTTATAGGGCGCCACAAAGTATCCGTAGCGCCGTACAGGGACAAACAATGGCACAGTACAAGGTGAAACGTCACAGTACAAGTAACAGTAAGCACTATAACTCTGGGGGCTCAGGCACAGCATGAAAGAGAGGGAGGGAGGGGAAAAGCAAGTATAGGCAGGTAACTATGGTCCAAGAGGGAGGGCACAGATGACAGGTTGAGAGTCACTGAGGGGAGCGGAGAGAAGCGAGAGGAGACAGAGGGCAGAGGGGCTGAGAGGCGGTGAGCAGAGTAGCTGGAGAGCGCAGTTAAAAGTGATGGAAACAGGAGGTAGGAGAGCCCTGCTCAAAGGAGCGAACAAGCTAAAGGGAGGGGAAGACAGACAGACACATGGATGAGACGGAGAGACGGGAGAAACGGAGACTGAGTCGAGGAAGGGGGAGAAGGGAAGAAGGGATGAGAAAGAGAGGTAGCCGACCGGTGGGAGTTTAGGCATGAGACTGGAAAGCTTTAAGGAAAAGGTGGGTTTTTAATGTTCGTTTGAAAGAGGACAGATTAGGGGAAGTTCTGATGGAGCGGGGGAGCTTGTTCCAATGGAGGGGAGCGTCGCGGGAGAAGTCTTGGATACGTGCGTGAGAGGAGGTAATCAGAGGGGAAGAGAGGCGACGATCATTGGACGATCGCAGTAGGCGGGAGGGATTGTGAATAGTGTGAATCTGTCTGTGTGTATGTTTGGGAATTTAGACTATAAGCTCCAATCAGTCAGGGACTGATGTGAATGAGTTCTCTGTACAGCGCTGCGGAATCAGTGGCGCTATACAAATGGTGATGATGAAATACAAATGGTAATATGAATATGATCTACATGTTTCAAATTGTACTCTGTTTATTGTGTATTGCTGTTCCAAGTTGCACTCTGCTTTCTTTGGTTTAAAGGTGGAGCCTCTGGGGACTGTGCACTCCATACCTCTTACTGTCCACAGGATATGCACACAAGAGCTGTCTTATGTTTTATGTGCTACATGCAATTCAGTTTCCTTTATAAGCATTTTATTGTCGGTGTAAGGTCAGCCTATTGCAGGAATGTGCTTTACAACGTACACCAACCCACCTTCACTGATAGATTTAGAGCTTTGTATCTTTGAAGTTTTATAAATAATCATTCAGTACTTGTCTTTTTTCTATTTTTTGTTTCATTTTTTTCCCAGCAGCAATCTATTATAGGTAAAGTATTAACATGTGACAGTACAGTTGTAAACATCTCACAAATGCGGTGCAATAGAACGCCAGAATTCACAAAGCAAACCTGCAAGATGTGTAGGACACAGAGAGAGAATATTTAATAACTGCAGTCTATGTGGTCTCACATTGCATTTATCATGTGCACATACAGGGATATATATATATATATTTTAATGTGAATTATTCATTACAATCACAATATTTCATCATCACCATTTGTATAGCGCCACTGATTCCGCAGCGCTGTACAGAGAACTCATTCACATCAGTCCCTGACTGATTGGAGCTTATAGTCTAAATTCCCTAACATACACACAGACAGAGAGAGAGAGAGAAAGACTAGGGTCAATTTTGCTAGCAGACAATTAACCTACCAGTATGTATTTGGAGTGTGGGAGGAAACCAGAGCATCCAGAGTAAACCCACGCAAACACGGGGAGAACATACAAACTCCACACAGATAAGGTCATGGTCGGGAATTTAACTCCTGACCCCAGTGCTGTGAGGCAGAAGTGCTAACCACTAAGCCACCGTTTCTTTATGCTGACTGCTTCTCATTTCTGGTAGCACTACAGAGCGTTAGATGTGAGACACTAGTTCCATGTGCTTTGTGTTGTGTAGAGCATATTGTAAATCCAATTTCAACTTTTTTTTTTTTTTTTTTTTTAATTTTATCAATAAAGTGGATTTTATTTGGGACACATAGCAAATCCTTCATATTTTAAATGTATGAAGCCCTAATTTTGGTTGTCAGTAGGCAGAAAACTTTCACCTTATTCTGTATATTGCACAGTAAGTTACATAGTCAAGCGGCTTACTTTTAGATCTAGAAAGTTATTACACTTTTTGTTTGTTATATGTGTATCTTTCACGTGGTGGATACAAAAATTTATGAAACTTTAAAAACAACAATTATTGTGTGCTGTTCATGGGAACTGTTTTTTCTCCTTAAAAGTGCAAACATTTACTTTACAGGGGCAGTTCCCGAATGCGGGATATGCACTAGGCAGAGCATCTAGGGCAGAGGTGTCCAAACTCAGTCCTCAAGGGCTATCAGCAGTTTATGTTTTCAGGATTTCTTTACTCATGCATAGGTGAGTTAATCTCTTTGACTGGGTCAGTAATTATCACACCTGTTTCTAAAGACAGAAATCCAGAAAACATGACCTGTAGGTAGCCCTTGAGGACTGAGTTTGGACACCTCTGATCTAGGTCAGTGATGGCCAATCCCCAGCTCCTTCTTGCTTTATTGTTACATATGTCAGTAATAGGTTGTAGCCCTTGTTTAAAATGCCTGATGATGTGTAATTACAGATGGTTGTCTCTTTCTTTGAGTAAAAGTATTGTTTAAACTTATTGCTGAGATTAAGGGTAATGAGTGGTCCTTTTAAAGGTTAGTGGGCCGCCCATGCGATATATGAAGAATGACGTCCTCTGTAGTTGTACTTTTTATCATGAAAAGTGTCTTAATTTCTGTATCTATTTGTGATAGATCCTGATGGTCTGTTTCTTTTTCCACCTAGATATGCTACAGCTCTTGGACAACTTATAAATACAGAGAGCCTTTTGGGGAGCCAGACTATAAAGGAACTTGAAGAGGCTTTATTTTGCCAAACCAAAGTTGCTGGTAATTTAACTTGGGATTCCTATTGGGAAAAGAATGACCCTTTGAGAGACATTGATGAAGTGGCTATCCCAGTCCTATGCATCTGTAGCCATGATGACCCTATCCGTGGGGACCCACAGAACACTGTGCCCTTTGAGCTGTTCGAGACAAACCCCCACTTCTTTCTGCTGATGAGCCGTTACGGTGGCCACTGTGGCTTCATTAAAGAGGACATGGCCAGCACAATGTGGAGTCACACTGTATTGTTGGACTTCTTCAAGTCCACTGTAGACTTCTTTGCCATGGAAGAAAGACTGAAAGGTCTCTCCAGGAGAAAAGGAACAATCTCCGTCTCCCTGAGTAGAACACCTCAGGGAAGAGCAATGTGTAGAAAGGAACAAAGCTGTCCTCATAATTTACATGAAATTTATAACTGGCAGCGATCCTACACCAGGTGACAGGAACTGTAACATTGGGACGTGTTGGCAAAACACTGTTGGATAAACCTGTGAAACTATTAGATACAGATATTGACAGTTTAACCTGTTGGGTACGATAGTGTTATCTATCATGAAATAGGTCTGCACATCATGGAGGTCATGGAGATAAAATACATTAATAAGTGTTAACCCAAATCTACCAACTGTCCCGATTTCAGCAGTGGGCCTCAAAATGGGCAGAGGTAGCAATAAAGTAATTGGAATTTCACCCAAAAGTAGTGAGTTCTGCCGGATCGGGACAGGGTTTGGGAGTATTGTGGATGGGGATTATTTTGTCTAGATTTTACTTTTCTGAATGTTTAATGGTATTAACCAAACTCGTCAACTTTACTACTTTCCCCTCTGGAAGATCTTGAAGGGGAGGTAAAGTGTGTAGGGGAATGGGGGGACGTGGAGCCACGATTTGTATCATTTTGGCCTTGTATGTCATAGGGCAGTGCCACAATGGTCATTGTGCAGCAGGGGTGTGGGTCAGAATAACACAATTCACCCAAATTGCGCCACTGAGGCCCCGTTTCACCCATTTCAATAGGTAGTAGGCAGGATGTTGAAGGGTTGACAGCTCTCCTGGGAGTCCGGCAGATCTATTTGTGAGTCAGTGGGCATTCAGGGAAAGCAGGCAGTTATGGGTTAACCTGACATTCCATTGCAGCTCTGTTGTAATGTAAAGTTTTACCTCCACGCTCCATTACAGACAACTGAAGCTTCTCCCACATCTTTTGGACAGTGTCTTGATGGGAGCTCATACAGGTCAAAAATGCCATTATCTGAGTTACTGTGATATCACTGGCTCTGCCCATGTGTATGAATCAAGTCCGTACAGTGTATAGCTGCCCAGCAACTTAAGCTGGCACTTTAATTCTCCCTGCTTTGATAGATTTGAACCTCCCTTCTAATATGAAATGGTAAGAACAAGCACGGTGGACATAAATAAAGTATAAGCACACCAGTTATATCATGTTTATGATTCAACTGACTGATAAACAATAGTGATATTTATTTATGTCACATGGAGGGTGTACTTGGAAATAATCTATTCACCTTTTAAAATCTAAGGAGTATAGGGAATGGTCTGAAATTATAAACCTGTTATTCATTGTTCCCATGCTTTCCCAAAAAAATATTTAAGAAGGGAAAAATAATGTTGTAGCAAGCTCAGGTAAAATTAGGTGTTTATATTTTATTAGATAATGAAATGCACAGTACAGGCCTCATTGATAGTTGCACCTGAGCAAAGATATGGAAGCACAGTTGGGTTTCTACCATTGGTGCGGCAGGAGCCGTGCACTGGGGCCCATGGAGATGATGGGACCAGCTGCATGGCAGAGGCAGATGGTTCGGGGCCCCAGTTCCCTCCGCCCTGCCTCTCTGCACCAGGGCCCACAACTCGCTAGTTCCGCCTCTGGTTTCTACATCTGTATTTTGAGTTGCATGTATCTTAAGATCGATGCGTCCATATCAAGCTACAGCAATCATCTCGTAAAACTTGCACCTGGCTTATGCAGAAACAAGGATACGTGTTAGTTAAAATAGGACACATCTCAAAGGGGATTGGTTAACTTGTATCTGCACACTCTTACTGCACTACATGTGTAAGCCCCTGGACCACCACTTAAATGCAAGAGGCTATAAGTGAAAAATAAAATACAGGAGCAAGTTGTGTGCACGCACATTGCAACAAATTTTATGCAAAATGCAAAGTTAAGACACACCAATGCAATTCTAAATGAGGCCTTATGTGTTAGGCTGGGCACACAATATACAAAATGTCTCCGGATGTGCTATAAGTAACGATTTTACCAACAAATTAAAAAAAAAAGTCCTGATCAGCATGCCCATATGTAAACACGTAGCACGTTATACAAGATTTACCTTCAGATCTGTGCTCTTAATCTGTCATAACCATCGGCTGATAAGATCGTGACTGTTGCCACTCCATAGAGATCTGTAGATACTGCCGATACTGAGTGCGTACACACTGCAGGATTAGAACGACATAGTTGAACAAGATTTTTAATCCGGTTTAAAAGTCGATGTGCTTTGGAATGATAATCACTCATCGTTACTGTGTACACACTAATGTGATATCGGGCTGAATGGTTGTTTATCATTTGATTGGCTCGATAATCGGCTGAGTTTATTAACATGGAGAAAAAGACGCAATGCAGCCAATCAGATATTGGCTTTTGTTTTCTTCAACGTGCTAGTAAAATTTTAATAGTCTTATCTGATTAATTGTTGTGAATTATAGCACAGTTGTGGGCATTTCACCATGCTATTAAGAGAGTTTCAATGTACTGTATGCTGTTTTACATTATTCACGTGCATGAAATCAAAATATCATTAAAGATCTCAGGAAAGTTTAGAAAGTGTGCTGTATGACAAAACACTGACGATTATATTTTTCTTTAATAGTAGAAGCAAAGTAATCAGATAAGAGAGGCTCTATGCATTTTGACTGACTGCTTTCCTCAAAAACAAGTGGGGGTGGTTATTTAATAGAACATGTATATTTCTGAGAGAGATAATTAAATACAATGCAACCTTGTCAGGCCAGAATTCAATGGATTGCTTATGACCAATGTGCAATAAAGAGAATTACACTATTTGATTGGTGCCCAACCATTACATTTCCCTGTGTGCCCTTCATGCCCAGTCCAACACTGCTGGTAGCTAAGCAATCCAGACCCCCAAAAGTCAGGCAGCAAAGTTACTCCCCTCTCCTGTCTGTGTTTCTGTTTCATGGGAAGTGCCATGAAGTGATCATAACCAGGGGTGCAGAGATTATTTCATGTGTTCATGTACTAGAACAGTTTTTTCATGTGTGTTATATCTCTAAAATTTCTCATAACTACCAAGTTACACTGTATGGGGCCTGTTCACATTGGAGAGAAATGGATTTATTGTGCAAAGTCTCTTGACATTGAGAAGCATTGCTACACATGAAAAAACCTAATTCATTACACACATGACTTCTCACATAGGCAAGCCCATGGCTTTGTTATCACGGATCAGATGTTGTACGACCCTCTTGACGTGCTGATTGGCGAAGCCAGACCCTCAAATAGCCTGTATACTAGATATTTGACACCCAACATGGCACCAGGCCGTGCTATCCCCCCTTCCCTTCCTTCCCTACTAACACGCCCATTCTTCCCTCTCCACACTTAGGGCTAGATTTACTAAGCTGCGGGTTTGAAAAAGTGGGGATGTTGCCTATAGCAACCAATCAGATTCTAGATGTCATTTTGTAGAAAGTACTAAATAAATGAAAGCTAGAATCTGATTGGTTGCTATAGGCAACATCCCCACTTTTTCAAACCCGCAGCTTAGTAAATCTAACCCTTAGTCTCCTAGACCTCTCACCTTCTCTTCATCCCTGATTCTTTGCTATCTTTCATTTTTCTCCCATTTCCAATGTTTGTTTTTCTCACTGTTGATTGTTTTCATCACGTTTACCTTTATGCTGTGGAAATGGTGTAAAAATCCTAATAAAATGTTTTTTTGAAAAAAAAAAAAAAGAAAAAGCTATAGGGACAGAGTTCTATTTAACAGATATAGATGCTTTAGGAGCTGGGGACTCAAGCTGGTTCTTGGCTTCATGTAATGGGTGAGACCAGGGGGAGAGTTACCATATTTGTTACTCTAGGGGTGTGGTACTGTACATTAAGCAGGGAGTTGTACAAAACTTGCTAACAACCTTTTAATATTAGTTGATCCTTGCTGACCATTGTAAGTACTGGGAAGTAAGCTATGAACCAATGGCCTTATCTGAACTTATATTGGCACAAAATCTTATCACATAAAAACTTGAGATCATCAACTTCAATGAGGGATTTGATATAGTAATACTGGGCCTGATTCATTAAGGATCTTAAATGAAGAGGTATCTTATTTCAGTCTCCTGGACAAAACCATGTTACAATGCAAGGGGTGCAAACTAGGATTCTGTTTTGCACAAAAGTTAAATACTGACTATTTTTTCATGTAGCACACAAATATCAACTTTAAATTTCAGTGTACAAATAAGCTATCAAGTATTTGTGTGCTACGTGAAAAAACAGTCAGTATTTAACTTATGTGCAAAACAGAATCCTAGTTTGCACCACTTGTATTGTAACATGGTTTTGTCCAGGAGACAGAAATAAGATACCTCTTCATTTAAGATCCTTAATGAATCCGGCCCACTTTAGTTTTCCAATTGCATGACAAACAGTCTTCGTTACGTTAGCACAGATCCCTGAGGTGCAAATGATATTTTCAAAACTCTATGCTCCAAAAAGAAAATCCCTTTTAGTTTTGTATGCTGCTCCCTGTTCACATTTACAAAAAAAAAATGTATAAACCATCCTAATTATAAAACTAATTCATTTGCTCTCCTGGATTCTCCTTTTATGGCTGGCATAGACATGCAACTTTATCATCTTAATAAATCACAGCTACCAGTATCAGTTTACTCCTGTGGGAGAAACTTGCATGGTAAAATCATGACAAATTGGAGATAAATTACAACAGATTTGCAGAGGATGTCATCCTTTTAATGGGCTATTCAAAAGTAAAAATTAATGTTCTATTTTCTCACTAAACTACTTTCCCCTCTAACAGCTCATATAGCCCCTTTACAAATGATAGCTTTGCATTGAACCATTTAAACCTGACTGTGCCCTTGAAGATTATCAGTATTTTCCTAATCCTCATCATCATTTATATCGCCACTGATTCTGCTGCGCTGTACAGAGAACTCATTCACATCAGTCCCTGCCCCATTGGAGCACACACACACACGCCAATTTTTGATAGCAGCCAATTAACCTACTAGTATGTTTTTGGAGTGTGGGAGGAAACCGGAGCACCTGGGGGAAACCCACGCAAACACAGGGAGAACAGAAAAACTCCACACAGATAAGGCCATGGTCGGGAATTGAACTCATGACCCCAGTGCTGTGAGGCAGAAGTGCTAACCACTTAGCCACCGTGCTGCCCGCAAATTGTGTATGTGTAAAGGCTGAGAGAGATGAGCACTGTTTGACATCTTTGCCTTCAACACCAGAGTAACATGTCCCACAAACAACTAAAGTGCTTGTTTATTGTTTATTTGTAAAAGTCCACAGTGTCGGATTGTCAGCATAACAGTCACACAAATACATATTAAACAATAACAAACCATACAAATAAGGCTGGGTACACACTACAGTATAACAGTATGTGTTATGTACAATAATTTTTCCAATGACTGATAAAAAAAAAAAAAAAAAAGCATACCAATTGATGTGTACACACTATATACGTTTTACAAGATTTACCCTCAGATCTCTGCTCTTCAACTGTCATAACCATCGGCTGAAAATATCATGACAATGTAAACTCTATGGAGCGCCTGATCGTGAGTGTATACACACTGCAGGATTGTAATGACATAGTTCCATCGTTGAACGAGATTTGTCATTCAGTTTAAATATCACATGGAACGATACAAAGTGCTTTGGAATGATAATCACTCATCGTTGCAGTGTACACACTAATGCAATATCAGGCCGAACAGTCGTTTAGCGGGTGATTGGCCCAATAATCGTCTGATAACCCTGTAGTGTATAGCCAGCCTAAGTAGCAAGTATACATGAGAGTTTGGTCAGGTAGAGCAGGGAGTTCCATTAATGGAGAGCAGCACAAGAGAAGTCTTGAGGTGGCTATTAGAGGGAAGGAGATGCATAGGTTAGAGTCAGAATAGAGTGGTCGAGCCGGGGTGCTTCTCGTGATTAGGTCACAGGGGAGGTGCTGGTAAGGGCTTTGTAGGTGAGTGTGAGCAGAAGTGCAGCAGATGAGGAGTGGCAGGAGAACTAGATTAGCCCTGCAGTTGCATTCAAGACAGATTCAAGAGTGAAGGGCAGGTGAGGGGAAGGCCGGCGAGTAGGTGGTTGCAATAGTCAAGGCATAATATAATGAGAGAATGAATGAGGGTTTTGGATACGTCCTGAATTAGAGTGGGGTGTATTCTGGCAATGTTTTGAGGGAGGAAGTGACAGGTGACAAGACTGGTTGAGGTACAGTATGTGTGGCATGGAGTCAATGATTATACCAAGACAGTAGGCGTGAGGAACAAGGGACAGCCTGATGTCAGATATGAGGGACACTAAGGGAGGGATAGTGACATTAGGAAGAGGAAAGATGATGATCTCTGTTTTGGACATATTGGGTCTGATTCATAGAAGCAAGTATCGGCCGATCTTGAGCATATCGTAGGGAAAATTACTTTGCGCATGCCCAGAAATGGGCCATACATCCATGGATGCAGCCCCGTCCACTTAGTCTTCGAACGCAAAGGTCATTTACTTCATCCTAAAATTTTGGGGAGTGAACGGGGTGGAGAAAGTGCGTTTTGTTGTAGTCAATATATAGTAGGGAAGTGTTAAACTTAAGCGCACAAAGCCACATCTGAATCCAGCTCTAAACGTCTCAAAGTTACTTGTTTTTCTGCTGTAACGCTACAGGTATTGCCTATCATACAGTGTCTTGTGTGTGAGGAAACGGTGGGCTACTACTGGACTGAGAACTATGTAATCATCACCCGTTTCTCACGGTTTAATGTACTTTTTAATCCTTGGCCCAGTCTAAGTATATACACCAGAGCATCGGTGTATTATGTGTATTATTATTTCATGTAATTAGGTACATTTTGCCCATACTATTACCTGCGATATTGTATGTAGTATAAATATAAAGAATATTGCCATACTGTGTCATTCCTTGATGTACTATTGTAACCCCATGTGTAGTGTATCCAGCCAAAACAGCTAATTGAGTCAAGCCATTCTATTGTCTAATCAAGGTAACAGGGACAGTATGTCTAGCAGCTAAATTGTTGACTGGGAGACCCCTTCTGTAAAGGGGAGGTTTGAGACATTTGACCGTACTTCCTGGGTATACAGAAAATAATATAAGGCGAGGAGAATGCCAGGGGGGCGATTCTAGTTAGGAGGATCCTGGTGTAGAAGACATCAGTGACTCAGGACATCAGGACTCTGGGCCAGGCATCGTGGTGCCGCTGGAGGAAACCCTACCAGGACAGGGGCGGTGTGTGCCAGTATCCCAGGCTGGGGGACACCCTGACTGTTTTGCTAATTGGCAGTGGTAATATTGCGGGAGGATAAGACCCTGAAAGAGACAGAGATTATTACTTTGGAGTGCTGACTGCAAGAGGCTGCTGGAGGATACATGCTACCATTTACCCTGTAACTTGTGAACGTTGTGCTGTCGTAATAAAGTCTTATTTTGGATATATCCTGGTCTACCCGAGTGAGTTGAATCCCACAGAGGGTAACTTCCATCCCAGCTAAGGGTGGTATCCTCACATTGTGTAATAGAGCACATCAGGCCTACACCCAAATTGAACAGCGCACGTACCTTGAGATCCGTGCCGTGATGAATTTGGGAGTGCAATTTGGGAGTGCAGAAAGCCAAAATATGAGTATTTAATACCAAACGCAGGTTGCGGTCAGTATGCATGCAACTTGCTCCCTTTGTGCCTGAGTTCTGTCTACCCTCCCTTAGGATGTAAGTTCATTTGAGCAGGGCTCTCTTCCCTTTGTTCTCCATACCTGTTCTTCTGCTCCATCTTTACTGCATTAGCCTGCCTGGAGTCTCTGAAGTTTTGGTATTTTTTTGTTTACTGTTTGTAATGTTTCACCTTGTTTAGTCTACTGTTTGTGCTGTGTATGGCGCTGCGGAACTCTTGTGGCGCCTAACAAATAAAGGATAATAATAATAATAATTGATGAATCAGACCCATTGAGCTTGAGGATGCATTGAAACATCCAGGTGGAGATGGCAGAGGGGCAGTTAGATAAGAGCAAATGAGAGCGGTCAGTGGAGGAAAGTTAGATTTCAGTGTCCTCTGCATAGAGGTGGTAGAGGAGGACGATGAGCCTATAAGTTCAAGAAGAGAAGAAGTGTAAAGAGAGAAGCAGAGGGCTGAGAACAGAGCAATGAGGGACCACAACAGATAGAGGAATAGGGGTGGATTGAGTACTGAAGGAGCAATCAGAGAAATAGGAGGCCGATCAGAAAAGGACAGTGCAGCGAAGGCCAAGGCAGGTGGAGGGTTTTGAGGAGAAGAGGGTGGTTGACCATGTTAAATGTGGCAGACCGGTCAAGCAGTATGAGCAAGGAGAAGTGACCCTTTGAGCTAAGAGTAGATCATTTGTCGCTTTAGGGTAGTCTCAGTAGAGTGAAGCCGGACTGCAGAGGGTTAAGAAGAGAGTGGATGTAAAGAAAGTGTTTCAGGGATTTTAGACAAGCTGTTCCGAAAGTTGGCAAGCAAAGGGGAGCAGAGAAGTGGAGAAGCTTTTGGAGAGAGAGGTAGGGTCAAGAGATTTGTTTGAGAGGTTTATTGAGAAAAGGAGAGATGAGCACATGTTTGAAGGCAGAGGGAAAGATGCTGGAGGAGAGGGATATGTTAAAGAGGTGAATTAAGTGCCAGCAAGTATTGGACAAATTGGAGTGGAACATCAGGGAGGGGGTTTGGTTGAGGAAGAGATTTGTATGAAGACCTCAGGAGAGAAAGAACAGACGGTGGCTGGGTGAGTGAGTGGAGGAGAGGATGGGTGAACAGATGTTGTTGATATTGCCTTTAAATTAGATTACAAAGTCATTAACAGTGCTGAAAGAATGGGCTGGTGGTGGGCAAGGCAGAGAAGCAAGTTGACAGTGGCAAAGAAGCATTGAAGGTTGTTGGACAGGGTGGAGATTAGGGATCTGAAGTAGGGTTGATTGGAGAGAGGGCAATATCTGGGAAGACTGAATGAATGGATGAAGGCAAAGTCAGCGAGATTGGAGCACTTTTGCAGGCACTAAGGCATAACGACCTACAAAGCCTTTGTCACGGGCACTAGGAGTCTTTACCCAGGGATCACCAGGTGATAGGCTTACCAGAGCAGTATAGGTGGTAATATGGTACTCTGGTAGCAGGGTGATCACGGAACAGGAAATAGCAGATGATGAGATGCTCAGGAAAGTCTATGACTAGCAGCACTGGCAATATGGAGGTAGTAATACACGAGGAACTGTATGGACAAAGGACACGTGAAGGTAGTCAGTGGTCTGCGGTAGCAAGTTGTACCACTGCTATAGTGAGGAGGAATGTCCAACAGAAACGAGGAGGTGATGAGAGTCAGCGGTCTGCGGATAGCAAGTTGTACCGCTGTCTGAGTGAAGGAATGGAATCCAAGTGGAGGTATCCGGGGAGTCAGTGGTCTGCGTTAGCAAGTTGTACCACTGCTATGTGAGAGGATACTGGAACAGGTGAAACTGTAAACAGGAGTCAGTGGTCTGCCACTAGCAAGTTGTACTACTGAATAAATATGTGAGGAGGTGCACGGGGAGAGACTGCAACACAATATATACACGGGCACCTTGACTTTGATCCACAGTAATATGCACAATATAAATGTATAAATGACTGAACAACACTGCCAATATAGAAAGTCTCTTGAAGTAATCCGGCATGAGATAACACAGTCAATGATGGCAGTAGAGTCAGCAGATAGTACACTCCAGAGGAGAACCAACACAGTCAATGATGGCAATAGACTCAGCGGATAGTACACTCCAGAGGAGAACCAACACAGTCCAGCAAGGTATGCAATACACAGCACAGTCAATGGGAAGTATGCATACCGTGGTTCAGGAGAAGGCAGTCAGACAGGAGTGCAGAGATACCTGAAGGGCAGGAGGCCAGCAGGATACAAGTCCCTGGATGGGTGAAGCAGGGGTCTAGCAGGTGCAGCGCACAGGTAGGTAGACCAGCAGGGAACACAGGAAGGCGTGGAGAGCGGATCAGCAGTAGATGGATGAGTAGCGCTGAGAAGTAACAGCAGCGGGTCTCTGCGGGAACACGGAGGTAACCAATAGCAACCAGCAGGTGCAGTAACGATGGGACACCGGAGCAGAGTTGAACTGGAACAGATGATCACGGAGAGTAGCGGGTAGCAATAGTGGCAGCAGACTCAAGGAAACACGGTAGAGTAGACAAGGACTGAAGACTGAAGCGCACAGAGGCAGCGGATAGGAATCAGCTAAACAGTCACGATGAAACACAGACGGGTTGCAGGTTGAAGACTGTAGTGCACGGAGGCAGCGGATAGGAATCAGCTGGCAGTCACAATCATGAACAGGTGAGTGGATGTGGTTGAAGCCTGTAATGCACGGAGGCAGCGGATAGGCATCAGCTAACAGTCCCAATGATACATGGTAGAGTTGAAGTGATTAGAAGACTGTAGTGCACGGAGGCAGCGGATAGGAATCAGCTCACAGTCACGATGATACAGTAGATGGTAGAAGTGGTATGGGAACCACAGTAGCAGAAGTGGTTTGGAAACCACAGAGGTAGAAGTGGTTTGGAAACCACAGGAATCAGCAGGGCTGAATAAACAAGGAAACACAGGAACACCTTCAGAGACTCATGGGGAATGAGACTCCAAGATCAGGCAACGTGGTGTTGACCACAGGTGCTTAATATAGGGAGGTTGCCTGATCTGCCAATTAAGTTAAAGGAACATACACTGAAGGTTTGGAAAGGGCTGCGCATGCGCAGTCCCTCAGGATAGAGGACGGCCACGGTTCCTAAATGTCCGGGAAGAAGCACTCACAGTCCGGTGAGTGACAGTACCCCCCCTTTTAAAGGTGGGCACAGAACGCCTGGAACCGGGCTTGTCCGGATTTTTGGAATAAAACTTCTTCAGAAGGGCAGGAGCATTAAGATCTTCAGCTTTGATCCATGAACGCTCTTCAGGACCAAAGCCCTTCCAATGAACGAGGAAACGGAGGACTCCTCGCGAAATTTTTGCATCCAATACCTCAGTAATCTCGAAATCCTCCTCCTGATGAACTTGAACTGGCTGCGGTGCTGAGGAAGGAGTCGAGAAACGGTTGATGATGAGAGGTTTGAGCAAGGACACATGGAAGGCATTGGAGATCCGAAGATTCTTAGGAAGAAGAAGTTTAACACATACTGGATTGATAACTTGAATGATCCTATATGGACCAATAAAACGAGGGGCGAATTTCATAGATGGAACCTTCAAACGAATATTTTTGGTAGATAACCAGACACGATCTCCAATTTTTAGTGGTGGAATAGCCCGCCTCTTCTTATCTGCGAAAGACTTATATTTGTTAGATGTCTTCTTTAAACAGGTTTTGACCTGAGACCAGATATTTTTGAAGGTCTGACAAGCAGTCTCCACAGCAGGAACTTGGGTGGGCGGGAGGGCAGGAAATTCCGGAAAAGACGGATGGTGACCGTAGACCACAAAGAATGGAGTTTTGGATGATGACTCATGGTACATGTTGTTATGGGCGAATTCAGCCCAAGGGAGCAATTCTACCCAGTTGTCTTGGTTGGCTGAAGAGAACATCCTAATAAAAGTCTCAAGATCTTGATTGACTCGTTCCGTTTGTCCGTTAGATTGCGGATGGTAAGACGATGAGAGTGCTAATCGTATGCCCAAGGTTTTACAAAGGGCCCGCCAGAATCTGGAAACGAATTGTACTCCTCTATCTGACACAATCTCAGACGGACATCCATGGATGCGGAAGATTTCTTTAATGAAATGTTCAGCCAGAGTAGACGAGGAAGGTAAACCGGACAGAGGGACGAAATGAGCCATCTTCGAAAATCTGTCTACCACTACCCAAATAGTATTGTGATTCTTACTTGGTGGCAAATCAGTAACGAAATCCATACTAATATGGGTCCAAGGCTTGGACGGAATGGGTAGTGGTCGCAGCAACCCTGCTGGAGTTCTGCGGGAGGATTTGAACTGAGAACATAAATCACAGGAAGCAATAAACTCTTTGACGTCTCTCCTCATTGAAGGCCACCAGTAACTACGAGAGAGAATCTCAAAGGTCTTATGTTCACCGGCGTGTCCAGAAAAACGAGAGGCATGGAACCACGAAAGGATTTTCCTCCTCAGAGTAGGAGGCACGAGGGTTTTCCCAAATGGTAGCATTTTGGTGGATGAAGCAGCCAGAGAAATACATTTGGGGTCTAGAATAGCATGGTTGGGAACCTCTTCTACATCAGAGGACGTCACAAAAGCTCGAGATAGAGCGTCAGCTTTCTTGTTCTTAGCAGCTGGTTTGAAGGTTATAATTAATTCAAAACGGGAAAAGAAAAGAGACCATCTTGCTTGACGAGGGTTCAAGCATTGAGCAGATTGCAAATATGACAAGTTCTTATGATCCGTGAAGATCGTCACCGGATGGCGAGCTCCTTCCAACAAGTATCTCCATTCCTCTAATGCAGCTTTGATGGCCAGCAACTCCTTGTCCCCGATAGTATAGTTTTTCTCTGCGGGCAGAAGACCCCGAGAGTAGAAGGCACAAGGATGTAATTTTTGTTGCTCCGAGCGTTGGGAGAGAATAGCTCCTAAGCCCACATTAGAGGCATCTACTTCTAGGAAGAAGGGGAGTGTCACATCAGGTTGTCGCAGAATGGGAGCAGACGAGAAGGACTCTTTGAGGATTTGAAAGGCTTGGAGAGCCTCAGATGACCATTGCTTAGTATTAGCCCCTTTCCGAGTTAAGGCCACAATGGGAGATGCAATGGATGAGAAGTCTTGAATGAAGCGTCTATAGTAATTGGCAAAACCTAAAAAACGCTGGATGGCACGAAGAGTAGTTGGCTGAGGCCAATGTAGTACAGCATTTACTTTGTCTGGATCCATCTTCAGGCCAACTCCGGAAACTATATACCCCAAGAATGGAATCTGGGGTAACTCGAATGAACATTTTTCCAATTTACAGAACAATGAGTTTTTCCGTAGTCTGGAGAGGACCTCTGCCACATGTTGGTGATGAGAAGGCAGGTCCTGTGAGAAGATCAATATGTCGTCCAGGTAGACAACGACACATACATATAATAAGTCCCGAAAGATCTCATTGATGAAACCCTGGAAAACCGCGGGGGCATTACACAGCCCGAAGGGCATTACTAAATATTCGTAATGCCCATCTCTGGTGTTAAACGCGGTCTTCCATTCGTCACCGGAACGGATTCTAATTAAATTGTAGGCACCACGAAGATCCAACTTAGTAAATATCCGAGCTCCCTTGATGCGATCAAATAGCTCAGTGATCAGCGGAATGGGATACCGATTCTTGATAGTAATGGCGTTGAGTCCACGAAAATCTATACAAGGGCGTAATGATCCATCCTTCTTTTTGACGAAGAAGAACCCAGCTCCAGCGGGAGAGGTGGAAGGTCGAATGAAGCCGCGCTGGAGATTCTCCTGTATGTACTCAGATGTGGCTTGAGTTTCAGGTAACGAGAGAGGATAGACCCGGCCCCTGGGAGGAGTCTTGCCAGGTAGAAGGTCGATCGGACAATCCCAAGAACGATGAGGAGGAAGACGTTCAGACTGAGCTTTATCAAACACATCGGCAAATGAAGCATACTGAGGAGGGAGTCCCGGGGAGGAAGATGAGATGGAAGATTGCTGTACTTTAAGAGGAATAACTTGAGAGAGACAACGATGATGACATTCAGGCCCCCAAGACGTAACTTGAGGGGTGCGCCAGTCAATCTGGGGAGAGTGACATTGAAGCCATGGAAGGCCTAAGACAATCGGACTTGTCGTAACAGGAAGAATTAAAAACGAAATTTCTTCATGGTGTAGTACACCAATCTGAAGGGTTACTGGAGACGTACTCTGGGTGATGAGACCATTGATGAGACGTGATCCATCTATAGCCGTCACAGTAATGGGTGTTTTTAAAGTGATCACTGGTAGGGACCATTGATTCACTAGATTTTTAGAAATGAAATTTCCTGCTGCTCCGGAATCAATCAATGCCTGTGACTCAAAGGATTTGGTAGCAAAGGAAATCGTAACATCGAAAGCGCAGACTTTAGATTTCATAGACAATGGAGAGGACTCCAGGGACCCTAACTTCACCTCTCCAGAACTAGTTAGGGCCTGGCATTTCCCGATTTCTTAGGGCAAGAACTGAGCATATGTGTGGAATCAGCACAATAGATACAGAGTCTATTCTTTACTCTTCGTTTCCTCTCTTCTAAAGATAATTTGGAACGTCCTATCTCCATGGGAATCACAGAAGGTGAAACTGGACGAAATTGAGGGTTTAAACGAAGAGGTGCTTTAGCAGAAGTTGTTTTCTCAGATTCTCTTTCACGAAATCTCATGTCTACACGATGGCAAAGAGAGATCAAATCTTCTAGTGACGAAGGAAGCTCTTGGATAGTCAGTGCATCTTTAATTTTATCGGAGAGCCCCTGCCAGAAGGCGGCAACTAATGCTTCAGTGTTCCACTGAAGTTCAGAGGCTAAGATCCTAAATTGAATGACATACTGTCCTACTGTATGGGAGCCTTGTCGCAAACGAAGAATGCTGGAAGCAGCGGAGGTCACACGACCTGGTTCATCGAACACACTTCGGAACGTGGAAATGAATTTGGCACTATCTTGTAGAATTGGATCGTTTCTTTCCCACAGAGGGGAGGCCCAAGCCAGGGCTTGTCCAGAAAACAATGAGATAAGATAGGCCACTCTGGAACGATGGGTAGAAAAATTTTGAGGTTGGAGTTCAAAATGGACTGAACATTGGTTAAGGAAACCTCTACAAGTTTTGGGGTCCCCGTCATATTTTGACGGAGTAGGCAGGTGAAGCGTAGGAGCTGTAGACACCTGGGATGGCACTGGGGAAACGGAGGAAAGCACAGGAGCTTCAATACTAGCTGTAACAGTCTGTCCAGATGTTCCTTGGGAGGTTAACGATTGGTAACATTGAAGTAACAGCTGTTGGCGAGCATCCTGTTGCTCCACACGGCTGACCAGATGCTGCAGCATCTCTTTAGCAGTAGGTTCCGTATCTGGGTCTGTCATGGCCTGATCTTACTGTCACGGGCACTAGGAGTCTTTACCCAGGGATCACCAGGTGATAGGCTTACCAGAGCAGTATAGGTGGTAATATGGTACTCTGGTAGCAGGGTGATCACGGAACAGGAAATAGCAGATGATGAGATGCTCAGGAAAGTCTATGACTAGCAGCACTGGCAATATGGAGGTAGTAATACACGAGGAACTGTATGGACAAAGGACACGTGAAGGTAGTCAGTGGTCTGCGGTAGCAAGTTGTACCACTGCTATAGTGAGGAGGAATGTCCAACAGAAACGAGGAGGTGATGAGAGTCAGCGGTCTGCGGATAGCAAGTTGTACCGCTGTCTGAGTGAAGGAATGGAATCCAAGTGGAGGTATCCGGGGAGTCAGTGGTCTGCGTTAGCAAGTTGTACCACTGCTATGTGAGAGGATACTGGAACAGGTGAAACTGTAAACAGGAGTCAGTGGTCTGCCACTAGCAAGTTGTACTACTGAATAAATATGTGAGGAGGTGCACGGGGAGAGACTGCAACACAATATATACACGGGCACCTTGACTTTGATCCACAGTAATATGCACAATATAAATGTATAAATGACTGAACAACACTGCCAATATAGAAAGTCTCTTGAAGTAATCCGGCATGAGATAACACAGTCAATGATGGCAGTAGAGTCAGCAGATAGTACACTCCAGAGGAGAACCAACACAGTCAATGATGGCAATAGACTCAGCGGATAGTACACTCCAGAGGAGAACCAACACAGTCCAGCAAGGTATGCAATACACAGCACAGTCAATGGGAAGTATGCATACCGTGGTTCAGGAGAAGGCAGTCAGACAGGAGTGCAGAGATACCTGAAGGGCAGGAGGCCAGCAGGATACAAGTCCCTGGATGGGTGAAGCAGGGGTCTAGCAGGTGCAGCGCACAGGTAGGTAGACCAGCAGGGAACACAGGAAGGCGTGGAGAGCGGATCAGCAGTAGATGGATGAGTAGCGCTGAGAAGTAACAGCAGCGGGTCTCTGCGGGAACACGGAGGTAACCAATAGCAACCAGCAGGTGCAGTAACGATGGGACACCGGAGCAGAGTTGAACTGGAACAGATGATCACGGAGAGTAGCGGGTAGCAATAGTGGCAGCAGACTCAAGGAAACACGGTAGAGTAGACAAGGACTGAAGACTGAAGCGCACAGAGGCAGCGGATAGGAATCAGCTAAACAGTCACGATGAAACACAGACGGGTTGCAGGTTGAAGACTGTAGTGCACGGAGGCAGCGGATAGGAATCAGCTGGCAGTCACAATCATGAACAGGTGAGTGGATGTGGTTGAAGCCTGTAATGCACGGAGGCAGCGGATAGGCATCAGCTAACAGTCCCAATGATACATGGTAGAGTTGAAGTGATTAGAAGACTGTAGTGCACGGAGGCAGCGGATAGGAATCAGCTCACAGTCACGATGATACAGTAGATGGTAGAAGTGGTATGGGAACCACAGTAGCAGAAGTGGTTTGGAAACCACAGAGGTAGAAGTGGTTTGGAAACCACAGGAATCAGCAGGGCTGAATAAACAAGGAAACACAGGAACACCTTCAGAGACTCATGGGGAATGAGACTCCAAGATCAGGCAACGTGGTGTTGACCACAGGTGCTTAATATAGGGAGGTTGCCTGATCTGCCAATTAAGTTAAAGGAACATACACTGAAGGTTTGGAAAGGGCTGCGCATGCGCAGTCCCTCAGGATAGAGGACGGCCACGGTTCCTAAATGTCCGGGAAGAAGCACTCACAGTCCGGTGAGTGACAGCCTTTTGAAGTAAATATGAAGTCTTTATTCCTTTCACATCAGATGTGGACAGTTCTCAAGCAGAGAGAAGTGTGTCTTTGTGCATACAAGTTCAAGCTTTTATATATATATATATATATATATATATATATATATATATATCATCATCTGTTACACAATGTGATGATCTTTACTTTTATTTACGGGATTCACCTCACTTCAGAAGGTTTAGGTAGATTCATAAAGAGGATCTATAGCTCGCTAGGTTCTTTCATTAGGCTAGAGGGTGGCAGGCTGTTGGTCCCTTAGACGCCAGCAGTGGTAAGAAGGGCACTGCGAGCAGCGGCTGATAAATACGGTGGTATCGCTGATTGGCCTCAGGTCACTGTCGATTATTGCTCCTTTTTGTGTGAGGGATCCCTTAACCTGCTTAGAAGCACGTCATTGTGAGTTGAGAGCGGGTGTGGTAACTTGCCGCCAGATTTAGCACCGGCCAAGCATTTAGGGACTAGCCCCTGGTTTGTTAAGTGGATTCAGGGCCAGTTTGCCATCCACACTTGGTTCCGGTAATCAGTTTGTTAGCTGTCCCGCAATGCACTTTCTCCGCCAAGTTCTTTATATACAATAAACTGTAACCTATTTTTGCCACGTATATAGTCTCCGTGTCTTTATTTTAGTTAAATAAAAGTACGGTAATGCAAGGTATAGTAAATATAAGAGAAAAGGCGCCCAGGATATGTTGTTTATGCTGAGAGAGTCCATAAAGATGAAAGCACTTAAACGACAGACGCATGCTTTTCGTTAACTTTACACTTACCAGTAAGGGTTAAATTATCCATGTGTCCAAACCAACCAATAAGAGTAAAGTGGGAGTGCCATGGCAGTTTATATAAATCCCTAAGGTAGTCTATCCCAGTCTGCTTCACAAGATCCTGTCCACCCTCCCTATTTTAGGATTTCCGAATGCCCCCGTTCCAGACGTTTTAATCAGATTTTTCCCGCATCTCAGAGCAAGCACAGTTGGTAGGAAGGGCACTGCGAGCAGCGGCTGATAAATACAGCACTATTGTTGATTGGCCTCAGGTCACTGCCCCCTCGAGGTAAAGTGACTCTTGGTCCTTTTTGTGAGAGGGATCCCTTAACCTGCTTAGAAGCACGTCATTGTGAATTAAGAAGGGGTGTGGTCACTTGCCACCAGATTTAGCCCCGACCAAGCATTTAGGGACTAGCCCCCAGTTTGTTAAGTGGATTCAGGGTCAGTTTGCAAACCACACTTGGTTCCGGTAATCAGTTTGTTAGATGTCCCGCAGTGCACTTTCTCCACCACCAAGTTCTTTATATAATAAACTGTGACCTATTTTTACCACGTATATATTCTCTGTGTCTTTATTTTAGTTAAGTTAAAGTACAGTAATACAAGGTATAGTAAGGGTAAGATAAAAGGCATCCAGGATATGTTATTTATGTAGTCAAATTAATATGTTTTACATATCTCCAATAGACTATTTTTTGAATGATACTATACTTAAATATAGACAATAGTACAGTAAAAATAAAGTTACATAAATAAACAATTGAAGCATAGGTCACAAAGCCAATTCACAGACAAGACCTAAAAAGTTTAAAGTCAGGGCCTGCAGTCAGTAAAGGTACACATAGATACTTGCTGAGAACATATGGTAAATGTAGTAAATATGTACATGGTATTCAATGAATTCAACAGTTTAATTTTAATAAACTCAAGAATGGACTCATCAATGAACTCTACACAACATTTACACACTACATTGGAATGCAGCATACACTGACTGATTTTAGTGTGCAGAATGAGAAAATAGGACAGCTCTACAATGCCACCTGCTGGATGAGCTTTGCATTTCTTGCTATATTATTTCTTCAGAAGTGATTTAAGATTTTGGTGGGTTCCATTCCAACTCATAAAGCAGTTGTACATTCTTGACATATGCATACATTTTATTATTACGGATTTGTTGTTCAGGAACTGCCTGCATTGTAAGCTCCAATGGGGCAGGGACAGTGGCGGATCAAGAGGGCTTGCTGCCGACAGCTGCACACTATGTGCAGGTCCGTTCGGCAGTGACAGGCAGGGACAGTGTGCTGCCAGGCTGCTCTGATTGTGTTTAAAACACAATCAGAGCAGCCAGGCAGCACACTGTTCCTGCCTGTCACTGCCGAGCGGACCTGCACATAGTGTGCAGCCGCCGGCAGCCTCAGTAGTCAGAAAGGGGGCGTGGCCTAAACCGCCCCCCCTAAATCGCCCGTTGTACAACCATTTTCTAGATCCGCCCCTGGGCAGGGACTGATGTGAGTGAGTTCTCTGTACAGCTAGCTGATGATGATGATTGCAAAAGTCATTGTTCCATTCTGATTAAATCTAACTGGAATTGAAACCACTAGCTTTTATACATTAGATGTGAGTGTATGAATACCCTCCAAGAAGGTTCGTATGGTGGTATATAAACAGCTACAACACTTAAACCTCCTGCCTAATATTGTGTAGGTTCTTCTCATGCCGCCAAACAACCCATCGAGGTGTGGTGTCACACTGCTGCTATCACAGATGGAATCCAAAAGCCAGATAGTTCTAAAGTAATCATAATTTATATTGATATACAAATCTAAAGTATCCAACAAGTGAAGTCAATAGTCCCAAGGCAGAAAAAGGTCTGGTAGAGGTCACTAACAATTGCAATCCAAATCACAAGAGGAAGCAATGTTCTGTGGAAACTTCTGGTTCAGATTCAAACATATTACTCAAGCAAAGGCTTCAAAACAGGAAGTGCCTTTTATAGGCCCAAACAGGAAATGAGATCCAAGATGGATTCTTCATGAGACAGTCCTGGCCTTCTTGGATAAGGGCTATTCTAGGGGCAAGTTCCTGACACATGAACTCCACAAGACATCTGAAGGTATCTGGTACCAAGACATTAGCAGCAGATACTTTAAGTCCTGTAAGTTGTGATGTGGAGCCTTTATGTCTCAGACTTGTTTTTCCAGCACATCCCAAAGATGCTCGATCGGATTGACTTATGAGGAATTTAGAAGCCAAGTCAAAACCTTGCAGCAAGCTGTGATGCACTGTGTGTTCAGACACCTTTCTATCGTAGCCAGCATTAAGTTTTTCAGCAATTTGTACTATAGTTGCTCTTCTGTGGGATTGGACCAGACGGGCAGCCTTTGCTCCCCACGTGCATCAATAAGCCTCTCTTCTGAGCTGGCACATGCTCAGTGGGAGCATACACCAAACCACACATTTGAGAGCAGAGCAGGGGGCTCAGGAAGCGATAGCAGCATTGCCGGGTCCCTACCCATATTTTGCTATGGGGCCTGGTGATGCACGGTTCCGCTCCTGCTCTAAGCCCTATAAAGCAGAAGCCATTGATCATATCTTGCACTGATGAGATCTAATAAGAGTGAAATTGTTATCTGCAAGTTGAATTTATAGTACTGCTACTTTAACATTTGATAGTAAAATTGCAGTACTAAATGCGTTGTTGACAAATAGGGACAATGAATGGGCAAATTAGACAAAAGGTAGAAGACTTGCGTATATAAACACGAATTGTACACTTGTGTCGGTGATTGATGCTGAGCAAGTCGGCCAGTGGATAGAGAGCGGGACTGTGACAGCTAGCATTAGGGTCACCAGGGGGTGCAGGCAACTGGGTATTGCTTACTGGTGTCATCCAGACAAGAATGTATGCTGTTATTGTGATGCAAACAATAAAAGCATTGTTTGATTTCAAGCAAGAAGCTGCTGGTATATGTATATATATATATATATATATATATATATATATATATATATATATATATACATACATATACTTAGTAGAATAGACACAGTTGTATACCTACAGCTCTTGGGGTAAGGTTAATCTTACATTTTTAGCTTTTGCAGGGTAACATTGTGTATAATGTTATAAACTAGCTATATATTATAACATATTATAACACAAGCCCAATAAATGTTAAACCCATATTACAACTGCAAATCTTTCCTAGCATAGAGTACAAGCTACTAAGGAGGAACATTCATGAATCAATTTTTCCAATAGAAATAGTATGGTGTCTCTTAAAAATGCAAGAAGTAGAACCAACAATCATTATTCCACTTTCTACAATGGTATCCTTCAGCATCTCACATATGCAATCTTGATCCCTTTTCATCAACAGCAAAGTCATGTTGAAACTGCTCATTTTGCATAATACTCAGGGGCAGATTTAATTGGCTGCAATGTTGTCTACCCTTTATTACGGTTTATACGGTAAAAAGTAACGCTTACTTTTGCTCGTGAGCAAAAGTAAGCGTTACTTTCACTAAAAATAATCGCCACATAGTGTCTCATGGTCGTTCTGGGACACTACACGGCATTTTGTTTTTACTAATTGAATCTGCCCCTTAATATCTTTCCATAAAATTTGCCTATTTATAATGAATATGAATATCAGTTTGCCAGAGTTAATTACATTTATACAAAAGATTACCAGTTAACCAAAAATCAGTTGTGTGCAGCAGGTTTAAAGAAAATCTATGGTTATAGTGTCATCTAGTGGCCAACATCGTTTCTCATACTACAACCTGACAAAACGATCAACAAAAATTATAAATGCATATTAACCATACTTGCCAACTCTCCCGGAATGTCCGGGAGACTCCCGCATTTTGTGAGAGTCTCCCGGACTCCCGGGCGAGTGTGGCAATCTCCCGAATTCTGCCCACTTCACTAGGAAGTGCCCCACTTCCTAGTGAAGTGGGCAGAATTAGATCCCAAACGCCGCGATTCCCCGTGAATCGCGGCGTTTGGCCCCGCCCCCGCTGTCAAATGACGCAATTTGCGTCATGACGTCACAGGGGGCGGGGCCGAAATGACGCGATTTCGGCCACCCCGCCCCTTCACGCCCCCCTCCACTGGCTGGCTCCCGGAAGGGAGCTGAAGAAAGTAGGTAAGTATGATATTAACACAGAAAAAAACAGACAGCAGAAGTAATTATATAACACACCAGTCCAGTGCCTTGGTTCAAGTAGCTAGTTTTATTCATCAGCATCAAATTAAACAAAACAGAAACAAAAGTCCTAGCCTGTCCAGCGTCTAACTACAGTAGGAACATCCTCTCTACATTGGAAAAATTAATGTCACACACACACACACAAAATAATAGCACTTTCTGATAACAAGTTGCAGTGTTTCTTAACAGGCATCTGTCCTGTTCCCCAGGGGGTGAGAGACTGAGGAAACTGCCTAGCAGATTTTTAATAGCACCTTACAGGTACAACTCCTGGTTACCAGCAGAGTGTCTGGTATGTTGGAAGACCTGGAATGGGCCTGATGAATTGAGCTGCCTTTCACTATCCATTCATAACCCTAGGATTCTTACACCGGCTTTTCCTACAACCAAAAACACTATTTGGGAAGCTCTTTCCCAAACACAAACAAAATCTCTGAGGCAGCGGTTCCCAAACTTTTTCAGTGCGCGGCATCCTTAGAGTCGCCATAATTTTTTCAAGGCACCCCTCCAAAATAATTACCGAGCAGTCCCGTTTTATAAGTAGTTGAGTCAAAATAACGTAATAAATATTTAAGTTAGGACAGAAATACTTAGTAAGTTGTTTCCAAAAATAATACACATAAATCCAAGAGAAAAGAATATTTTTTTTTTTAAACTATTTATTTAAAAAGGAAACAACAGGAAAGACACAATCAACACTTTTGACATTAAGTTATTAATATTCAAGATGTCTCCTCTATGTTTTATACTTTTATATCATGGGGAATGGAGGGTAGGGGGAAAGAGGAAGAAGGGATAGGAGGTAGAAAGGCAGAAGTACTGTTAACAATATTGTTGATAAGTAAATAAGCAAACTTGGAACATTGCTGGGAAAAGCTAAGCCACACGGCTACATTGGCTACCAAAAAGAAAACTAGCATACAAACATTACTCACGGCAGCGCGCCATATCCAGCCTGGAGGATCCGGAGGCGGCCCAAAAGCTATATTCCGTCTGCAGGAGGGGGGGCCGTACTGGAAAGGCAGCTACGGCTTTCTAGTAAGTACCACGGGGCCCACACTTTATCGAAATTATATGATTTATCATGAAGGTAACACGTTATACTCTCCATGCTTGCGACATGTCCTATGTAGGACCGTAATTCCTGCATAGAGGGAGCCCTAGGGTCTTTCCAATATTTCGCTATTAGGGATTTAGCTGCTACCAAGATATGGGAGATAAGCTTATTAGAAGGCGCGCTCTCATCAGGTATAGGGCAAGAGAGAAGGAATGACCAGGGGTCCTTATTTATCTGTTGTTCTGACACAGAGTTTATAAGCGTAAAAACCATGTTCCAGAAAGGAACTATGCGAGGGCAGGTCCACCATATGTGTAACATCGTACCTCTCTGGCCACATTCCCGCCAGCAGCTCGGAGTGGCCGTAGGAAACATTCGAGACAACTTATCAGGAGTATAGTACCACCTATAGTACACTTTATATGCTGTTTCCTTAATTAATGTAGAGATCGAGCTCTTGGCAATCCCCTCCCTGACCTCCTCCCAACATGACTCATCTGGGGGAGGTCCCAGGTCATTTTCCCATTCCCTCTCATGCATACTTACCTACTTTCTTCAGCTCCCTTCCGGGAGCCAGCCAGTGGAGGGGGGCGTGAAGGGGCGGTGTGGCCGAAATCGCGTCATTCCGGCCCCGCCCCCTGTGACGTCATGACGCAAATTGCGTCATTTGACAGCGGGGGCGGGGCCAAACGCCGCGATTCACCGGGAATCGCGGCGTTTGGGATCTAATTCTGCCCACTTCACTAGGAAGTGGGGCACTTCCTAGTGAAGTGGGCAGAATTCGGGAGATTGCCACACTCGCCCGGGAGTCCGGGAGACTCTCGCAAAATGCGGGAGTCTCCCGGACATTCCGGGAGAGTCAGCAAGTATCCTCTCATGTCGACCTGGAGTATCGAAGGTATAGTCTATGAGTCAATTATAGATCTGGGAGATCATCCCTTGAGTGAGAGGGGAATGTAAACACATATACTCAAAGGATGTCGGGGCCCGAAGAACCTCCTGGGGGGGCAAAGACATGGCAAAGTGTCGGACCTGGAAGTACTAAAAAAAAAGCGGACGAAACGGTTCAAACCTATGACGAAGTTCCGACATAGAGAAAAGAATATTTTTATATATTTTTTTCAATTATATTTCTGCCAAAGAATAATTTACAGCTAACATTAAAAGGAATAAATAAATAAAGGAAATAAATAAATAAAGGAATCAAACAAAATAAAAAAACAACATGTACAAAAATCATCACACTGTGCCCCTTCACCTTTACATTGTGCCCCTTCATCCTCACACTGTGTGCCCCTTCATCCTCTCACTGTGCCCCTTCATCCTCAAACTGTGCGCCCCTTCATCCTTACTCTGTGCCCCCCTTCATCCTCAAACTGTGCGCCAATTCACCCTCACTCTGTGCCCCCCTTCATCCTCACACTGTGCGCCCCTTCATCCTCACTCTGTGCCCCCTTCATCCTCACACTGCTGTGCACCCCTTCATCCTCACTCTGTGCCCCACTTCATCTTCACACTATGCGCCCCTTCATCCTCACTCTGTGCCCCCCTTCATCCTCACTCTGTGCCCCCCTTCATCCTCACACTGTGCCCCTTCATGCTCACTCTGTGCACTCCTCACTCTGTGCGCCCCTTCATCCTCACTCTGTGCACTCCTTCATCCTCACACTGTGCGCCCCTTCATCCTCACACAGTGTGCGCCCCTTCATCTTCCCTCTGTGCACTCCTTCATCCTCACACTGTGCACTCCTTCATCCTCACTCTGTGCACTCCCTCATCCTCACTCTGTGCACTCCCTCATCCTCACACTGTGCGCCCCTTCATCCCCACACTGTGCACTCCTTCATCCTCACTCTGTGCACTCCCTCATCCTCACACTGTGCGCCCCTTCATCCTCACTCTGTGCGCCCCTACATCCTCATTCTGTGCAATCCTTCATCCTCACTCTGTGCACTCCTTCATCCTCACACTGTGCGCCTCTTCATCCTCACTCTGTGCGCCCCTTCATCCTCACTCTGTGCGCCCCTTCATCCTCACTCTGTGCAATCCTTCATCCTCACTCTGTGCACTCCTTCATCCTCACACTGTGCGCCTCTTCATCCTCACTCTGTGCGCCCCTTCATCCTCACTCTGTGCGCCCCTTCATCCTCACTCTGTGCAATCCTTCATCCCCACACTGTGCACTCCTTCATCCTCACTCTGTGCACTCCCTCATCCTCACACTGTGCGCCCCTTCATCCTCACTCTGTGCGCCCCTACATCCTCATTCTGTGCAATCCTTCATCCTCACTCTGTGCACTCCTTCATCCTCACACTGTGCGCCTCTTCATCCTCACTCTGTGCGCCCCTTCATCCTCACTCTGTGCGCCCCTTCATCCTCACTCTGTGCAATCCTTCATCCTCACTCTGTGCACTCCTTCATCCTCACACTGTGCGCCTCTTCATCCTCACTCTGTGCGCCCCTTCATCCTCACTCTGTGCGCCCCTTTATCTTCCCTCTGTGCACTCCTTCATCCTCACACTGTGCCCCCCTTCATCCCCACACTGTGCACTCCTTCATCCTCACACTGTGCACCCCTTCATCCTCACTCTGTGCACTCCTTCATCTTCCCTCTGTGCACTCCTTCATCCTCACACTGTGCACCCCTTCATCCTCACTCTGTGCACTCCTTCATCTTCCCTCTGTGCACTCCTTCATCCTCACACTGTGCACCCCTTCATCCTCACTCTGTGCACTCCTTCATCTTCCCTCTGTGCACTCCTTCATCCTCACACTGTGCCCCCCTTCATCCTCACACTGTGCCCCCCTTCATCCCCACACTGTGCACTCCTTCATCCTCACACTGTGCACCCCTTCATCCTCACACTGTGCCCCCCTTCATTCTCACTCTGTGCTCCCCTTCATCCTCACACTGTGCACTCCTTCATCCTCACACTGTGCGCCCCTTCATCCTCACTCTGTGCACTCCTTCATCCTCACACTGTGCGCCCCTTCACCCTCCTTCTGTGCACTCCTTCATCCTCACTCTGTGCACTCCTTCATCCTCACTCTGTGCACTCCTTCATCCTCACACTGTGCGCCCCTTCATCCTCACTCTGTGCACTCCTTCATCCTCACACTGTGCACCCCTTCATCCTCACTCTGTGCACTCCTTCATCTTCCCTCTGTGCACTCCTTCATCCTCACACTGTGCCCCTCTTCATTCCCACACTGTGCACCCCTTCATCCTCACACTGTGCACCCCTTCATCCTCACACTGTGCACTCCTTCATCCTCACACTGTGCACTCCTTCATCCTCACTCTGTGCACTCCTTCATCCTCACTCTGTGCACTCCTTCATCTACACACTGTGCGCCCCTTCATCCTCACTCTGTGCACTCCTTCATCCTCACACTGTGTGCCCCTTCACCCTCATTCTGTGCACTCCTTCATCCTCACGCTGTGCACTCCTTCATCTATACACTGTGCGCCCCTTCATCCTCACTCTGTGCACTCCTTCATCCTCACACTGTGCGCCCCTTCACCCTCATTCTGTGCACTCCTTCATCCTCACTCTGTGCACTCCTTCATCTACACACTGTGCTCCCCTTCATCCTCACTCTGTGCACTCCTTCATCCTCACACTGTGCACCCCTTCATCCTCACACTGTGCCCTCCTTCATCCTCACACTGTGCACTCCTTCATCCTCACTCTGTGCACTCCTTCATCCTCACACTGTGTGCCCCTTCATCTTCCCTCTGTGCCCCCCTTCACCCTCACACTGTGCGCCCCTTCATCCTCACACTGCACACCCCTTCATCCTCACTCTGTGCCCCACTTCATCTTCACAGTATGCGCCCCTTCATGCTCACTCTGTGCCTCCCTTCATCCTCACACTGTGCGCCCCTTCATCCTCACTCTGTGCACTCCTCACTCTGTGCACTTCCTGATCCTCACTCTGTGCCCCCCTTTATCCTCACACTGTGCGCCCCTTCATCCTCACTCTGTTCACTCCTTCATCCTCACTCTGCACTTCCTGATCCTCACTCTGTGCCCCCCTTTATCCTCACACTGTGCGCCCCTTCATCCTCATTCTGTGCAATCCTTCATCCTCACACTGTGCACTCCTTCATCCTCACACTGTGCCCCCCTTCATCCCCACACTGTGCACTCCTTCATCCTCACTCTGTGCACTCCTTCATCCTCACTCTGTGCGCCCCTTCATCCTCATTCTGTGCAATCCTTCATCCTCACTCTGTGCACTCCTTCATCCTCACACTGTGCGCCTCTTCATCCTCACTCTGTGCGCCCCTTCATCCTCACTCTGTGCGCCCCTTCATCTTCCCTTTGTGCACTCCTTCATCCTCACACTGTGCCCCCCTTCATCCTCACACTGTGCCCCCCTTCATCCCCACACTGTGCACTCCTTCATCCTCACACTGTGCACCCCTTCATCCTCACTCTGTGCACTCCTTCATCTTCCCTCTGTGCACTCCTTCATCCTCACACTGTGCCCCCCTTCATCCCCACACTGTGCACTCCTTCATCCTCACACTGTGCACCCCTTCATCCTCACACTGTGCCCCCCTTCATTCTCACTCTGTGCGCCCCTTCATCCTCACACTGTGCACTCCTTCATCCTCACACTGTGCGCCCCTTCATTCTCACTCTGTGCGCCCCTTCATCCTCACACTGTGCACTCCTTCATCCTCACACTGTGCGCCCCTTCATCCTCACTCTGTGCACTCCTTCATCCTCACACTGTGCGCCCCTTCACCCTCATTCTGTGCACTCCTTCATCCTCACTCTGTGCACTCCTTCATCCTCACTCTGTGCACTCCTTCATCCTCACACTGTGCGCCCCTTCATCCTCACTCTGTGCACTCCTTCATCCTCACACTGTGCACCCCTTCATCCCCACACTGTGCGCCCCTTCATCCTCACACTGTGCACCCCTTCATCCTCACACTGTGCCCCTCTTCATCCTCACTCTGTGCACCCCTTCATCCCCACACTGTGCGCCCCTTCATCCTCACACTGTGCACCCCTTCATCCTCACACTGTGCACCCCTTCATCCTCACTCTGTGCACTCCTTCATCTTCCCACTGTGCACTCCTTCATCCTCACACTGTGCCCCCCTTCATCCCCACACTGTGCGCCCCTTCATCCTCACACTGTGCACCCCTTCATCCTCACACTGGGCCCCTTTTCATCCTCACTCTGTGCACTCCTTCATCCTCACACTGTGCACTCCTTCATCCTCACTCTGTGCACTCCTTCATCCTCACGCTGTGCACTCCTTCATCTACACACTGTGCGCCCCTTCACCCTCATTCTGTGCACTCCTTCATCCTCACTCTGTGCACTCCTTCATCTACACACTGTGCCCCACTTCATCCTCACTCTGTGCACTCCTTCATCCTCACACTGTGCACCCCTTCATCCCCACACTGTGCACTCCTTCATCCTCACACTGTGCACCCCTTCATCCTCACTCTGTGCACTCCTTCATCTTCCCTCTGTGCACTCCTTCATCCTCACACTGTGCCCCCCTTCATCCCCACACTGTGCACTCCTTCATCCTCACACTGTGCACCCCTTCATCCTCACACTGTGCCCCCCTTCATTCTCACTCTGTGCGCCCCTTCATCCTCACACTGTGCACTCCTTCATCCTCACACTGTGCGCCCCTTCATCCTCACTCTGTGCACTCCTTCATCCTCACACTGTGCGCCCCTTCACCCTCATTCTGTGCACTCCTTCATCCTCACTCTGTGCACTCCTTCATCCTCACTCTGTGCACTCCTTCATCCTCACACTGTGCGCCCCTTCATCCTCACTCTGTGCACTCCTTCATCCTCACACTGTGCACCCCTTCATCCTCACTCTGTGCACTCCTTCATCTTCCCACTGTGCACTCCTTCATCCTCACACTGTGCCCCCCTTCATCCCCACACTGTGCGCCCCTTCATCCTCACACTGTGCACCCCTTCATCCTCACACTGGGCCCCTTTTCATCCTCACTCTGTGCACTCCTTCATCCTCACACTGTGCACTCCTTCATCCTCACACTGTGCACTCCTTCATCCTCACTCTGTGCACTCTTTCATCCTCACTCTGTGCACTCCTTCATCTACACACTGTGCGCCCCTTCATCCTCACTCTGTGCACTCCTTCATCATCACACTGTGCGCCCCTTCACCCTCATTCTGTGCACTCCTTCATCCTCACTCTGTGCACTCCTTCATCTACACACTGTGCCCCACTTCATCCTCACTCTGTGCACTCCTTCATCCTCACACTGTGCACCCCTTCATCCTCATTCTGTGCACTCCTTCATCCTCACTCTGTGCACTCCTTCATCTACACACTGTGCGCCCCTTCATCCTCACTCTGTGCACTCCTTCATCCTCACACTGTGCGCCCCTTCATCCTCACACTGTGCCCCCCTTCATCCTCACACTGTGCACTCCTTCATCCACACACTGTGCACCCCTTCAGCCTCACACTGTGCCCTCCTTCATCCTCACTCTGTGCACCCCTTCATGCTCACTCTGTGCACCCCTTCATCCTCACACTGTGTGCCCCTTCATCCTCATTCTGTGCACTCCTTCATCCTCACTCTGTGCACTCCTTCATCTACACACTCTGTGCCCTCCTTCATCTACACACTCTGTGCCCTCTTTCATTCTTTTGCCGATCCATTGCTGTTTCCTATCACTATTTCCCCTCCGTTTCTTTTTTCTTTACTTACCATACTTGGCCTTCTTTCTTCTATTTCTTCTGTCTTCTTTCTTCCAGCTCCTCTCTCCTGCTGTTGCTTTCTGAATATGTTGGATGTGATAACGTCATGTCCGACATTCAGTGAGAAGCGAAAAGGGAGGAGGATGCCGGGTCCTGGGCACCGCCGGATTGGTAAGTTTTATTGTTTTGTCCTCGGGCCATGGCACCCCTGTGACAGCTCCGCGGCCCCTAGGAGTGCCGTGGCACACACTTTGGGAACCGCTGCCCTGGGGTTTTAAAACACGTATGACAGAAATTCGGGGAGGACCACTTGTACTCCCCAAGCAATAAACTTTGGACAATGCATCTGCATTTGCCAGTTGGCTTCCTGGTCTATGCTCTTTGGAGAATTAAAAATTTTGCAGAGCCAAGAACCACCAGGTTATTCTTTCATTAGTCTCTTTATTCCGGTGGTAGTCAAATTACTGATTGCAATAATTCCGACAGAAGTGAATTAAACACTAAAATAACGAGCGCGGTGATAGCGACATATAGAAAATGCAGACTTGCCTAGAAACTGACATCCATCATTTACGACGTGCCTGGGATAAATAGCGACATCACCAAATGCAGGCAGTATGACTCGCGATCCTAAAAACCGCAACACTTACATTCGCGATACTAAGGGGTGCAATGAAAGGACCCCGCCCCCAGTGTCATGTACAAGCCTTGGTAAAAAATCAAAAAAAAAGTCTGGATAGCCTCCCTATAAATGCTATTAACCTAAGCAGCGCTACGTTTAATAGTGTTTATAGGGAGCATGGATGCCTCATGGATGGAGTCCATTATAACAGGGGGACTGCACACTTCAGGATTAATTGCAATAGTGCCATCAGCCCAGGCTGGTGAAGCCTAGTGCTGGCAATATTAAAATTGGGGATACCCCCGTTTTTTTGTGCTTCTGATTTTGCTAGTACCAGCCTGGGCTGGCAGCACTAGGGTTGCTTAAGCAGTTTGGAGGTGAGGTTGTTTTGAGGGGTAATAAACCTTTATACAGATTCTCTGGACAGAAATCCAACATTAATCAAACACAGACACAACATTTTCCACCTAAGAACAAAAATGTTTTTTTTAACTTTTAAACGTTATTAAATTTAATAAATAACTGATTTTTTTTTTCTTGTAACTTTTTTTTATATGTTTTTCTTTTTTTTCCTTTATTTTAATTTGCTTCAAGTTAACTGGGGATGGGGGAAGTAGATTGCGGGTGTGAGATAATGGAGGCTAATGGCTTCTAACTGTGGCTTGAGTTATTGAAGGCTGCATCAGCTCTTCATCAGCTGGAAGAGAATAAGAGAATAAAAACAAATATTGCACTATTACTACATTGATCAAACACATGCAAGCTCTATGGGTGTACTTTGTTCACACATTTTGCAAGCTCAGTAGAGTTCAGAAGTGGTAGATTAAGTTAAAAACTGAGCCAAGGTGCATGCTGTGCTGAACACAGTAGTAGCACAGCATGCTACTAAGTAATTTGAGTTTTTGGAGGCACATGCAGATATATTGTGTGGTGGGAGTCTGTTTTTCTCCAAAATTTATTATGCCCATGATGTCAGACACCTCTGGAATGGAAAACTTTGAACAGGTCTAGGGTAAATCACATTTTTTATAGAAAGTGATTCAGAGGACCACACTTTATGGCACTAACCACCTCTGCTGCACTAACCACTTCAGGTGACCCCCAAGCCATTTCTGGCGACCCCTCAGCCACTTCTGCACCTATGTTGTGTGTTGCACCGCTCCTCTCTGCTGCACCAATGCCCTCTGTTTCTTCACACTGTTGCCTTCCACATCACAAGTAACCAAAAGCCAGGTCAAACAAAATGCTACTTCACGACCAAGGGGCCCAGAAAATTATTTATGCTATTTGTTATGTTCTTTTTGGTTCACATGTGGTTTTGTTTGTTGTTTGAATAAAAACATTTTTGTGATTCTGAAACACAAGGCTGTTTTCTTTCTCCAGTGGAACAACAATGCACTAGAACCAACATTCTGGTAGCGTCTTTTTGACCGAGTTAAAGAGGAGTTACCATCTACCTTGGATGCCTTAATCTTTCTTTGTAACAGGGTCTATCTTTGCTACTGAGAGAGATCATCTAAGAAGGAAACAACCCGTCACAATACCGTTAAGTTGGCACTTCGCTTTAAACCTCCTGCTCCCACTGACGGACCCATGCAACTTGTCTTCTCTCCTCACTCTGGTGGAATGTGAATGGAGACTAAAAAACAATCTTTGCATCTACTGTGCAGATCCAGAGCACTGTCTCCATTCCTATCCTAAACTCTCGGGAAACACCAGGCCCTAACCTGCTCCAGAGAGTTCAGATTGGGGTTGTCTAAATCCTGTCCTAATCTTACCAATCTGTCAATTTGTTCCATTCACACTTCACTGTCCCTCTGGTAAGCTCGACTCCTCAGCTTTCTTGGACTCTGATGCGACTGGAAACTTTACCTTTCCCTCTCTATAGTTCCAGTGGTCGCTTCCTACGGTTCCCTTGTTGTTCCAGTGGTCATCACCACCATTGACGGCTCTTGCATCTTCAGAGACTAACTGAACCCCTGATTCTCCAAGTTGGGGCCTTACACCGAGCGAATCACCTGCCTAGTGTTGTCTCAGCCTACTAGTCCTATCTTCCTGGGTCTCTCTTGGCTTCAGCTATATCAAGACCTGGACCTCAGAAGCCCTTCAGGCATTCAACGTCCTCAAGGAAGCATTTTCTACAGCCCCCGTTCTCAGACAACCTGATGACATCTTGCACTTCTTCCTAGAAGCGGATACCTCCACAGTAGGCTGTACTTTCCAAAAGATCCCCTCTTGTTAAACCTCACCCCTGTATATTCTACTTGCGCAAGTTCCCCCCTGCGGAAACAAATTATGCAATTGAGGACCAGGAACTACTAGCTATGAAGCAGGCTCTCACCGAATGGAGATATCTTCTGGAAGGTGCCTGATACCCGGTTACCATCTTCGCAGACCATAAAAACCTGATATACCTTAAAACCACCCAATGTCTCATTTCCCGCCAGGGCAGCTGGGCCGTTTTTTCTCCGGATTCAACCTTCATATCACTTACAAATCTGGTCATATAAACAAACAAACTGATGCTATCTTTCTCGGGCCTTTGTGTCACACATTGTACCAGCTAACCTGCATTTTGGTGACTGTTCCTACCTGTTTCCCTTGGTTCTCACTCCCTGCATTCACTCACTGGTCTGAACTGAGGATGCCCACGCCTGGTCTTTTCAAAACTTTCTGCGTTCTCTTGATTGGCTGATTGCCTTTCAGCTCTGTCTATTTAAAGCACTTGCTTCTCTATCAAGTTGCCAGATCTTCAGGTCTCCTTACCTGTTAGAACATTGCTCTCTCTGGCTCCTGTCTGCACATCGCAATCCTGTGTTACCAGTTCCACCATCAAGACCTGTGGTATTATTGCAAGAACCTTGTGCCTCATCATCGATCCCGTCCTAATGCTATTCACTTTCCAGGGATCTCAGTGCATCAGTTCTCTGCAGTTCACCACTTCTCAGTTGGTATCCTGTGTAACCTGTTTCATGATGAAGACCTGCAGTATTGTTGCAGGAACCTCGTGCTTATAATAAGTCCTGTTCTTAGCTATTCATTTACAAAAGACCTCAATGCTTCAGTTCACTGCCGTTTACCTTAACCTCTGTATTTATCTTCCAGCAGTCCTGCTCCACTCCCCCTGGTTCTATCTCACCCTGCTCTAATCCCCCTTAGAGGACCGTTACCTGTGGAAAGAGAGCAGCTAAGTCCATATTCCTTTGCAGGGATCCCTGGTGAATGCCTCTCTACCGTTAGACTCCGCACCTCTCTGGGGGTAAGTCTAACTAGAACAGGGCTTCGAGGCCTATTCCAAACTCAGGCTCTGTGACACATTGATTCTATCCAGGATACAGAGGAGTCTGACAACCATCCTATTCTGGACTCCAGGTAGCTTCATCTTTTGAGACAACGCCCCTCACTCCACCTCCAGGCAAGACCTTTCATCCCTCTACATCTCTGAAAGAGACTTCTCCACTGGTTTCATGGCTCACGATTTTCTGGGCATGCCGGTTTTCACAAAACCTCCAAATTTATTTACAGGGACTACTGGTGGCCCACTCCGTTCAGTTGTTAAGGATTTTGTGGTTGCTTGTGATGCCTGTTCCCTGCACAAATCCCTCTGTCAGGTACCTTCGGAGCCCCTGCTGCCTCTTTCTATTCCAGCCAGACCATGGTCGCACATTTCCATGGATTTCATCCCAGCTCTTCCTCCCAGCAAGAGGTTCGACATGGTCTGGGTGATAGTTGACCGTTTCTCTAAGATGGCCTATTTTGTTTCCCTGGTTGGCCTTCTATCATCTCCAGTACTGGCTCAGCTTTTCATCAAGGAGGTTTTCAGGTTACATAGCTGTCCCCTTGAAATTGTCTCTAACTGCGGTGTTCAGTTTGTTTCCAAATTTTGGCGAGCACTTTATAAGCTTCTGAACAATCAATTGAGTTTCTCCTCGGCCTATCCTCAGTTGAACGAACAAATGCAGAGGGTCATTTAAGACCTTGAGACCTTTATCAGAATGTACTCCTCTGTTAAACAAAACAATTGGTTCGATCTTCTGACATGGACTGAGTTCACCCATAATAATTTATTTTATAACTCTACCTTAGTTATGCCTTTCTCTATTGACTACGGTTTCCATCCTTCTCTTCTAAAGTTTTTTGGCCCTCCCTCCTACCCTCAAGGGAATATCTGATTGATACAAACTCTCTGCTGATAAGAAGTGCCAAGCAGTTCCCACATTGAAGGGCGGAGATAAGTTTGGCTTTAAACAAAAAACATTTGGCTGAAGGTTCACTGCATGAAATTTGCTCCATGCTTCATCTGACCTTTTAGGATTCTGCAGGTCATCAATCCCGTCTCTTTTAAATTGAAGGTTCCACCATCTCTGCATATTTCCAACACTTTTCATGTTTCGCTATTGAAACCTCTGGTCATCAGTTCTTTCTTTCATCTGTCCACTCCTCCCATTCCGGTCGAGTGTCAACAAAGACAAGAATTTGAAATTAGCCAAATACTTGATTCTAAAACTTACCAGGGGAGGATTAAAAAGTGGATTGGAAAGGCTTCTGTCCTGACGAACGTTCCTGGGTGAATTCCAAAGACATCAATGCTTCCTTTTTACTCAAGAGGTTCCATACCTAAGTGTTCGGTGCCCAACTTTAAAGGGGGGTACTGTAACACGTCAGACCCGCGGACCTACCACCTGGGGTCTGGCGCACTCACTTGCCCACGCTCCCTGAGCCTCCTGCCGGCTCCGTGCATGGCGGCTTCCCCTAATGCCACCAGTCTATTTACCGGGTCTGCGCATGCGTAGACTCGGATTTTATCACCTCCTCCTCCCATTTCTTGGGAGACTAATTATCCTACAAGATATTTAAAGCACCTGTCCCACAGGTAAGGTGCCTGCTCTTTGAGTCAGCTCTGCTCCAGCACTCAGATGTGTCTCCTGCTCATCTGCTTTTAGGTCCGCAGACTATTGTTCCTTGTATCCAGCTACTCTGCAGCTATCCACAGTGATCTCCATATCGGCCACAGACTATAACTCCTTGTGTCCAGTCATTCTGCAGATATCCACAGTGGTCTCCATATCGGCTGCAGACTATCGCTCCTTGTGTCCAGTAACTCTGCAGCTAACCACAGCACCTCTGGGCTGGGTAGCACCTAGCCAGGCAGACCTCGAGGATCTGACAATCATAGAGACTGTGACAAATGAATTACCTAAAAAGTAGGTGGATAGCACATATTGCTTATATTGTAATGTCTCCACCGTTTCAGGAGGGCTTGTCTTTAATAGACCATGAATTATTGAATACATTCGGGTGTAGGTCCACTCTGCTCTTCTACACAAGACAATGTAGGATAAGTCCAAAGCCCACGTGGATTATAAATTTGCGAAAGAACGCTCAGTAAAAAAAAATGAATGTCACCCGTTACAAATATAGACATTAGTGATAAAACAGTAAAAATATATATATGTATATTGTTTTAGATTTTTATATTTTGCCCATTAAATACATTTATTAGGGAACTCTTAGGGGGGTATTCAATTGTTAGCGAGTTCCGAAAAATAATCTCGCTCTAAAAATATTACCGGTAATACAGTAATTTGCGCGTAAATACCGTTCATACGGTAATTTACTCGCTGGATGTCAGGGAGCTGCGAGCTGAAATCCAGCGAGATATTACCGTATTAACGGTAATAGTTTTAGAGCGCGAGTATTTAGCGGAACTCACTAAACAATTGAATACCCCCCTTAATGTCTACTGAACATAAAATACATGTTTACAGTTGCTTCTGATTGCAATCACATGTTATAGCATGTATACAAGTAATCACTACTGACCAAGACTTAGACTAGCCCTGTAGCTGGAGCAAGAGGAACAGCAGTAAAACAAGTAACTTTGAAACGCTCAGATCTTGATTTGGATTTGGCTGCATGTGCTTGAATTTGGCATGCCCTCACTGTACGGTGACTACGGCCAAATGGCCCTTCCCCGCCCCGTTCACTCCCTGAAGTCTTTTGGAATCAAAGCCAGAATGGACAGGGCTGCGTTCACAAATGTATCTCCTGGTTCTGGGCACCCGCAGAGTGATTTTGTGTACAATACGCTCAATATCGGGCCCATAGTTTAAGGAATTCATTGCAGAAGCTAAGCTCCTGTCGGGTTTCAGAATAAGTACAATGGGACTTGATATGACTATACAATTCTACTATGTGACTATTACATCTAATGCCAACTTTTTTTTTAATTTCTTAAGACATCGATTCTTGTTGGGCTTCTGGTATTCTATAAGATTTTAGCTTAACCTTAACCCCTGGTTCAGTGTTCAGTGACTATGTCATGTTTATTGACTGTTATTTTACCTGTTATGTCCACAAACAAATCTCTGGTTCTTATAAGAAACTCTGTAGCCACATGCAGCTGAATGGACGAGAGTGTTTTGGCTGCTGTTACTTCTGGAACCAGAGGTATAGCAGTTACTGGAGTACCACAGTGAATACCTAAAAATAACAATGTGTTTCTATGTTCACATAATGCAGAGTATCCCCATGTATACAGGTTACCCCAATAGTTTTTCCTTGATGCTTTAAAGGTCTCACCAACTCAGCTTTTACAAGAGTGACCATATTACCTGAGTCTAGCAGAGCCTTTACCTCTCTGCCTTCTGCAGTAATAACACACATTTGTTTGTCTGGCTCAGCCTGTCAGTCTGAAGTGCAGGCTATCTGGGCAAAGAAAGATACTCTATGGTGTACAATAGCAGTATCACATTGCATAGGTTCAGAGATAAGTGGACAATTAACAGCAATATGACCTAAGCGATCACATCTAAAATATCGAATCTCATTTTATCAAGTCTTATACAAGGCTGGAACCTTCTTGGCATAAGTGACCACTCTCCAGGTTCCGAGCTTAGAGTCCCTGGATGTTTCAGTTCATTCCCCCGCCTAGCACCCTTTTCCCCTGAAACAATCTTACCAGAAGTCACTGGAGATCTCCGTTGCGAATTAGGGGCCAATGGGGTGTACATATTAGTTCCTCAGCTGCTACATACCTTTCCATCATCTCCACAAGCTGAACTGCATTTTTAGGGTCCCCGTGGCTTACTCACTTGCACAGAACAGCAGGCAGAGACCACAGATACCGATCCATAATAACTCTTTCCTCAGTCGGTGGCCCTGTCAAATTCTTGGGTTGTAGCAAATTTCTTGTTAAGATGGATGAGGTCATGTACTTGAGAGCAGGGACTATTATCCTTTTGATATTCCCAACTAAGTACTCGTTGAGCTGGGACAAACTGTCAGGCGCCGTCCGCACGGCCGCCTGACTGTCTGATCGCGCGTCTGGTTGCTAGGCAACCAGACGCGTCACTTCCGGATTCCCCCTGCCATCCATTCCCTAGCAGTATGACGCGCCCCGTTGCTAGGCAACGGGACGCTATGTATTCCCGGCGGCAGGCATGACAGCGCTGCAGCGCTGATGCTGATTGGATCCCCACATTATTTAAACCCCTTCCTGTCCTCTATTCAGTGCCAGAGTATCAGGTCTTCCTGCCTCCAGCGTTTGTGTGTACCAGTTGCTATATTGTTCCTGACATTCCTCGTGCTGCTTGTGACCCTTTTGACCCGGACCGTTTGACCACCCCTATCTGGATTCTGCCTTTGTACTGCGCTCCCTGAAGGTTACCGACTCGGCTTGCCTCACCATTCTTCTGGATTTCCCTTTTGTACCTCCTACCTGAACGTTGCTGAACCGGCCTGTCTGACACCCCCTTGTATCTCGCTGTGGACTCTAGGAAGGACCGCGACCTGCGTGTCCCTGCAGCGGAGTCCATACTTCCTTGCGGGGGTTCCTGGTGAATACCAGGGGCACGTTAGACTCCGCGCCTTCCTCTGAGTTGCGCCAACAACAGCAGGTACCTTCTACCAGTCATACACTCACTATCAGTCGTGACAGTATACTCTGGCCATGACAACGGAGGGGTCTGGTGAACCGTCTGCTCGTGACCTACTCCTGCATTCGGCCCAACGAGTGGAGCAACAAGAAGCAGCCCAAGCGCATCTTCTACAATGTGTCCAAGGGATTGCTACCCGCTTCGATACATTTCAGAATGCTGCACCCGCTACACCAGCCATAACCTCTGCGGCATCCACAGCATCCAGTGTGGTTACGGTCTCTACAGCGGCCTCCGGTGTACGCATCCCGACACCCGAAAAGTTTGACGGTGATCCCAAGAAGTGCAGGGGCTTTCTGAACCAATGTGCCATCCAATTTGAGTGCAACCCAGGGGCCTTTTCTTCAGAACGCACCAAAGTAGCTTTTCTCATCTCCCTCCTCAGTGGTCAAGCCCTTGCCTGGGCCTCACCTTTATGGGAACAAGGGGGTCCACTTCTTAATAACTCCAACTCTTTCATTGAAGCTTTCAGGAAAGTCTTCGATGATCCCGGAAGAGTTGCTTCTGCAGCTACCAGCTTGTTAAACCTCCGCCAAGGTGACCTGTCCGTGGGGCAATACGCAGTTCAATTTCGAACCCTGGCTTCCGAGTTAAAATGGAATAACGAAGCACTGGTGGCAACCTTTTGGCAAGGTCTGGTGGACCGGATTAAGGATGAGTTAATTTCCAGAGAACTCCCGGCTGAGTTAGATTCTCTCATCTCCATGTGCATCAAGGTGGATTTGCGCTACCAAGAGCGCACGCAGGAACGCTCTCCTGGCAAACGGTTCATACCACGGCTAGCACCCCAGTTCCAAAATCCCATCCTGCCAGTGGACGAACCTATGCAAGTAGGACGCTCTAAATTATCCCTTGAAGAGAGGGAGAGACGCTTCAAACAACGCCTGTGTCTGTATTGTGGAGATCCGGGACACCTGCTAAGAGTTTGTCCCAAGAAACCGGGAAACTCTTCCTCCTAAACGGTGGCGGGGAGGCCGTTTTAGGAGAATCCACAGTTGCTCCCTATTCTAAAGAAAATTCCCCAGAATTTCAGATGGCTGTCATCCTGAGCACCCCCAAGGGTACCTTTTCCACCACGGCCTTTGTGGACTCCGGCTCCTCCGGGAACTTCATTTCGGCGGATCTAGCTTCGCAGCTCCAAATACCTCTGAACCCATTGCCCCAACCGTTATCTCTGACGGCAGTCGACGGAAGTCGTGTCACTCACGGCTCCATCTCCTCCGTGACTTCTCCTGTTCGGTTGAGGGTAGGAGTACTTCATAGCGAAATGATCCAACTTTTGGTGTTGCCGAGGTCCATTAATCCCCTCATCTTGGGGCTACCATGGCTGAGAAAACATTCTCCTCAGATGGATTGGGACCACGCTCAAGTTATGTCGTGGGGTGAAGGATGTCGCTTTGAATGTCTGTCTAGAGTCTTGCCTCCTAAATGTCAAGTAATGGCTCATTCCGAGCTAACTCACCTTCCTGAGGCCTATATGGAATTCCAAGATGTATTCAGTAAAGTGGAAGCGGAGATCTTGCCTCCTCATCGTCCCTGGGATTGCGCTATTGTTTTATCTCCTGACCAACCCATCCCCAAAGGGCGGACCTACCCTTTATCTCGTCCAGAGACGTCAGCCATGTCTCAATATATTTCAGAAAACCTGAAACGGGGATTTATCCGCAAATCTACTTCCCCAGCGGGTGCAGGGGTTTTTTTTGTTAAGAAGAAGGATGGGTCTCTTCGGCCTTGTATTGATTATCGTCCTCTCAACCGCATCACTGTCAAAAATCGATATCCACTACCTCTCATCTCCGACCTCTTTGACAAACTCAGTGGATCTCAAATCTTTTCCAAACTAGATCTCCGTGGGGCCTATAATTTAATTCGCATCAAAGAAGGAGACGAATGGAAAACGGCCTTTAACACCAGAGATGGACATTTTGAGTACCTGGTGATGCCCTTCGGCCTCTGCAACGCCCCAGCCATCTTCCAAACCTTCGTTAACGATATCTTTCATGACCTGTTATACACTTCTGTGGTAGTGTATTTAGACGATATATTAATATTTTCTAAAGATCTGAAGACTCATCGGGAACAAGTAAAGGAGGTCTTACGTAGACTTCGGAAACATCACCTCTACTGCAAGCTGGAAAAATGTGTGTTTGAGATTAGTCAGGTATCTTTTCTTGGTCTCATCGTGTCGGGTCAAGGTCTTTGTATGGATCCCACCAAGGTGTCAGCTATTCTGGACTGGCCTCAGCCACAAGGCCTTAAAGCTATTCAAAGGTTCATCGGCTTTGCAAACTATTATCGCCAATTTATTCAGGGATTCTCCACCATTATAGCCCCCATTACAGCGTTAACCAGGAAGACTGCCAACCCTAGGGTCTGGTCTTCGGAGGCCATGTCTGCCTTCATAACGTTAAAGAAAGCATTCTCTTCAGCCCCAGTTCTGTCCCAGCCAGATCAAGAACGACCTTTCTTCTTAGAGGTAGATGCATCCTCAGTGGCATTGGGGCGGTGCTTTTTCAAGAGTCTCCGGCTGGCTCACACAACCCGTGTGGGTTTTTCTCCAGACGATTTCTTCCAAGCGAATGTAATTATGGAATAGGGGACAAGGAATTACTGGCCATCAAGGCGGCTCTGGAGGAGTGGCGACATCTGTTGGAGGGGGCTATATTTCCTGTTACTGTGTTTACCGACCATCGGAACCTAGTGTTCATTGAAGAGGCTCGTTGCCTTAATCCTCGGCAAGCCCGCTGGGCATCCTTCTTTGCTCGATTTAACATGAAGCTCACATTCTGCCCGGGAGCCAAGAATGGACGTGCTGATGCATTATCTCGCTCATTTGACGATTCCGATCGTTTAAGACCGTTGGTTCCTCAGCATATTATTGATCCTTCTAATATCGTAGCCCTTACTAGGACCAAAACGTCCTCTCCTCCTCCAGGCCGGTCATTCGTGGAACCCCATCTCCGGTTCAGGACCCTGCAGTGGGCTCATTCATCCCGCATTGCCGGCCATGCTGGAATAAAGAAGACAACATCGCTGCTTTGCCGACGCTTCTGGTGGCCTAATGTACGTGCCGATGTTGAGAGATTTATTGCTTCCTGCACTACTTGTGCTCAACACAAAACTTGTAGAAGAGTCCCGGCAGGCCTTCTTCGTCCACTTCCTATCCCCGATGCTCCTTGGGAAAGTGTGGCCATGGATTTTATCACAGACCTACCCCTCAGTGCAGGGTTTACCACTATCTGGGTGGTTATTGATCGATTTTCGAAGATGGCACATTTTATTCCTCTAACTGGACTGCCCACGGCCAGTCGTCTGGCAGATATCTTTATCAAGGAGATATTCAGACTACATGGTTGCCCGAAGGAGATCATTTCGGACCGCGGAGTCCAATTTACATCCCAGTTTTGGAGAACCTTTTGTAAGAGATTAAACATAGAATTGAAATTCTCTTCGGGATACCATCCGCAAACCAACGGACAGACGGAGCGAATCAATCAGGATCTCGAGACATTCCTCCGCTGTTTTACCTCCGACAACCAGAATAAATGGTCTCAATTCCTTCCTTGGGCGGAGTTCTCCCATAATCAACACATTCATGAGTCTACCGGATTCTCTCCGTTCTTTATTGTATACGGAAGTCACCCTGTGTTTCCGGATCCTTTTCCAGTGTCCTCTTCACCGGTTCCAGCCGTAGATACTCTTTATCGGGAATTTTCTCTCATTTGGGCTAAGACTAAGACGGCTTTACTCAAGGCTACTCAGCATCACAAGATCTTTGCAGATCGTCATCGGAGGGCCACTCCTCTCTTAAAGGTGGGAGACCAGGTATGGCTATCCACCCGGGACCTAAGACTAAAGGTCCCTTCTATGAAGATGGCTCCTCGATTTATTGGCCCGTACACCATCATGCAAGTCATTAATCCTGTATGCTTCAAATTGAAACTTCCTCCTTCTCTGAGATGTCATAATACTTTTCATGTCTCATTACTACGACCACTGGTACTCAATAAATTCTATCGACCTCCCGGTCGTCCCCCACCAATACAAACCTCTTCTGGAACTGAATTCGAAGTCAGTCGGATCTTGGCCTCTCGCATTCTTCGAGGCAAACAGCAATTTCTGGTCCATTGGAAAGGATTTGGCCCAGAGGAGAGATCATGGGTGGACAAGCAGGACCTTCACGGTCCTAGAATTCTCAAAAAGTTCCTTCAAACAGGAGGAGGAAGAGGAGGGTATACTGTCAGGCGCCGTCCGCACGGCCGCCTGACTGTCTGATCGCGCGTCTGGTTGCTAGGCAACCAGACGCGTCACTTCCGGATTCCCCCTGCCATCCATTCCCTAGCAGTATGACGCGCCCCGTTGCTAGGCAACGGGACGCTATGTATTCCCGGCGGCAGGCATGACAGCGCTGCAGCGCTGATGCTGATTGGATCCCCACATTATTTAAACCCCTTCCTGTCCTCTATTCAGTGCCAGAGTATCAGGTCTTCCTGCCTCCAGCGTTTGTGTGTACCAGTTGCTATATTGTTCCTGACATTCCTCGTGCTGCTTGTGACCCCTTTGACCCGGACCGTTTGACCACCCCTATCTGGATTCTGCCTTTGTACTGCGCTCCCTGAAGGTTACCGACTCGGCTTGCCTCACCATTCTTCTGGATTTCCCTTTTGTACCTCCTACCTGAACGTTGCTGAACCGGCCTGTCTGACACCCCCTTGTATCTCGCTGTGGACTCTAGGAAGGACCGCGACCTGCGTGTCCCTGCAGCGGAGTCCATACTTCCTTGCGGGGGTTCCTGGTGAATACCAGGGGCACGTTAGACTCCGCGCCTTCCTCTGAGTTGCGCCAACAACAGCAGGTACCTTCTACCAGTCATACACTCACTATCAGTCGTGACACAAACATTGTATCACCCAAAGGAGTCAGGATTTCGGTTTTTACTTTGTCAAAATTCTCGGCATCAGTCAGGGTTAGATCAAAATATGCCCTTTTGGACAGGAAGGTAGCCAATAGCCCTGCCCATTGACTATTAGGCCAAATTTCTCTCTCTGTGGCTCTTTCAAAAGTCATTAAGTGAGCTTCCACATTATCACCCTTGGTCATCAGTTGGAGAAAACGACTAGCTTGCATAAAGCTGGGGATAGTTGTGATCTCCAGGGAACCATTACCCAACACTGGGGCGAGAGTCTGCACCACCTCTTTTACAGTTTTGCGGTCCTGGTTCTGTTGCCTCTGGGTCTCCCCAATATCCGCTTGCTCTTGTCTCTGGGCCTCTTCAGTGGCTAGCTGCTGTTGGCTCTGGAGCTCCTCAAGGGCTAACTACTGCATCCTGGTAGCTTTCTGCTGAGCCAATATAGCTGCCTGCTGAGTTATAGTAGCCATGCTTTAAATATATCTTCCAATTTCACTCTTAGTGCAGGGGAATAGCAGAATTTAGCTTTTCTAATCAGCGGATGATGACCGTATTATAATTCAAAGGATTCTCCCAAATAACAGTCTCTTCCAAAAGATTGGGTGTCTGTCACTTTAAATTTTTCATGCAATTTTATGGCCGCAATTTGAAGTGCAATGCTTGCATTCTCCATCATGTGTCACAAGATCGGGTTAGGGTTACCGACTCCTGGGGTAGATGGCTGCACTTCACACACATCAGCCAAGTATATCACACCACTCCAGTGTTTTGGTTCAAGTAGTGTGAGAAAACTTACCTCTCCTCGCTCCTGTGTCACGTCCTGTCAGCCGCGCAGCACTTCCGGGTGCGCGGCAGGGATGGTCACATGACTCCTTGGCGGGGTTGATCACATGATCCTGCGGCGGGGATTTTGAATCTTCCTTCCTTTATAAAAGAAACGCTGTAATGCTAACTTGTGTCAGAGCTAAGGGTTGCTTACCTTCTGACTCCCGTGACATCTGCTTGTCCTTGTGGTCCTTCTGCCAGCTGATTAACCTTTCTTTGTACCAGACCCATCTTGCCTGCTGTTTAATTTTCTAGGATCATCCCTGTGTAAGGTCAGACATCTGAACTGTGTACCAGAGCCGGCTTGCTTACTGACCATTCTCCTTGGATCATCCCTGTGCAAGGTCAGACATCTGAACTGTGTACCAGACCCGGCTTGCTCACTGACCATTCTCCTTGGATCATCCCTGTGCAAGGTCAGACATCTGAACTGTGTACCAGACCCGGCTTGCTCACTGACTATTCTCCTTGGATCATCCCTGTGCAAGGTCAGACATCTGAACTGTGTACCAGACCCGGCTTGCTTACCGACTACTCCTTCTGGATCTCCCTCCTGCAAGATTGACATATGTACCATCCATCTGATCCTCTCCAGCATCTCCTAAGGTACTGCCTTTTGTTTTATTGCTTCGCTGCCATTCCTCCTATCTATCTCTCACGTCTAGGGACCGAACCAAAGGCCGCGACCTGCGGTCTCCCAGCAGCTAAACCCATCCCGCCTTGCAGCGGTTCTTGGACAAGAACAGGGGGCTCTTACACTTTGCGCCTTGCTAGGCCAGTGCCAATCTGGACTAAGGGAATATCTCTGAGCGTAACAAGTAGCCACGCTAGTTTTATTCATCAGCATCAAAATAAAAACAGAACAAACAGAAACAAAAGTCCTAGCCTGTCCGGCTTCTAACTATTACAGCAGAAACACCCTCTCTAAAGTAAAGAAGCTAATGTCCCACACACGCAAAATAATAGCACTTCATGGTAACAAATTGCAGTGTCTCTCAACCGGCATCTGAGATGTTCCTCAGGTGGTGAGAGCAGGGGCGGATCTAGAGAATACTTCTACCCGAGGCGATTTAGGGGGGGCGATTTAGGCCCTGCCCCCTTTTTGACATCTAAGGCTGCCGGTGGCTGCATACTATGTGCAGTTCCATTCAGCATTGACAGGCAGGGACAGTGTGCTGCCCGGATGCTCTGATTGTGTTTAAAACACAATCAGAGCGGCCGGGCAGTACACTGTCCCTGCCTGTCACTGCCGAACGGACCTGCACATAGTGTGCAGCCACCGGCAGCAAGCCCCTGCTAGGGGGGGTCGATCGCCCCTGGATCCGCCACTGGGTGAGAGACTGAGGAGACTGCCTAGCAGCTTTTTATCAGCATCTGACAGGTACAACTCCTGGTTACCAGCAGAGTGTCTGGTATGTTGGAAGACCCAGAATGGGCCTGATGAATGGAGACCAACTTTTCTCTCCAATCATAACCCCAGGGACCCTTTTCCTACAGCCAAAAACACATTTTGGAAAGCTTGTTCCCAAACACAAACAATCTCCCCTGGCTTTTAAAACACATATGACAGATATTCAGGACATATATATCTGCCATTTACCACTTTCCCAGTGCTTCTCTCACAATATATACAGGGGTCAAAGAGAGCTGGTATACAGTGGTATAATGATATGCCATACTGTCAGTTCTTCTACTACTTTGATTGTAAAACAGTACTATCAAATTCCATTCATTTATATTTTCCACACAGCCACTATTAAATTTCCACTTGAACTACTATGTGTGAATATATAGTGACCGGAAAAATCATTGATGGACTGTATGACCCAGATTTCCGACCTATGTGTTTTGAACTCCAGAAAAAATTGTTGGTGTTGGAAAGACAGCTTTCCAAAAGCACGGTGGCTTAGTGGTTAGCATTACTGCCTCATAGTACTGGGGTCATGAGTTTGATTCCCGACCATGGCCTTATCTGTGTGGAGTTTGTATATTCTCCCTGTGTTTGCGTGGATTTCCTCTGGATTTATTTTTTTTATTTTTTTCATCTTTAATAAAACTAGCTGAGGCAAGTTGTACCAGAACATAATACTGGTGTGACTGCTTATGACTGCTGTGTGAAAAGTGCCCCATCTTCCCCAGGAGGCGGCATCTGTACCCTGATATTGTGACTATATATAAACATATAGAACCCACTACTGGCTACACTTAATTAATTCCATATATTTCATTATCCTTGCAAGTCAACAATATATGGTTTATTCACAGTAAATTATTAGATGCAGTACATACTTCTTAGTGCAAAAATATACACAAATATTATAAACAGCTGACCGCACCGATAGTTGTAATTTTTCAACCATGTTCACTATATATATGTTCATCATTGTAACAAGATTCTTCAACTGGTAGGAATTGCTAGCTAACATTAGTATGCAGCTTTTACCTAATAGCAATATTACTTTTGAGTTTGGCTAGCATCAGCTTTAGTAATGATGTGTCTCTAGCTGGAGTTGCATAACAGAGCACTTTCCCTATAGGAAATTGCATAACCGAGTACTTTCCCTACTGGAATTTGAGCAAAATATTCTTTGACCTTTCCCCTTGCAAAAGAGTAGGCAGAACGAAGAGAAATTGATATTTAAAGTACACTGTTAGCTTCCCCCATCCCCCTTGATTTAGCACCTTCTTCGAGATTTGTGGTAGGAATTTCTGGCAGGACACACGCTGAATTGGTAATTGTCAGGCAGGCACTTTAAAAGGGCAGCCCATCTAGGACTGGAGTAAAATAAGGACAGTGGCATGTTAAACAGTTCAGATTGAACAGATTGACACATTTATATAAAAACACCACATATATTCTAACACATTTGAAACCAGCCTAACACTTTCTAAGGCCAGATTTGATTTGTGCTTTATTTATTTTTTTTAGAATTTTATCTCACATCTGCTAGTAGCATGAATGTCGCTTCACAGTTTATGCTGTGATTTTGAAAACATCCACATGTAAAATTAAGTCACTCATGGTCAATAACAGATTAGGATTCCTTCTTCATTTTAGCAGGATGCAAATAAATCTACTATTTACTGTTAATATTTATATATGAAAAAATACACTGTATAAATTCTAGATACACTGGAGTGTTGTTCAGGTTTAATTTACTAATTTCTGCCTCCCCCAATATACAGAGTTTCAGGTTTTATGAAAGATCTGTCCCTTCAAATGCCCCTATTTTACTGTATCTACCAAGTGCTTAGTAAATTCCTCTTATTTTGAATCCTAGATGCAATTCTCAAATATTCTTCTTGGTACTCTTATTATTATTACTCTGTATTCTTATTCCCTGGGCTTTATAAATTAATATTTATTGATTACATTGTAAGCAAACATTATAGTGAAGTTCAATAAACACAGACTCACTCTGCTATATAGGATGGTGTGGTGACAGTAGTTACCATGATGAAGATGTAAAACAGGAGACATTTAAAAAAAAGACGTATTAGGAAATGTATCACAACAGAACAGGAGCAAAGAAGAAAAGGAGAAAATGAAGAATTGACAGTAAAGTAGAACTCTATAGCTCAATCTGTCTTTTTAATAAGACAGTTTTCAGTACCACACACAGGCTTTTGCAGGAAATTCTGGAGCAGGTGGGTTGTAGTTAACCAGTGCAAAAATAGAAACTGGAACTTTGCTTTCAATGAAAACACCAAGTTTTGTCTCATAGTTAAAGTGAAATCATTATACAGTACATCCCCATTTTAACTGAATTTCCCATAAGGCAAATTACACTTTCATACACAGTATAATGTTTTTTGGGGAGGGTTGGGAAATTTACGATTCTCAGATGTGATTGGTGGGCGATACCTGTATTCACTGAATGGCAGTTGCATCTAGTTGCATTTACATCACTTTTTTACATAATACAACTTCTAAACATAGGTAGCATAATGTTATTTAATTTTGTGCGGCTATATCAGAAGAATCTGCAAATATAGATTGCTCTGCATTCCACACAAATGCAGATGTTTCCTACCCATTACATATTTTAATCTTACAGAAATTGAATGTGGTTTAGAATGCATCAGCACTACTCTTCTTTGCTTCATTACCATTGACACTAGCATTGCTTCTTTTCTAGTATGATATATGCAGTTATGATGGATTATCAGAGCACATCTGTTCTTTTTTACCTGTGTCAGATTTAGGCTTACCACTTGGTGGCAAATTTTTATCCTCAACTGAAAGCATGGAATTAGAGTAAATGTGCATCCATCTCATCCCTCTGAGATTGCCTATCACATCAAAGTAATATAGTCCCAACATGCTCATCCTTAAACTTCTGTGAATAGTCATTGGCACTTTCAGATGTACTGTATTTTCATCTCTGCTAGGACCTGGCACATTGTCCTTAATGTCTGCAAGGGTTTCACTACATTAAAAGCACAGTGTCACAATTTGATAAAGGGAACAACATGAGCCAGCCAGTCCCTAACTTAATGTGCTTGACGCAAATCTGCAAAAGAAGCACTTTGGGCTAAGGGAACTTTGTCACATGTGTTGGAGAGTAAATTTATTTTCCTATGTATAAAACACTGAAGGTCAATAGAATAAACTTAATATTATGGGATCCCAATACAATAAGTGCTTAGGTTGGACAGACTGATTAGCGATAACAACACAATGCAGAAAAAATTACCCATACACATTATCCCATGTGGGAAATTAATATGTACAGAAACAATGGGATTCAGATTCATTACAATATTGAATAAAAAGTTGAGCAATTTGTGCAATGGCAGAAAATGTACAAAAAGCTGATGGACTATATAAAATAGCTGGTCAGAGTTTCTGAGCTAACTAAGTAGAATGTAAAATAAAAAAGGAAACCAGGCAAAGGCCAGGCCAGACCCGAGCTGTATTAGGGCTTTGGGGGGCCACGGACACTTAGGACAGGGGGCTATTGTCTAAAAATAAGGGCATAGTGTCATCATTCACAAGAAAAAAACTGTGTTATTGTTACCCTCCATGCCTCTCTCATTCCTCTTCCATGCCTCTCTCATTCCTCTTCCATGCCTCTCTCATTCCTCTTCCATGCCTCTCTCATTCCTCTTCCATGCCTCTCTCATTCCTCTTCCATGCCTCTCTCATTCCTCTTCCATGCCTCTCTCATTCCTCTTCCATGCCTCTCTCATTGCAGCCCCCTCCATGTCTATCCCGTTCTATCTCCTCCGTGTCTTTATTATTGTTGCCCCTTTCATGTCTCTCTCATTGCCCCCTGCATGTCCCTCGCATTGCTGCACTCTCAATGTCTCTCTCATTACCCCCCTGTGTCTCTCTCATTGAAGTCTCCTTTAATTGGTCTCATTGCAGCCCCCCCAAAGGTGTTATAGCAACCACCCTTTATAGGTCTCATTGCAGGCCCCCCTCTATAGGTTTCATTGCAGGCTCCCCTTCTATAGGCCTCATTGCAGCCCCCCTGATAGGTCTGATTGCAGCCCCCACCCTTATAGGTCTCATTGCAGGACCCCTCATAGGTCTCACTGTAGCCACCCATTGGTCTCATTGCAGCTCCCCATAGGTCTCACTGTTGCCCTCCCTTAGATCTCATTGCAGCTCCTCCATAGGTCTCACTGTTACCCCCATCCTAGGTCTCATTGTACCCCCCATAGGTCTTGTTGTAGCCCTCCCATAGGTCTCATTGTAGCCCCCCATCATAGGCCTCATTGTACCCCCACTGATAGGTTTTACCTTAGCCCCCCATCATAGGTCTCATTTTAGGCTCCTCACCTCATAGGACTCATTGTAGCCTCATTCAGTGTGTGTCACTTACCTTTTTCTGTGACCATGGTTCCTACAGATCCACTGTGTGTTCCTTGCTGCTCAGACAGAAGTGATTACATGGCACTGTGGTGTTGTCAGAAACAATTATTAGTTTCATGCATTATTAAAGTAGAGACTTCTCATAACGCTGTCTGAGCACTGCGAGGAGTCTGTACAGAAAGATTAGACTAACTGTATCTGGCATCAGGAATTAGGTGCCAGAGAGCCACTAAAAGAGGGGGGCCTGGGCCACCTATCTCCTGTGTCCCCCTTTATCTGGCTCTGGGCCATACCATTGATAATTAACAACCCTCATCACAAGGTACAATCACAAATAGTGCCAGTAGAAAGTTCCTTTTCTATACATGTGGCAGTTCTTGATCCTTGATAGTTGGCTTCTTTACATTCCTTGCACTATGATTGGTTGACGTTCCAGGGGTATCAATTATTCTGTAAATTTAGAGTGACTTAATTAACAAATTTTGATTTACCCATCTCTATTTAAATGTATCTATGTCTCTGCTGGAGAAGGGCCATTTGTCTGAAACAATCTTTCTTGTAATGCCATGTCTTTCAAACACATACTTGAGTTTCACAATGATAATATATAATGTTGTGTCTGGGAGAAGTTAGAACATATGAATGTTTAAAAGAATTGTCCACAATCAACAAAAATGCAAGTTCTATAAAATCAACTTTATCAGTAGATTATCATACTTCTTGGTTTAGAGTTTGTAGTTGAGAATGTAATGGATCTGTGGATTGCATAGGGTAAAACCTTCACCATTACACACACATTTGGAACTTGCTGCTTTGGGAAGTGCATCAATTTCCATGGGCTACAGAACCTTTATATTTTTGACTCTACAGCAACATTCATTGTAGTCTTGCAGGGACCAGAATTATGGGCCTTGCTAGAATGGCTTACAGGGATTTCTGATCTGACTGTACTTTCACACTGGCTCCATAGATGTATTGATGGATTTTTTTGTTGCAATTCTAGTGGTTTGGAAATAGCAAGCAAAATCACATTAAAATGCTTTAGTAGATAAGCTATCCCTTATGTTTTATTCTTGGTTGGTGTCACCATACCACATTTGTGCTTGATAAAGCATAATTAAATACACTGGTGAATGTTTGTGGGGTGTTCGGTGCAAGGCACTGTAGGAGTAACAAATTGTTCTAGACATACCCGTCTGGGTCAAAATAAACCAGATGCCAAAAGAATAACCACAATATCTGCGTGTGTTCTCCTTCATTTGTGTTAGTTACCAGATCCTTCAGATGCTTAGCTGAAACACAATCACAATTTCTAGTAGTTTCTTTCCCACTCTGTGCATAGTTTAGTTCTGCATGTAAAAATGCTCTAGAAGCATAAAAGATTGGTTTACCTTCCTGCATGAGACATGGAAACAGGCCATATTTTGATGCATGAAATTGTTTTTCCAGTTATATGGATTGATCAAAATAACTCAGAGCTGGAGCTTGTGTCAGATTGCGTTTCGGCAGATTCAAGGGGTTTGTCCTGTTCTGGGCCCCTATTGCCATCAAATGTCTTTTTTAAATAGTGTTCTCAAAGGTGCAGTCAAAGATATTGTGCAAAATAGCTAGTCATAGCCCCCAAGGGCGTTACTTGCACTGAAACCTAAGCCGATTTTTCGAAGGGAAACACGTTCAGAATGCCTTAATATAAGTAATATGCGCTCCACTGGCTGCCGACTGTGTTTCCGGCAAAAAACAAAAACAAACCATCCGTAATATCCAAAAACCACATGAATAGGATCCGGTATATGAGCCAGCTCAATAATTTGACAGGTCCTCGTTAAATTGTAAGACTACTTCCATGATCCTGATGTCCTATCATGGGTCACTTACCCTGTGGACATCACAAAGAGAACTCAAATAGGGGTAGCATCTCCACAGGCAGACAGGACCTGAAAACTGTTACACCAGGGGTAAATGTATCAAGCTGAGAGTTTTCCGGCACAGGTTTGAAAAGTGGAGATGTCGCCTATAGCAACCAATCAGATTCTAGCTATCATTTTGTAGAATGTACTAAATAAATGATAGCTAGATTCTGATTGGTTTTTCAAACCCGCCGGAAAACTCTCAGCTTGATACATTTACCCCCAGATCTAGCAAAACTGGGAGGGAGGGAGGGAGGAAGGGAGGGAAGCTTTTCCTGGAACCAAGAGGCAGAATCTTCTCATCCCAAGAGTTTTATAGCCTGCCCATAAGCCCTCCCTTAGTGACAATGGGCAAACCCAAATCCTCTTCCTGTTTCTTAACCCTTTAGAGAGGTACAAAATAGTTATGAACACAAACCTCAGCTTTTAATTTTTCTCGGGCTTAATTCATCCCTCAGTTATACATCTCCAAATACAGCAGAAGGGGCAGAATATTTAATGCATTAAAGCCATAGGACAGAACTGGTGACAAAATTATATCATATCAAGTGGAAATGGCTGTGCACAGCAATGAACGTCTCATCCAGCACACTCATCCAGATATCTAATTTCAGTAACCTTGTTCCACAAAATGAAATATAATTTTTGCTCTGCTCCACAAAACTCATTGTACCTGTGCCATCTTTTTTCCAGAGAATCCATGAGCTTTGACAGAAACGTAGCTGCACCATCTCAGTCGAAGAAAATTTTTGTGTTGAACCTCAACCATTTTGACCTTTGTAAATTAAGCATTGGGTGGGAACAGGACTGATATCTCTCAAACTAATTTTCCTAGGACAGAATGTCTTTCTGAATTCTGAAAATAATAAATTCATTGTGATTGCTTAATCATTCTCTTCTTACTATATTCATAGTGCTATATAAGTGCAACCCTTTGGTATGTAATTAAATGGCTATTTTCTGATCCTCTGGGTATTTGCAAGAGTCAAATGCAGTCAGACATAACTGTAGTATTTCATTGAGGTTGCCAGAGAATTTTCTTGTGTAAATATATTTTATAGTAAACAGTTATATTCTTTTGTTTTTTGCTTGCAGATATCTGGTTACACTCCAACTTCTGACACCATGGGGTAGACTTACTAAAATTTTTAAAAAGAAAATAGCAACCAATCAGATTAATTTTCTAGATTATGCTATGTAAATGATAGCTAGTATTGTAGCAGGTCCTACCTTCATTGAAGCTGTGATTATAATCTCTTTGACTTCTCCCTTCCTTCTTCTTCTTCTTGCGACATTCAGTGGCTCTCCGCTGCCTGCCGATATCCTTAATGCTCAGCTGCAATTCTTCAGACTTGTCTCGCAGTCTTCTGACTTGTTCTCGGTTTCTTCTATTCGAAGCTCTTCTCTGGTATCTCTATGCTGACAGACTGCCATTGCCGCTCACAACAGCTAAATAAAAGCTGTTGCAAGTGGGCTGGGTGATGAAGCAATGAGCTCTGATTGGGTCACTATGGTGGCCACTGATTGGACCAAAGGGAATCTTGACAGATTTGATTGGACCAGGGCGGGAAGATGAGGGATCCCTACCTTATTTCCAGGTAAGGTCCACTGAAACACTGGGCACCTCTTTACAGCAGGCAACTGTGCACAATCCCTTTCCTTTTTCCTTTGTTGAGAGGTCACATCCAGATGAAATTGGGATCCGTGTAGCCTGCTCCCCACACAACTAAGATTGGTCCATTGGGATTTTTGGGGCAGATGCCTTAGGGGCCCAGTTTCTGCACCACCCACTAGAGAGCATGAGGGACTAACTGCTGCCAGGGATGCAGAGGTTCACCAATCATCCTCATTCATACCCTGTACATCAACCTTCTGCCATGTTGCGGTAGACCCGAGTACATCCCTGTGCATGTTCAGGCACAACTTCATACACTGATATGTCGGATGACACTCGCTTCTGCACCAGGTATGGCATCAAATCCCACCTGTCACTCAATTTGTTACCAGGACTTTTCACTCAAATGAGCAATTTCTGTCCAGTGAAAAGGGATTCAGTCGCACCTGTTTCTGGACCATGGTGGACTCTTGACTGTATATGATCTCTGGCCACTTCACAAGCCTTTATCAGCCATCTTCACCTCTTGGTACAATTTCAGAGGTACCTGATGATACCATTCGTGAACTGCAGTGTGGATCTCATGTTCCAGTTGGTCCATATACCCAAAATCTTCCACATGATGAGAGAAAGTCATCTGTGTCCTCCACAGCATCCTTTACAGCCTCTCATCATCCATCAGTTTGGTTCCTTCCAAGGATGCATCTATCTGCTCAAGAATGACCTGGTCATTCCACTCTGGAGTAGGTTTCTCTTTTTCTCTACCTGTACTGCCATGGACCATGGCTTCTTGTGGTCAGGTTGGAACACTACTGCATCCCTTTCACACTGCCTACTTGGGCACTAATTAGGGGAAAGTGGTTCCAGGGGGAACCACAGCCAAACCAGTACCCATCTACGTGAGACAACAACCAGGATGTGGACCACCAGGAGTCCATGGTCTACATGAAGAGGTCCTTTGGGTTCTACCATGTCCTCCATCCCTTCCAACCTTCAGTGATTCTGCATCTCCAGGTACCTGATCACTTCTTGATGGGGTGGTATCGCCTCCACATGCCAATGATTAGCCCGGATGAATCCTAGCTGCCTCTGGTCCTCTCAGGCTGGACCCGGCTCGCTATGTTGTACAACATGCTGTAAGGCCTGTTGAATGGGTCTCGGAACCCCAGGATCCTTCCAATAGCGTGACCCTTCATTATGAAACAGGATCTTGTCTAAACTCTGGAGAACATTCATACCGATGATGACAGGACCATGGCGCAGCTTGGTGCTGCTCACCACAAGGATCCCCTTTTTCACCAAAGGGAATCTTTGCTACAGACTTCTACATTCATCCCAGCAGCACCAACCATAGGAATGGGGAGGTTGTTGGCAACAGTGAGGGTAACCCAGGTCCAGGGGCTGGTCTTCTGAAGATGGTCATGGAGTTGCTTGAAAACACCATTGACTCCTTCCACCTAATTTCGCCACTAGGGTGAGACATATACAGATCAAATTGGTTGAATTTACTGAATTTACTATATCCTGATCCGCTCCTTCTACCCTTGCAGGTAATCCTGTTACCATGAGGTATTCTAGTTTAATGGAAGTTGGGGAGTTTCTTTTGGGCAGTCACAGATATAGTGTTCCAATCACTGGCATCTCCAGCATTGAGTCCCACCAGCGGACTCTGGGCTGATAAACTTCCTGACGGAGTTATAAAACTTCTTTCCTCATGATCAAGAGTGCCTCTTTTAAGTATTTAATCTCTCAGCTCTGAAATTGGGTGTGTTTCTGTAGTGCCAGGCTTGCTGGGCATAGGGTCCATAGTCATTCTTTTCTAATTCTATGACACCACATCTGTCTGTACTTGGTGGAAAGACGGGGCTTAGTCTCATCTGATTTTGTCTAGCAAGATTTGCAACAACGGTACATTCTGAAGTCTCAGTGTGATCTGAACTTAAAATAGCTGGTCTGCACCTCCCAGAATATTCAGTCCTCATGGGTCTCATTTCCTGAGGTCTCCCACCAACTCCTGGAGGATGCTGGAAAACTGTGGCAAAGTCTCGTCCTATCTCTGGACCCGGGCGAAGAATCTTTTCCTAAGGACTGCTAAGGAGGAGGTATCACCATAGATGTCTTCCAAAATCTTGAAGATCTCCCCAGGCTGGGTGTATTCGGTATGTATAGCTGGGGTACACCTTTGCCACACACCTTTGCTACTGTCTTGGTTACGTTAGCCTGGGCATGGGGAGTGTTTGTCAAGGAAATGTTTTCCGCACAGACACCTTAGTGGCACGGGTGCTAGGGCAAGCCAGTAACGTCACAACACAAATCCTACTCAGTGAGCTATGGCATATCTCCTAACTGCTAGCAGGTCTGGGGCCTGAAATACCACCTCAGGCTAGTGGCTGAAGAAGATAGGAGCCACAGGCAATTTGCCTGAGACTAGTGCCTCTTTCTTGGCTCTGAGCCTAGATACAAAACACCCACAGACCCTTAGCCAGAATAAATGAAAAACAGACACACAGTCTGAATAAATAATGTGCACAAGTAAAAATGTTAACCTAGGGGATCCCTAAAGAGCCACTAGTACCTAACTATCTGCAAGTTGCAAGTGGACGGGGCGGTGACATGGGGAAAATTCAAACTGGCCAAGACGAGCTCCAAGATACGCTTGGTCAAGGGCCAGAAGACAATGAGCGATCCTTACCTGTGTCCCCATGTCCTCTGCAGCGCTGGTCACTGAAGGGGGTGGTCCTGAAGTAGTAGTAGGAAGTGACATTTTCACTCTTTGCATCATGCATATTTTCAGTCAGACTCCGAATCCCACAAAAGTAGATGCAGAATAATTCTCCAGGAACAAGTATCAAAAAAAGGATGTGGGCATGCACCTATGAATGCACAGAGGGGCAAATAGATACAGTTAATGTGAAGAGAGGCCATTAAGTCAAATGCATTTAAAATCATGTGTTTGTGTCTGGTATGTACTTATCACTTCGGGGTTAAGTCTTCAGAAGAAGCAACCAATGGGATCCAGTGGGAGTTCCTGGCACTTGCCATATTAGTAGTTAAGGGTCACTTTCTCTTTTCCTGGATCCAGATACCTGGCTGTACTACTCTGCATCAGGCTTAGTATCTGTGTGAATTGAAGTTACAGTTATTGTTCATTGGTGTATTCAATCTCTATGTGACTCTCATTTTACCCCTATTTTTCCGCTTTTATTGCTTCTCTCAAGATGCGCCATGTCCTGCTCATTCTCGCCCGTCTGGCAGATTCCCTCCCTACTACCCCCATTGAGCACACCCTGCCAGGGTCCATCTCTCCCCAGGGGCCTACGGGCACTGCATGGTGGCTACCGTATTATATAGGTCACAGGTTGGTACCTCAGGAGGATCATATATGGTCCACTCCGTACACGTCTCTGTCCAGGCGCTATGAGCAGTTTTACCCCAGACATTCATTCCCTCTTTGGCTGTGTTCTCTGGTACCGATTCGCAGTCTCTGCCACCCATGCCGCAGTATGACAGGGATGCGAGCCGCCCTCTGCCATATGTTTTTTACCACATCTCACCTAGTCACCCCCGAATAGCACTCTCTCCAATGTCAGACCACCCAGTTTGCATTCGCATGATGTACCTATTTCAAATGACAATATTTCCTCTCATCCAGTTCAACAGATGCAGCTCGCGTCAGCGTCCCAACAACAGCTGGGGGAAGGGATCGTGCAGACGTCGGCACCTCAGATGGCCCAGCCGACTGTATTGACAGCAGCGGAACCCGTTGGTGTGGCTGTTAACCAGGTGGCCCATGGTGTAGCCGGTGAGTATGAAAATTCAATCATTCACAGCACACACACTTGTAGGCCACCCATTTCTACAACCAGCGATGATTCCTCCTCCGCTTCCCCAGAGCAGGGTCATCGCAAGCTAATTAAAATATTAAATACACATTTTGGGGGTAGTAAGGAAAAGCGTAAGGCCCTGTTAGCCAATTCATGTTCAACGCCTTCAGGGGGTCCGATGTTAAGGTGCGAAAACACGGCTCTGCTGATTGGCCTACGACCTTGTATTAGGGACAAAATTAAACGTGATTTCTTTGTAGATGTGTTTGACCTTACAGTTAAAGTTAAAAAAGACCTAGAGAGCATGCGCAAAAGAAGGTGTAGGTGAGGAAGTGTCTAAAAAATTTTCAAACTGGCTGACAGTATATTACGTATTCTCTGCATGTTACTTGGACACCATCGTAGACGTTTGGAAATACTTACATATGTTAAACGAAATGTATATCTGCCACTGGTCGGGGACTTGGTGCATTTATAATAAACAGTCTAGGGAAAAAGTTCAAGGCCAACCATCCATTCCCTCGGCCTTTGAGGATGTTGAAATTTGGATGAAGTTGAATCGGGCCCAAATGACCCCTGGGTATGGATCCACCTCAGCGAGGTTTCCGGAATTCTGGAGACGAAGTGCTCCCCATTTCTCAAAAAATAGATGCTTTGCCTTCAATAATTCCTAGAGGAAACACTTGTAAGTATAGGCACACCTGTTCGAACTGCTGCGGAGATCATTCCCTCAAAGACTGCCCAAAGGCGCCGGAACAGGACAGGGTAACACAGGAGGTGCTGACTAAGGCCAATTCCTCCATCATCTTCCCAATACTCCATAAGTGGCTATCTACCTCGATGTGTCTCTGGCCTCCTTCTTGCGTGAGTGTTCTCTCGTCGGTTTCCATCTCTCCATCGAGGGTGGGGTGGCTGCGACCGCTGCGAAGTACCTCCATTCCGCGTATATGCAACTGGACATCCTGGCGGAAAAGATTCGAAGGGAGGTGGGCCTGGGATGCATGGCGGGACCATTCCCCTCTCCACCCATATCCAACTCAGTAATTTCCTCAGTGGGGCTGGTCCCAAAGAAAGCTGCCAGAAAATATCGATTGATACAGCATTTATCCATCCTATGGGCAGGTCGGTCAACGACACTATTGAACCTCAAGTAAGGACGGTGACATATCAATCATTTGAGGATGCCTTAACCCTAGTGAGAGAATTTGGAAGCAGGGCCCTGATGGCGAAATTGGTTATAGAGTCTGCTTTTCGGCTACTTCCCCTCAACCCCGAGTCATTTAAATTCATGGGATTCAAAATAGAGAGTGACTACTACATAGATAGGTGTCTTCCAATGGGCTGTTCAGTTTTGTGAGTATATTTTGAGGCTTTCCTTTCTCCATTGGTGCATACAGGCGGGGATGGGTCATCATGGAATAGCACACTACTTAGACTATTTTTTATTCGTTGGCCCGCCCAATTCCTCGTTGGCCCGCTGACACCCTCTATGCAGCACAATTCCTATTTCACGTCATGGGCAATTGCACGGTATAAAATGGAAGGCCCTGCCACTTGTCTTTCATTCTAAGGCATCGAAACTGACACAATTGTGGGTTGTTGTCATTTGCCCCTTGACAAAATTTAAAAACATGGAATCTCTGATAGCAAACACTCTTTTTTCCTCCTTCAGCACGTTGCGTAAAATTCAATCTCTTTTGGTTTTTTTTTACTTTTCCTGTCGGTTCATCCCTATGGGGAGGGTGTTTTGTAGGAAACTTCAATTAGCTACAGCCGATTTTCACAGCCCTCATGTACGAATACACCTGACCGACGAAATAAGACGATTAGCGTCTATGGAGGCATTTTCACTTGTCATTTAATGGTATTCGGCTATGGCCTGCACCACCAATTTCTAGAACTCTGGACTTGCACACAGAAAAAGGTTTCGGGGCTTTCTTTCAAGGGGAGTGGTGTGCCTTTCCTTGGTCACAATCATGGAGGGTCAATGGCTTGGTACGTAACTTGTTAACTTTAGAACTGTTCCCTATAGTAGTAGCCCTGGAATTGTGTGCCTACCATTTATGCGTCAGGAGCGTGGTATTTTGGTGCAACAATCTAGATGTGGTTCAGGCTATTAACCGAGAGAATGCTTCATCACGCCCAGCAATTAATTTGCTGCGGGTTCTGGTTTTGAGATGCCTGGATTTTGACATCAGTTTCGTGCCCGCCACATTCCTGGCCCGGACAACAAGCTGGCTGATGCGCTTTCTTGGTTCAATTGGCGATGATTCAGAATCCTGGCTTCACACACTCGAATGACCGGCTTAACTTGTCCCCATTATGTATTATTGTTGAGCAGGGATAAGGTGTCTTGCCGACGCGTCGTTGGCCCCATCTACTAGAAAGATCTATCATTTGGCATGGCAACGTTGGTCGGGTTATCAAGCATCTATAAACAGCAAGACATCAGGTCAAATCCCCTCTATGTCGGGTTTAAGTGGAAGTGATACAAAGAAGGTATATCTAAGACAAATATCACCTCCATTTTAGCGGGTCTTTCATTTATGTCCAGAATAAATAATACACAGGATCTTACCAAATCATTCATTATTTCCAAAGCACTGAAAGGATGGGCTAGAATTCACCCAACCATAAATGATAAAAAGCCGTCCCAAAGACCAGCAGACACTGGCGAGACTGATTGTAGCCCTGCCGGAGATTACAGTGGATCGTTATGAAGCTTTATTGTTCAGTGTGGCCTTCTCATTGGCCTTTCACAGCGCTTTTAGAATTAGTGAGCTTGTGGAACACTCTAAAACATCTAATAACACAGCTTTGCTACTTAAACACATAATGGTTCAACCTACACTAATCCACTGCAAGATAGTAAAGTCTAACATGGATCAATTCAGTAGAGGGCATTGGCTATCTTTAATGACAGAGCTGAACCAGGCTATATGCCCTGTGCTACTTTATAATAAATTTGCTGATGTACGGCCCCAAAGTGAGGATTTGTGGTTAATACAGTAGGATAAATCACCGTTGACAAAATTTTAATTCAATGCTCTCCTGAAACACTCTCTGATCCTCATTGGTTTAGACCCTGCACTTTATGGCAGCCATTCTTTTAGGATTGGGGCAGCTACTGCTGCAGCAGCCAGGGGCGCTTCCATCTTTGAAATTCAGGCACTGGGAGATGGAAATCACATACTTATAAGAGGTAAATATGGCCTGATGCATGAGGTGACATCCCCAAACCTCCCCTCTTCTCCTCTACTGCTCTCCTCTATAAGTTGTTGACCCAGGGCTATGCTGCTCGCTGTGTTGAACTGGGGCATTAATGGATTTTTCCAATTTTTCCCCTGGTTCAAGGCCTGATTAGCTGTGTGCCTCCAGGGTTTTATGTGGTTTTATCTTCATTTGGGTTACTGGCCTTTCTCCCCTTCCTGTTCTTCTGCCCAGGTGCCCCATTGCTAAGCATGGGAGTTTTTCTCGATTTTAACCGATATCCCTCTCAAAGTGAAGAGGTTATTTTGGGTTGTTACAGAGTTTTGGCGCCAGGCTCTTTTACGTTGTTTGTGCCCTCTAGTATGGAGGGTCTGTTTAAAGAGCAACTACGTAGATTCCTACTTTATGAAATGAATTTGCATTTGTCGGTATTACGGGTGAGCCTGGTCCTGTATTAACCCTCCGGATGCATATGTTGATAAAGTTTTATATCTTTTATCCTAGGTTCAGCAGTCAAGAGGATACAAATATGGGTCATAGGCCACTCTTTCATATTTTGGGCAGCAAAACATAGTTTGGCACATAAATGGTCGAGTTTTTCCCACCCTGAGCACATACGATGGTTAGGAAAGCGAGGTATGGAATGGTCAGCACTCATCCCTCTTTTTCCTCAGGAAGTTACAGTAACGGCAGTACCGACATAGCAGTTTTTCATATGGGTTGTAATGTAGGTAAAGGCAAATCCCTTGATCTAATTATTCGGATTCGTGATGATTTGAATTATGTTCATGTCCAATGGCCAAAGATTAAGATCTATTGGTCCAACATTATACCCCATTTGTCATGAAGATTTGAGGTTCCACCCACCACCTTAATATGGGTGGTAAAGGAAATTAATGGGTATGAGACAGAATATTAAAGACATACAGGGTGCAGTCATTGATCATCCCCTGATAACGGTTGATAAAAGGCATCTTTTTAGAACAGACGGGGTTCATTTAGCAGTAGAAGGGATTAAGTTGTTTATAGAGCGGCTTCATTCTGAATTGAGGTCTATAGTGGGTTCTATTGCTTGCGGGCCATCAGTCCATTAAAGGATCCCGGCTGTGGTAGGAGAGCATCGTAGTCAGCTTTCAGTTAGAATATGGTACTTACTCGGTTTTGGTCATTGATCATTTTTCCCTTCAAAGTCATCAGACTCTTTATTTCTCTAGTAAGGAGGACCCTGGGATGCCTAGTAAGGGCATAACATTGTTGAGTCCAGAGGGGGTATAGTCACTTATTGCCTTGTAATAGTACCAGCCAATAGATAAGGTATAACCTGGGTCAGTGGGAATGTGATCTTCCATCTTATTGGTACATGCAATGTTAGCTGGCTGCCCTGCCATTACCGCCACCTCACTTGGTTCGCTGATAATTAGAAATAAACTGTGACCTTTCTTCCAAACTTAAGTTGGTGCCCATATCATTATTTATTGGTTAGAGTTTAAGTTATTTTGAGTTTAAACTGAAGGGACTAGGGTACATGAAAGGAGAATCAACACTATGCATTTTAATAATTAGTAAAGCTCTGCGCACTCACAAGTTCCATACATCCAAACATTTTGCAGTGCAGAATTGGGCTTCTGAAGTGCTAGGCCTCCAGCAACTCCCCTCCCTTAAAAAGACCCTTGAATTGCTGTACGCACCTGTGGCAGGTAGACATGGCACCTGCTCACCATGGTAAGCTGGGACATACGTCCAAACACAGGATTGTTCAGTTAAATCAGGACAGATGGGAGGTATTTGTTTCTGATGCGGATTGCTCTGGACTAACTGTTCCTTCCACATACTGTATAACCAAATTGTTTTTTTTAAATATTACATAGCGCTTCTGTAGTTCATTGCTTCTCAGTCTGTAATATGTGTACCAAGACAGAGACAGGTTCAAGTGATACATTAATAAAAACAAAATTGTATTTAGAATACTTTACATAGTTTTACTGGTAGCATTCGGTAATTCCCCTTGAACAAGTACTGAAATCCTTGGATGAGTAAAAGGCTGAAAGGCCAGAGAGTCTAATAGAAGGGTTTTAGGAGAAGATGTACTATGATGTCACTGTGGAATGTGTGGGATTCTTGTATTTAGCCAAATTCAGGCAGAATTTTAACAATGCTGAATGCTGTATGCATATTTTAGAGACCCCAAGCTAAATATAGTTTTTACACTCAGATAGTAGATACAATTTATATACAAGTTTTGTATTACTTTGGACTATAAGCAGATTAGCAGCTCTTTTTCAAAAGAGTTCACATCTGGCAAATACCATTTTCATGACAGCCCTTTGAGTCAATGATTTATCCACTGCAGAGCAAACGCGTGGCACTTTCCCATCATCAAATTCAAACTGAAGCATACGCTACAAGTGATTGGTTGGCTGCTGCTGCTATCATAGCAACTGGTGGTAATCATTTTTCTGAACAACACAATTCAACATGAATGAAACTGACGTTAATATGGCGATGAGTAGAATCCTGCCATTGAACAAATACACACTTACTATAATAGCAACTCTCAACATTGCAGACACGGCGCATATAAATGCCAACAGCAGAAAATGCCTGCACTGTCATTCTCTTCACATTGCTGGTTTTAAGGGGGCAATGCCAGGACCCGGTGACCTAACCTTTTTTTTGATTATACAGGCGCCAGGTCCTGGCATTGCCACCTTAAAACCGGCAATGTGAAGAGAATTGACAGTGCAGGCATTTTCTGCTAACGGCATTTATATGCGCCGTGTCTGTAATGTTGAGAGTCGCTTTTATATTAAGTCTGTATTTGTTCAATGGCGGAATTCTACTCATTGGCATATTAATGTCGGTATCATTAATGACAGAATTGTGTTGTTCGGAAAAACCTATCCCCCCATGGTAACCAATAGAATCCACTTATTCTAGATATAAAATTGTTTCCAACATCTGTAGAACAATATGCTCAGCTGTGGTTATGTGCACAATTATATGGAGAGCAGTAGTATATTGGTAGTAGTATGGCCAGAAATGGCCATTATTAGTCCTTGCATAAGCAATATTCCTAGTAATAGGTTCAGCAGTAGTAACATGTCCTCTAGTACTGATGTATAACATAATATGTTCACCAGTAGTAACATGTCAAATAATAGGGTTAACATTAACATTATACCCAGCAATGTTATCACTAGTATACCAAGCAGTTGTTTGCTTGGTAATACTAAATGTGCTTTGTAGGACTAATATATCTTGTCATATGCCTAGCTGTAATAATATTCTAGTATTATTCCCAGTGGTAATAAAAATGTCCATTGTAATGCAAAATATTAGTAAATTTGCCAGTAATATGCCCAAATGTAGTAATATAGCCAATATGCCAAATAGAATAATACATACTTACCAATTTTTGGTTGGTGTGCTCCGGGAGATCCTAGTGGCAGGTTGGCACGGCTCACCGAATGTCGCCATTCGGCCCCGCCCCCTAAACAGGCAACACAATTTTACCATACGCCAACAGGGGGCAGGGCCACAATGATGTGATAATCACATCACTATGTTCCGCCCCGACCATGTTAAATAACGAAGGATGCTTCATGTAGGAGGTTGCCCTGCTCTCCCGAAGACTCCCAGAAATTCGGGAGTCTCCCGGACATTCCAGGAGAGTAGGCAACTATGGAATAATATATCTGGTACCTTTAAAAAATAGGGCACCATGGTTGCACATAGGCATGCACATATGAATGTTTGTGATGCCTTCACTCGCCATAACTGATCACAATGTTACTGACAGTTATTTTGTTTTACCGCAGGCCTCAGTCAAAGAAGATTGTTATTTGTAAAGTATCGTATAAGCAAGAAAACTGCTGAATAGCATTTGATTCTTGTATGTTTCTTGATAAACTTTTACAAGGATTTAATTACACAACTGAGCTACGGTGAAACAAAGTGTCATTTTCACATCCCATTTATTAATATCTGTCCAATTCAATCTTCTTTATCTGTATACTGAATGCATTTCTAAGGGCCTTTTCTTATTCCCCAGTTAATAGCTATTGAATATGATTATTCAACATACAAAAATACTGAATATGGTGCCAAGCTCTATAACATTTTATGCCAGCTAGAAATTCATATTCAGGCATGGTTTTGACTTTGTAGATCTGCACTCTGGGAGGTGCATTAGGTGGGTCTACAAAGTCGGGGTGGTCAGGTTTAGGGGATATGAGAATTGCGTCATTGCTGATCGAAGGGAGGGATGTGATAATGCAAATACTCGTCACCATAGGCCTCCACTGATGCATGATCATGAGTTTTGTATTAACTATTAAGATTTCACCCCCAGGGGAGAAGTCATGTGACATGGGGTAATGGGGTAGGAGGAGGGCGTGGTGAGTGAATTAGGGGGGGGAGCTTAATGACCGGCTTAAACCCTGCCCCTCCATTCACTGCCGTGAATTTCGGCAAATGCGGGAGCTTTGCCTACTCTTCCGGGAGTCCGTGAGGACTCCCCGTAATTCGGGAGCCACCCGGGAATTCCGGGAGAGTAGACAAGTATGATCTTCAGTTTACACTCCAATCCACTGAATCTGTGTGGCACTAAAGGGCTTGTCGCTGCAGCTCTCCTGCTGTGGTAGTTTATTTCCATTTATTATTTATTACTACTTGGACTATAGCAGGAAAGAAAATTCCCATTAGACTTATAAAGCTGTAAATGAGCAATGTGGGGGCATTTGTATTTGATTTATGCATGCAATGTGCAGTTTTCACATTTATTAATAACACTGTCAAGATACTATTCTCTCTTGTGCATATGAGACTTTATTACATTATATTGTGTACAAACAGGGCAATGCAACTTTACGATTATTATGAATATTGTAAGGCCGCATCTTTATAAAATGCATAGTGTGGATTCTTCCTTTAATGCACTCAACCTCATTCTAACTTAAAAGCTGCATAACTTCTACTTTACCAAAATTAAACCATGGACACCAGCTTATGATTCGGAAGGACACAGTTTATTGAATTATAAATTGCTCAAACCGAGAGTGAGAGCAGAGCAGTCAGCTAAATCTTTTGCAAAACCAATAAAGGTGGGAAGGTCAGACCATTGTACCACCAACCCAGGGTATACCTTATCTATTGGCCAGGGTTAACTTATGTCGTCTTAGTGACTGCACCCCCTCTGGACTCGACAGTGGCATACCCCTCATAAGTAGGCCAAGGGGTCCTGCTCACAAGAGGACCAAGAGTCTGGTGACTTTGAAAGGGGCAGTGTACCGTGACCAATTCTTACCAGTGCCATATGCTAACTGACCGCTGACTATGATGCTCTCTTACTGGAAACTTTGCCTCATCTGTACGGGATAGGAAGAAGGTTTGTGCAAACATTACATTACAATTGCCGGGTGGGAGGGAGGTGTCCGGATGTATGAAAAGAGGCTTAACTGCCAGGGAATGAAATTTATATAGAGAAAAATCCTGGACACTCCCAGAGAATACTATTAGCTGTCCCCTCTAGAAACTTAACCCTGAATGGGTAAGTGCTAAGACTTTCACAAATACATGATTTTAAATACGTTTGGCTTATAGCCTCTCTTGTAATTCTAATACCGGGCATAAGTATACACATTTCAAAACTTGATGCATGTCTGACGTAGAGATACTGATGTGTTTTGAGTTAGACGTATCTAATGCTCTTGTCAAACCACAATTTTTTTGACAATCTAAAATTTAAAAATTATATGTTTTAAAATATAAATTGATTTAAAAATAAGGTGAGGCTAAAACGATTCCTGTTGCCTGAAAAACATAAATTTTTGCCACAAATAGGATTCATCACCCTTTGATAAATTTGCACCTTGATTATGTTCTTTTTGTCTGTAAAGTAAGCAATGTGTACATAAATAGACTGTAAATGATTTTTCACAAACTGACCCTTAAAGCACATCGTTATTCTTTGTAGGACGTCAAGGATGACCTTACAATTTGTAAAAATTGAGGCCTCAACACTCTTGTTTCCTTAGGCTAGTTTTGTCTTCTCCAGACGATATTTTCAATTAATGCAAAGAATTACAAATCTATGTCAGTGTCTCAGACTAAAGCCGCTCAATGTGTTTGTGACTGACACATGCTTCCCAACGCACTCCCCAGGCACTGTGTGCTGACTCAAGGCCTTGTCTGTTCACATCACACATACATACATCACAATCCTGCTTGCCTAGTAGCAGCGTATCCTCCATTTTTAGAACACGCAATCAGCCGTGGAGGTTACAATAGGAGATTTCTTGTTTTTCAGTGCTTATTACTGTGCTCTTTAAAAATGGCGACAAAGGGTTACTTTACCTACCCTGAGATTTCTCACCAAGTTCTGTTTCCTCTTGAAAGAAATTTGTTGCTATAAAAAATACCCTTCTGGGTTTCTTACTTTGAATAACCAGTCTCTGCTCCTCAGTCTGAGCACAGGAAACCAGAGACAATCCAGATTAAAGCTTGGACTCACTGCAGCACTTCCTGCTTTCTACATACTCTGCCATTGAGTCTTTGAAAATGGGAGACTCAATTGTTGATTTGGACAAATCTTAATATCATACATGCCAACATTTGAAAAATCATTTCACGGAGATCATAAATTGAACACCTTAGCACTGCGCAATGAGGGTGTGATGTGCAGGGAGCAAATCAGGATCCACACTCAAGTCTGGGTGCTAAGTCTATTCTCCCGGGAATCGGGGAGATCTCCTAATATTACATGAGTCTCCCACACATTCTGGGAGAATTGGCAAGTATGGTCAACTCTAGATGTGTATTTAGTGTGGTGCATGATAATAAATATATAGTACACTACTCTAAGGGATCATAGGATGTCATATTTTGACTGAAATCCTTAATCCTTAATTTTCAACAAACAAAGACATATTTTTACTTTTTTCTGCCATTAACTTACTGAACCAGTTTTAATTAATCTGGGGAAATTGTTAAATTTATATGGACATGTGTTAGGTTGTTTTGTATCCTATTATATTTTGTACCTATAGCTCATCCCTCATATAGTGCATCAGTAGACCAGGAACCAGCCACTTACAATTCACCTGAATTCTGCTTATCCTTGGATCATGGATATCTGGTCCTCAATTGGTCAGTACCACAGAAGTGGTCAGTTGTGAGAGAAGACCTGGATAGTGCTCACTACATCCCGTCATCACCAGAGATCACCGGGTTGGGAAGTATGTGTTCAGCCAGTACAGCTCTGAAGTCTGGTGTTCACTGTTGCCCCTAGTGGTAAGGACAGACTTGACTGCAGGCACACAGAGGGTCGAGAGATGTCTACCGGCTAAGGAGAACCCAGGAATAGAGTGTTATGATAGACAGTAGCGTGGGGTCCAGGCCAGGATCGGTGCCGGCAGCAGACAACGTAGCCGGAGAACAAACCAAGGTCAGGGGTCGCAGGCACAGGTTCAGAATCCAGGGACAGGCGTAAGATCAGGGTCACTAGCAAAGGTTCAGAATCCAGGTTCAGGCAATAGATCAGGGTCAGGAGCACAGGTTCAGAATCCAGGAACAGGCAAGGATCATACACGGGAAATCAATCTTAGGTTAAACACCAAACACAGGGACAAAGTAGCAGGCAGCAGTACTGAAACAGGACGCTATAACCGTCAGTGAGGCTCAGTCCTCATTGCCTTAAATAGTACAGATGGCCAATCAGGACACAGTCCAGAATGTGTCCTCAGCTGCAGTATGATAAATGTGCAGAGCCTGCAGCCAATGGAATAGGCAGAGTGCCAGCGGTAAACTAATCTCTAATCAGCCTTGCAGGGTTGGCCCTACCTACTCCTGTGCGCACGCGCCCGGCTGTTTGACAGCTGGCCGGGCGCGGCGTCAGTAAGACCAAAGCGTTCCGATTGTTGCCCAGGCAACCGGGACACAGAAACCGGAAGTGATGCCCCGGTTGCCGTAGCAACAGCCGGGACGTCACCAGAGGACCCAGGAGAGTCGCAGCGGCCGCGCGCTAACAGTATGTGCAGGAAGGGAGACTCAAACTTAAAAAGCATATAAGAAACAATACTCTAACAAATGATTTATGTGTGCCTGCACCTACACACCATGAATGTCAATCACACTACATAAAACACAATAGGCAGGTTGGAGTACTCTCTTTTGGTGGTGCACAGTACCTAAAGATATTGAAGTCCAATAAGAATCATTTGAATAGAACAGTACTTGAAAAATAGCACTTCAGTCAATTGGAGGAGTCTCTGTAGCAGCCAGTACAGTTCAATGTAACACTCACAGTCCTGTAAGCATAATTTGACTCCCTCCTTAAAATACAGACTTTTCTATTTACACTTAATAGCAAGGGAAACTGTAATACTGGATCACAATAACAAACAAACCACTTGACATGCAGAGTATCCTTATACAACTCAGTGTTTCTCTCAACATATACTTTTATGTGCTGGGCTATGTAGGTGCACAGAAATCCTCTTCCCTCCACATGTAATTTTGCACTTATATTGCAACAATTTAATACAGCACTATGACAATTTCAATACACCACTCTGAGCTCATGTCTATCTCCTATTTCCTCTCAATGGCAGGTCTTGCTCAGCAAATAGGCAAATTAATACACTGATGTTTAGCTTGCCAGCAGGCCAGTGGCCTCCTTTGGGGTTTCTCTCTCCCCACCGTCTGTTTCTCCCAGTCAGATCCACTGGTGGCCCAGGTACTTTGCCTCCACACTGGATATCGTGCTGGGTTCTCCACACTGATGTCTCTACCTCTAGGGGTATCACGCTGTGCTGCTCTCCCACACTGAGCCTCCTGTCTCCATCCTGCCCTTGATTTACAGCTGCTTCACCCCCAGTCCTTCCTTTCCTACTCTTGTATGCTTCAGGTTGGACTAGCCTTCAATCTTTTGCTTTTAGGCCTACCCTGGCTTCAGAAACATACTCCACTTCCTATTTTACCTCACGTCTAGTAAAAATTGCTCACAACACTTTCTAGTCTGTGGCATTAACAGAAATCCTTCAGCATCTGCTTTCTAAATACTCTCCGTATACTAACAAGTTTAGTAAGAGCAAAGCTGAAATTGTGGCTCCTCATAATCCATACGACTGTGCCATTGAGCTGTTTCATGGATCCTTTCCTCCCCATCACCAAGTCTATCCACTAACTACTCCTGAAGATAAGGCTATGTCTGAATATCATCATCGCCATTTATTTATATAGCGCCACTAATTCCGCAGCGCTGTACAGAGAACTCGCTCACATCAGTCCCTTCCCCATTGGAGCTTACAGTCTAAATTCCCTAACATACACACAGACAGACAGAGAGAGACTAGGGTCAATTTATTACAAGCTAAGTAACCCACCAGTATGTTTTTGGAGTGTGGGAGGAAACCCGAGCACCCGGAGGAAACTCACGCAAACACAGGGAGAACATACAAACTCCACACAGATAAGGCCATGGATGGAAAGTTTACATCTGTCCAAGCAAATAACACTGTAGGGGTTTTATCTTTTTTCGGTCCCTCCTGAGTTTCTGGCCTGAATTCTGGTGTGTCTTTCATGCTCTCCTATACTTTCCTTTTGTGGTTTTCTGCTTGTGTGACGATGAAGTTGATGGCATTTTATACATTGGGATAATTATCATCTTCCTTGTCTTTACTACAATAAAATTTACTTCTCTCACTCTGTGAAGAGGCATTAGTATTATTTAAAATATCTGAATCTGATCACAATGATTACCTCTCAAATGTAGAAAGCGAAACATGTTTCTTTTAAAATAGACTTACTTTACCCCTATACCTTTTTTATTATATTTTTATGGGGGATGACATGTTTCCTTTTCCTATGTATTTGTTTTGTCCTCATCATAATCTCTCTTATTTATAATGAATGTATGTCTTTCTAGTGACAAGGCCATTTCTATTTTTTTCATGTTGCACTCCTCACAGATAAGCAATAATTTATATTGCTCCATCTCACTCTGCAAGGCATCAATATCCTGTTAACATAATATATATCAATTCCTTTTTGCTCGGTCTCCATCCATGTAAACAATTTGCAGCATTCCTTCCTTCTGTTAATGTGGAGCAAGGTACTATGATGGAAACTTAAGTAATCTAAGACAGCGTGGTGCTTCCTGGACATTCAAATATTGCCATATCATATTGAGAAACCACCACAGTATCCACCTGGGTATTATGTACAGATACAGAGTCATCTGCATTAAAAATCCTAACCCCAGGGCCGGTGCAAGGTCTCCAAGCGCCTTAGGCAAAGTTTCAGCCAAGCACACCCTCACCCCCATACCCTCCTATGAGGCTCTTACACACTCAATTCCATTTTGAAAATTAATGAATGGAAATACTGCATTTATTATTAGTGTAACGGGCCTTACCTGGTTTCATACGGATCACCTGCCAGATACGTCCCATCTTCAGCAACAATCACTCCCACATCGCTTCAGACTAGTGGAGAAACCGCAATAATTACTAGAGTGCAATAATTGGGAGTGAAAGGAAGGGGGTGTCCGCGGTACCAGCCAGAAGTAGAGACCAAGCACTCTACTCCTATTGCCGACATCTCGATTTGCTCTGGGCCTGGGCAGATATTTGAGGCAGGGAAGTATCCCGCCTGAATAACTTACTCACCAATGTACCAGTGAGGGCCCCAAAAGAAAGGCGAAAAACACATAATGACACTCATCGGATAGTTTGTTTCCTCTTGCTGGTCGTATGCGACTCCCAGGATTGGCGCTTAGAAAAAGGGTGACACTCAACAGCCCACAGGGCTGTCTACAGGCTAATGTGTAACACCCACTCTAGTGCTAGTTATCACAATACAATAGCACTGCCCTGGTCCTAACAACATTTAAGTGACCAGTAGGCTGCGCAACTCTAAGTGCTAGCACTAGGTGTAGTGTAGTGCCCTAACTACAATCCTCACAGTTCCAAGACATTAATACAAAGAACACAGACAACAAGTACAATAACAGATACCAAAAGCCTACCTTTAATGGGGGCCTGACTTCTGGATCATATACGGGGAAAATCGTTTCCAAAGCCTTCCCTTAATGGGGACCTGAATTCTGGATCATATAAGGGGAAAATCACCTCCAAAGTCTACCTTTAATGGGGTTATGACTAATGGGGGGGTACCAAATAATAATTTTCCTTTTGTCCCCCCATAGTTTACAAATAAAATATACAGCATACAGTACCAAATAAAAATCATCCCCCCCCCCCACTCACAATATCGCCTACGAACACAGCCATGAATAAAGAATGGTACCAAAACATCCTCCAAGAGTAACTTCTCCCAACCATCCAAGAACAGTTTGGTGACGGACAATGCCTTTTCCAGCATGATGGAGCACCTTGCCATAAGACAAAAGTGATAACTAAGTGGCTCGGGGATCAAAACATCGACATTTTGGGTCCATGGACAGGAAACTCCCCAGACCTTAATCCCATTGAGAACTTGTGGTCAATCCTCAAGAGGTGGGTGGACAAACAAAAGCCCACAAATTCTGACGAACTCCAAGCATTGATTACGCAAGAATGAGCAGCCATCAGTCAGTATGTGACCCAGAAGTTGATTGACAGCATGTCAGGGTGAATTGCAGAGGTCTTCAAAAAGAAGGGTCAACACTACAAATATTGACTCCTTGCATAAACTTAATGTAAAAAAAGCCTTTGACACTTATGAAATGCTTGTAATTTTACTTCAGTATACCATAGCAACATCTGACAAAAAAGGTCTAAAAACATTGAAGCAGAAAACTTTGTGAAAACTAGAGATGGTCACTGACCCCCGTGTTTTGGTTTTGGATTCGGTTTTGGATCTGGATTACCGTCGTGTTTTGGTTTTGGTTTTGGTTTTGCAAAACTGCCATTGCGTGTTTTGGTTTTGGTTTTGGTTTTGTTTGGTTTTGTTTTGCTATTTTTTTGGAAAATCCATGTTTTTGGGCCTAAATTAACCCAATTTAGTGCTACAACTGTTTTAGAGACAAGTAATCTAATTGTTGAGGTAATAAATCATCCAAAAAAACAGTTTAATTCTTCGTTGGTAGGCCTATTCTACACACAAAACAGATTGTCTTCCTCTCCATCTATGCATATTGGCAATGCAGCCATCGTCTTTGAATGTATATTACACCCTACACTTATAGTTAAATATGTAAAGAAATGGAAAAAGCCAGTTTGGTTTCTGTCTCTCAAGGCCCCCCTCCACTTGTATAAAATACCAAAAAATTCAGCCATTATAGACTGTACAATATTAATTGACATGGAGAAAGCCAGTTTGGTTTCTGTCTCTCTAGGCCCCCCTCCACTTGTATAAAATACTAAAAAAATCAGCCATTATAGACTGTACAATATTAATTGACATGGAGAAAGCCAGTTTGGTTTCTGTTTCTCTAGGCCCCCCTCCACTTGTATAAAATACTAATAAATTCAGCCGTTATATACTGTACAATATAAATTGAAATGGACAAAGGCAGTTTGGTATCTGTCTGCATCAGATCCTCTCTCCACTAGGAGTAAAATAGAAAACTATTCAGCCGTTATATAATCTAGAATATAAATAGAAATTGAGAAAGGCAATTTGGTATCTGTCTGCATCATAATCATCAACATCATCATTAGCGCCCTCGTCGCCTACACAAATCTCCCCCTCATCCTCTTCTAATTCCAAAGTGGCATCCTCAATTTGGGTATCACCGGCTACACTCGGGCTATTAAGGCACACATCAGCAGAATGCTCACGATTAGACATCCCACTGTTGGATGGACTCTCCACAGGGATTGTTGTCATTTGTGAATCAGAGCAAATATTCTCCTGTAATGCCTCACTGTTATCTTGCAGCTCGGCTTTGACGCGTAACAGTAGTTGTGCACCAATTGTAGGCTGGGTAACTTTTTGGGATCTGCCACTAATAGCCAAAGGTGAAGGCCTCATTCTCTCTTTGCCACTGCGTGTGTAGAATGGCATGCTTGCAATTTTTTTTTTATCGTCACTTAACTTTTGCTCAGTTACACTTCTTTTTCGCTTCAATACAGTAAATTTTTTTTGGGTTTTTGTTTTTTGCACTAATTTGAAAACACTCTGTTGTTTGACATCGCCTTGGCCAGATGACGTACTGGGAACACTAACATCAGGACTGGTGACAGAACCTGGTTGCTCATTCAGATCATATGTGGACTGCTTTGAATCCATTCTGAGCGCAAACCACTGGGGAGTGCTAAAAATTATTTAGTAGATACTGCTGACAGATATGACTTTTGACAGCCAGAAATATTTATGCACAATTATGGGGGACACCCCAAAAGCGCTGGGGAGTGCCAAATATGAAGAAAAAATAATAAACCTCTATCCTCCTCTCTGCACTAACGATTTTGGTTAGAGCAATTGCAAGAACAATATTATATTCTCTGTCCCTGCTCTAATTAGCCTATGACTACACCCTGCTCTCTCCCTCTGTCAAATGGCGATGGATTGCTGTGGAGGCGTGTATTTATAAAGTTGAAGTATCGCGAGAACCGAGCCCCGAGATCCGACGACGTCACAATGACGTTCGGCCTCGATTTGGATTCGGAATGGGCGGGAGAGTACCGAGCTGCTCAGCTCGGTACTCGGATACCCAAAGTTCGGGTGGGTTCGGTTCTCGGAGAACCGGACCCGCCCATCTCTAGTGAAAACCAATACTTGTGTCATTCTCAAAACTTTAGCCATGACTGAAGAGAGAGAGAGAGAGTGTGTGTGTGTGTGTGTGTGTGTGTGTGTGTGTATGCGCGCGCGCGCGTGTGTGTGTGTATGCGCGCGCGCGCGTGTGTGTGTGTGCCACTAATTCTTCCCAGGCCTCCTTATGTTTGTCAGCCATTTCAGCATATATACACCCCTTCCTGCTTACAGACACCCCATCTGCCACAGACCCCTTTCCTGCTTCCAGACACTCCATCTCCACACTCCCCCTCACTGCTTCCAGACAACCCAACCTCCATACTCACCCTCCCTGCTGCCAGACACCCTATCTGTCACACTCCCCCTCACTGCTTCCAGACAACTCATCTCCACACTCCCCTTACCTGCTGCCATACACCCCCTCTGTCACACTCGCTCTCCCTGCTGCCAGACACCACTCCCACTATACTTCCACTTCCTGCTTCCACACATCCCATCTGCCATACTCCCCTTACCTGCTGCCTGTCAGCCCTGTCAATACATTTCTTCTCCTTCCGCAAGACATCCCCTCCAGCTACACCTCACTAGCTACCATTCTGTCCTACCTGACTTGCCCCTGCACCTCTTTCATAGATTCACTGAAGATGAGAAAAAGAGAGAGAGAGAGACTGTTGTAAATATATTAATGTTTTATTTTTTAGGATTAAACAATAGCCTTTCAGGTGCAAAATGTAAAAATATAGGTAATATTTAATTTATATTATATAAAAAAAAAATTTACTTCAAATTATTTAAATGAGTAAAGTTTTTTTATTTATTTTGTTTCTTTTTGTTATACGAACACCACTGTTTCTTGCCAGCACAGCAGCACTTCTTCCATTTGAGCTGCTGTTTTCATATCTTCCACTGCCTGACTGACTGATTCATTGACTTGAAGCCGACAGCAAAAAATTTTTAAAAAATAGCAGGTCCAGTAGAAGAGGCGGCACAGCACTGAGGACCTACAGTGGCATCTGTATAATTCAGTATATGAAATCAGGGCCGTCTTTCCCATTGGGCACAATGAGCAGGTGCCCGGGGGCCCTGCAGCCCAGGGGGACCCGTCGGAGGCAGCAAAAAAAAAAAAAAACTTGAAAAAAGAAGAAGAAAATACTTACCTTGCGGTCAGCCGGCGATCCGGCTCCCTCCCTGGTCTCCTCCTCCGTGCGGCGCTCGCAGTGCATGTCGGGCGTGATGATGTCACGCCCGATGACCAGGGAGGGAGCTGGATCGCCAGCTGACCGCAAGGTAAGTATTTTCTTCTTCTTTTTTCAAGTTTTTTTTTTTTTTTGCTGCCTCCGACGGGGCCCCCTGGGCTGCAGGGCCCATATATATATAACCATGGTTTCTTTTTGTATATATAGGGGCCCCGGAGCACTGCTGTGCCCGGGGGCCCAAGATGTTCTTAAGAGGGCCTTGTATAAAATAGTTGTCTGCAATATTCTGCCTGATAATTTAAAGTTTTTAATTCATTATTTACTTATTTTCAGGGTTATAGCACTGTTCTTTTATCTAGCATCCATATAGTCTAGTTAACAAGCATCAAAAGAAAAATATAAACTTTACTCCGTGAGCTGACCATGACCCTCTAGTGTCTGGCTTTACCTTTCCGGTGGCTGGCTCTGGCACCATTCAGTAACGGCATGCACACATTATTTCATAGGCCTTTACCATTGCATTCTACCAGTGGGCCCTTTGTGCCCCGTCCAATACTGTCTGTGCCTGAAACATGTTAACTGAAGTTGAAATGCTTTAACATCCTGCTGTGCTTATTTTTTTTTGCTTTTGTGTACTATTCCTAATGAGGCCGTCTGGCTTTAATAAAGGATTATTTTTAAAATAGTGCTGCAATGATATCTACCTGTGGCTGAGTGGTGCCTTACGCTACATTGACAGGAAATTGACAAGATCTATTAAACAGTGGAAATAACACAAATCCAAGCATTTGTATAGTTTTATGCATTTTAAAAATGAATGTTAGTTTTTGAAGATAGAAGCACTTTAGTTATTTGTGGGACATGTTACTCTGGTGTTGAAGGCAAAAATGTCAAACAGAGCTCATCTCTCTCAGCCTTTACACATACACAAATTGTGATGCTAGAGTTTGTTCTTTGTGCATTCCTATGGCCTTAAATTAATCTAACTAGTAAAAGCAGGGAAGCCACCTTGCCAGTGAATATCAGGTGGAAGTTCACATTGAAAATGTATGGCCTGATGCTGTGTTGGACACATGTTAGGTGTAATTTACACTCAAAAACACTGTAATATAGTTTTTTGCTTATCATATGTCAGCGACATCTCAAGATGCTTCCTGCTCTGCACCTGTAGCATATACCCCTGGTTTATGTCAGGCTTACGTAACGCATACATACACCTATATACGCAGGTCATAAGAAAAAAAAAGTTAGTTAACATTTGTTTGGATGTTAAAAAAAAAATTCACTATTAGGCTTGATATAATAGAGCAGATATAATAATTCTTCTTGCGTACGAATGAAAGTATCAAAGAAAAATATTTTTAAATATACGCTCACAAAACCCTGTAATATATGGACGATTAATGCAAAAAGTAAATATCAGCTTCAGAGGTGAATTCACAATCATCCGTTCATAAGCTGTTAGCTTGTGCTGGCGACTGCCATCATCAGAGTGTATTTTTCCTCCAGCAGGTGCAAAATATATGGCTCCTAACATATATTCCCTCCACCTCTTCACTTATAAAGAGGTGCACGTGTCAGATGCGCTCAAGTCTGCAAGCGAGCATATGCATGTGCTCTACTTATAAGCACAATGCAAGTTTTTGTCATTTATGCTATGCAAACTGGCGTATGTTTGACTCAGCATCAGGCCCATAGTTGCTGATACCCTAAATCAGGTATTGTATTCAATGCTGGAACTGTGCCATTAAGCCTTGCCTTCCTTTATTGTCTACCTGTTATTTCAGCCTCCACTTTTGATCATCTTTACGTTTAATTGAATGCCATGGGAAACCCATCTTTGTCTTCACTATTATTATATGAAATAAAAATACAAACTGAAAATAATGATAAAAGTTCTACTATTACACTATTATTATTATTACAGATAAGAAAACCATGCTGGCAGCCATTTTAACTACTTACAAATAGAATATATACGAGTTTAAATATGACTAACAAATATGTGGAACCAGAGGGCTAGAAAAAGTAAATATTTTGTATAGTCCACGGTTTGTGAGAAATGTGGTGCAGACTAGTTAAAGTGATATTAATACCTCATTTCACCACAGGCTTATCTACAACTGCCTCATGCCTCACCAGCGACCTCTCAGACAACTCCCTCCTAGATCCTCTCCAATCTGGCATCCACCCCCCTCCATTCCACAGCAACTGCCCTGACTAAGGTCATGAATGATCTTCTATCTGCCAAGTCCAAAGGCCACTTCTTCTTGCTTATCCCCCTGAACTTCTCTGCAGCCTTTGACACAATAGACCTCTAATGCTGTCTTTCTGACACTGTCCTCATTTGGTTTCCCTCCTACCTCTCGTCTTTGTCTCTACCCCTGGCTCCTCTTCCCCCCATTCTCATTTCCTGTGGAAGTTCCTCAGGGCTTCGTCCTTGGCCTTCTGCTCTTTTCCCTGTATGCCTCTTCCTAAATGTGAACCTTAAAATTTATGCTAAAATTTTAGCCAATCGATTGAACACGCTTCTCCCCTCCCTTTTCCACCCGGATCAGGTCGGGTTTATATCTGCCCGCAGGGCCATCTTAACAACAGTATGGGCCCCCGGGCAAAGCAGTGCAATGGGGCCCCTAGATATAGATATAGATATATAGATGTATACAGATACAGATATAGATATATAGAGATAGATAGATGTACTTGCTCAGTGACCATTGTAGGTTTTTTTTGCAGGTTTTTTTCTTTTGCAGGATTATTTATTCTCATTAAGAGCCATGCCTATGGGGCCCCCTTGCCCATGGGGCCCCCGGGCAGCTGCCTATCATGCCCAATGGAAAAGATGTCCCTGGACAAGAATGAAAGTAAATAAAAATGTATATAGTCATAAATAAAATGTAATAAAGTTGTCTCTTTGGAAACTAATTTGACAATGAAAGTTGCCAACCTATGTATTTTTAATTGTCAAACTACAACTTAACAAGTACATGCATATAAAAAGAGCCATTCAAATGGAGGTAAGTTGCCTATACACCTGAAATATGGGTATTTTGGCAAGACTGATATATACATCAGTGAGCAACTTGGCTGCACACATGCACAGCATAATTGCACAGATCCATTTGTTCCAGTGCAACCAGAACAACCTACAGGCATATAGTTCAGATCAAATGACCACCTCCCAATTGCAGCAATGGGGTTCAACATTTGACAATTTATCTGTATAACCAGTTAAGTGCAATTAGATCAGATCATGATTTTGCATGAATAGCCCAAACAAAATACAACAAATGGTTACTTTCAATAAAAGTGAGGGAAATCAATTCAACAATTCAGCTTGAGGTCCTGTAGGAGCCTCGCACGATGTGTCCCCTCGGGATGTTTGGGCAGATAAACATCACTAATTGCTGACTTGAATTCCCCCAAATGAATCCAAACTGCACAATGATCTGGTTGTTTGGTGGCTGTGTCTAAATAGACAATAGCCTTATAGTTAGTATTTTCTCTTTGTCTGCATTGAGGGATGAATGTATAAAAATATAATTTTATAAATCCAGGCCAGTTTCTATTGTCTGACTTCTCTTCTCCGACATCACTTTATTTAATCCCAGAGACTCTCAATTTGATTGATGTGTGGTTATCCTCTCACTATACCATATTTTTGGGATTTAACCAGTGGCAAAGGTCATTTAAGACATTACTGAGTTTAAGCTATGGTGTAATTGTGGGCATGTCAGGTCCAAATATGTGACAGAGACCAGACCAGGAGGTGGCAGACACAACCCTCCGAATTTGCTCACAGGCTGCACAGAGGGAGAAAAACAAGGCTGTGTCTAACAAATACTTTCACTTGTGCTACACACAATTAAGCAAACCAAATCACAACCAGATTGTAGCATGTGTATTAGACACTCTGCAATTTAACCTTGCACATAGATTAAGTCATATTGTGTCACATATAATCCAAAATGAAAGCAGCTAAGGTGTGCAAGCATTTATTTTTGGCGCTTGTATCAGAGGACAGTGGGGTAGCCATATGGCCCATGTATCTATTTTCAGCGACAAGGCGGATTTTTCTGTTCATTGCAACAACAAAAAAATCCCTTATTGACGCATTTTATTCAAAGATATCCCCATACTTGCCGACTTCTGGCAAGGTCTGTCCGGGAGAGGGGCGTGTCTAGAGGGAGGGGCGGGGCGCAGGCAAACGTGTCATTTTGGCCCCCTGCCCCTGACGCGATTCACCGCAAATCGCGTCATTTTAGCCCCACAATTGCGGGATGCGGGAGACTTGCCAGCTCTCCCGGGAGTCCGTCAGACCGACCCGAACTCCGGGAGTCTCCCGGACATTCCGGGAGAGTTGGCAAGTATGAATATCCCCAAGGCAGCCGTCATCTGCCCCAGTAATACTGGCCTGGAGTGGTAAGGGTTAACTTACAGCTTTGCTGGGCCAGTATCTGCAGATATGCTCATGAGCGGGCTCACGACCTGGCTTGGGCATGTACAGTGTAACCAAAAGCCTAGATTTGGCCTTTCAATTCCATGTGGTAAAAAAAAAGATTAAAAATATTAAACAAAATATGTAAAAACCTTAGACATTCGAAATTATTTATTCAAAGAAATAATAAATTGACCCTACAGTATGGATATGGGGAGATGTGGATGTTATATGGGTAGATAAGGCTCATCTTATTCTATATGTGTTTTGGATGTGTGGACCTTTTCATCTTTGAGTTTTAAACCCTGGAAAAGTTCTATTCCAATTGTAAGCTGATACAAGGTGCTATCTTTTCTTCTGCGTATCAACTATAGTATTTAGTATTTCTAGTTCTTACACTGCTGAAGGCCTCTGGAAAACATTAACAATATGCGGCCTCCCTGAATGAGTCATTGTTTCCCTCATAAGTAACCGTCGTGAATTAACCCTGAGTGCAGTATACCGTCCTCTAGGATGACATGTAATGTATCCACTGATTTTCGCTTGATCATTGCTGTGTTCTAGCTACAAGGTCTTTTCTTGTTCCAAGTTTAGAATTATGCAATGGTTCTTGTGCAATGGACCTTGGATACTTAACATCTAACCTTTGGATTTATCAAGAGTGGGAGGACATAGCAGTGGGAGAAAACAACCAGAAATTCATTGCACATTAGTTACAAAACTTCTATTATGACAATTTACACCATTATATATGTATGTGTGTGGAACTATAATATTTACATTTCTAGAGAGAAATTGCGTTCAATCCTTGAAGAAATTAGAACCTTTGGATTTGCATTTATTTGGGGGACGCGGTGTGAGAACCTCTATAGTATACTATCGCCCCGCTGTATCATGTTGGTTATTGAATCCTATATGGTGATCTCAAGTGACCCCCCCTGCCCCAATGTGCCGAAATGTCCACAGGACTTGAATAGACAGATGGCCATTCAATGCAAAGAATATTATTTTCCAATCTGAATACAGTCTTGTCCCCTTTTGATCCGCAGGTGTAAACAACCAATAGGTGAACAACTAAATATTCATTCATACAAAGGTTTTTACATTAAACTGAAAGGTTTTTGAGTAATTTAATCTAGTTATACTACTAATTTTGCTTCATAGGCATGTGCACAGAGTGTGCCATGTGTGTAGTGGCATGTAAGGGACGTATAGGGAGATCTGATGGCATGTGTACAGGCAGAGGAGCAACTAGCGAGTTGTGGTATAAACTAAAATGCTGAATAAACAAACCAGTATATGAACTTGATGCTCTCCAAAATGGCTGACTTGCAAAATGTCCTTCTTTAGAGGTGCAGGCAAATCTCCTTCTACAGCTTTAAACTGTGACTTCCCAGCAGGTTCTGTTCACCACTCCACTCTGCTCTGATATCCCTCAAGACTGTCTGTTCTCTCTGCTCAGACCATTAATCCAGTGCCCTTCTGCTAAGGGTCACCTATCAGGACTTGTCACACAGCTCCTCCCTCTTTTCACAGTAACCTCGTGGGAGATGTAGTTTCTCTTCCTGGACTGGTAAATGACAATATCAAACTCTTTTCTTACTGATGCAATTGTGATTAGTAGCCCCTGGGTGCTCAAGTCCAACTGCAGCATCCCCAGGGGTTATACAAGGGGCATGTGGAGGGTTCCGAAGGCATGCGGAGAGGCCTGATTAAGATGCAAGACACATATGGGGAGACTTGATAGCATATGGAGAGGTCTGATGGCATATAGGGAGGCTGATGGACATGTAAGGAGCATGTGGGTAGATCTGATGGCATCTAGGGAGGTATGATGTCTAAATGCAACTTGCACATAAATTGCGTATTTAAAAAGAGCATGCAACTTGAGTGTACTTCCTGCCTATTCAAAGCCAAGCATATCTCAAGATACATTTTGATTTGAATCTTGGTGGAGGTACGCTCTGCATAAACAGTATTTGCTGTAAGTAGACACACAGAATAGACTGCAGTATATGCAAATTTCACATTAGAATGCAGAAAACTTTTATTTTTTCAAAATGGAAAATAGCGACTGAAAACAGTATACTCATTTATATAAATACTTATTTTCAAATATATATATTTATTTAATGAATTACATACAGGAGATTTTGATGCATCCTGTACATACATTGCATTTTATAGTTTATCTTAGTTTCATACTGTTATTCTGTGGTAGCTACTGACACACATACACGTGCTTTTTAATTCAAAGACTATGCCGTCACAGTCATCACTATTAGTAGGCCCTTAAACCTGACCTGTAATAGGTGCAAAAGGTACGGCTGAAGACATGCGCACTTACGTCAAACACAGGTCATGACTGTGTCAGTTGCGTGAGGACAAGAATTACATACAATTACGTTCATTTGCATATTGGCAGTTTCTGGGCATACGCAGAGCTAATTTACGCAAGATACGCTACACAAATGGACGTACATCTGTACATGAATCAGGTCCAGAGTGTTTGATACTAAACAGAGGGAGGGGATGTTCATCTCATAATAGCGTGTGTTCTAGTTTAAAGTGATAGTGTCCCTCTTCTGGAACCTATAGGAAAGTTGTGATAAGGGATGATAATGTATGTGCCTTTTCTGCGGTGGGTCATATATACCCCTAAGTCTAAAAGCACTATACCATAAATACCTGTTCATTGTGACAAACAGACTAGTGTGCGCTTTGATGCACTGGTGCGAGAGATTTCCTGCATATTTCTTTATATTTCATACTTTTGGTAAATGTGCAGAAATATTTTTGGAATGATTCAATCCCTTTCAATCAGCCGCTGCAACCGCTGCTTTGAAAGTATGAACTGTGACTCTTGCTGGCTCAGTACAGATTGCTCTCCCCTACAGACATACTGGCTGCCAGCGTTGCATTAGATAAACACATTATTTCACAGGTGCCTTGACCTCACATGATTTTAAGAATCTATAACCTCACTATACAGTCCTTTAGTGGCTTTTTAAATTCTCAAGAAAGTGAACCGTGTGTCCAGATCTCAAGTACTTTCTAAGGAATTTGTTAGTAACTCTTTAATATGAACTACACACCTTAAATGTCAGGGCTAGATTTGCACCGTACTTGTCTACTCTTTGTGCCATCACACAGTGGGAGGGGGGAGCATGATGACACTTTCACTGTAAATCACCTCTGCCTCGCTCACTTCCCAGGAAGATCGGGTGGGATAAGGGAGAGTGGCACATTTTGGGAGAGTGGGAAAGCATGACTTGCACTCTAGGGGCCTGATTCATTAAGGATCTTAAATGAAGGTATCTTATTTCAGTCTTCTGGACAAAACCCTGTTACAATACAAGGGGTGCAAATTAGTTTTCTGCTTTGCACATAAGTTAAATACTGACTGTTTTATCATGTAGCACACAAATATCAACTTTAAATTTCAGTGTACAAATAAGCTATCAAGTATTTGTGTGCTACATGAAAAAACAGTCAGTATTTAACTTATGTGCAAAACAGAAAAATAGTTTGCACCCCTTGCATTGTAACATGGTTTTGTCCAGGAGACTGAAATAAGATGCCTCTTCATTTAAGATCCTTAATGAATCAGGCCCTAGATAACCACAGGCATGGATCTATTTATTTCTGCAGCACATAGGCTGACTATTATAGTGTAGCACAGCTTGTCACTGAGGCATTAGCATTAAGCATATTAGGTTTGTGCCTATTGGCAGCAGATGATGAGTAAACACCCAGAATCCCACAGCGACTCGGCTGCAACCAAACTTATAAAAAAGTATTAATAAAATGGAGATGTTTCAGTTGCATACATTTGTAAATGTAATATGATAAACCATCTGCCGCTTTGCTTGCACTAATAGGATGGTCATAACTTTAAGCAATGAGAGTACCCATAGCGGGTCACATATTCATATGTCCACACATTCGGATGCTAAGTGGCAGCTATTTCCTGCACAACACTTACATACAGGGGTAGACTAAGCTGGGGGGGGGGGGGCAGAGTGGCATTTGCCGTCCCATAGTGGGCTACCTTGGGCTGGGACACTGGGTCACCTGCATTTTTGTATATTTAAATGGTTCCTAATAAGCTACTGAGTTGAGTCTTTCCCCCTGGGCTAAAATTATAAATCCAGCCCTCCCCAGCTTATATCAACCTTTTTCTTTAGCAGAAAGTTAAGTGAGCTGAAGGTCTAAGAAAAGTCAGTTGATTTGAACTTAACTGAAGTAAGGAAATGTTAAATTAATCAGGTAGGTGGATGTATATTTTAGGAATAGTATTTCAGTGAAGGGTGAATGATATACGCCTGATGTTATCAATACATTTTGTGCTGTGACACAACTGTCAGATGTATATAACATTCCATGTAATAGTGGCTAATGATAAAGAAAGGGTTTACGGCACTTAGTTTTGTGTGCCTACAGGCTCCAATGAGGTAAATAAACTAGGGATGTGCACCGGCCACTTTTGGTGTCTCGTGTTTTGTGTTTTGGATTCGGATTTCCTTGAGGTTTTGGGTTTGGATTTGTTTCGCAAAACACCTGATGAAAGGTTTTGGTTCGGATTTAAAGGTTTTGGATTCGAATTTATTTTGAAAAAAACATAAAAAGTGTTAAAATCAAGTTTTTTGGTTTATTTTCACTCCTACGCTATTATTAACCTCAATAACATTCAATAACAATCATTTCCACTAATTCCCAGTCTATTCTGAACACCTCTCACCTCACAATATTGTTTTTAGTCCAAAACAGGCTCTACTGAGGCAAGATGTCGTCCTCATCCTCAACCTCTGATTCCTCTCCCCCTACAGTGTGTACTTCCTCCTCCTCACACATTATCAATTCGTCCCCGCTGGACTCCACAACCACAGGTCCCTCTGTACTATCTGGAGGGCAGTGCTGTACTTGATTGAGGAATTGATAATTAATTTTTATAAACATCATTTTTTCAACGATCTGAGGAAGCAACCTCCTTCGCCGCTCACTGACCAGGTTCCCCGCTGCACTAAAAACTCTTTCCGAGTACACACTGGAGGGGGGACAACTCAGGTAAAATAGAGCCAGTTTGTACAGGGGCTTCCAAACTGCCTTTTTATCCTGCCAGTAACAATATGGACTGTCTGACATGTCTATTTGGATGGTGTCAGCAAAATAATCCTCCACCATTTTTTGTATTGTGACAGCATCCAATGCAGCAACAGTAGACATGTCTGCAATGATTGGCAGGTCCTTCAGTCCGGACCAGATGTTATCAGCATCCCCGCCAGCGGGTCTTTTAGGAAAACTGAGCTTTTTCCTCGCAGCTTTATCCTCCAAATTTTTGTTTTCCATTATATGTAGCACAAGAGAGCGTACCCCTAAGCCACACACACTCGGCAAAGCCTTTCAAAATTATATGCGGCACAGGAGAGTACCACTGGACTTATACTGCTGAATCAGTGAACTTTGTAATATTGCAGTACCACTGGACTTATACTGCAGAATCAGTGAACTTTGTAATATTGCAGTACCACTGGACTTATACTGCAGAATCAGTGAACTTTGTAATATTGCAGTACCACTGGACTTTTACTGCTGAATCAGTGAACTTTGTAATATTGCAGTACAAATGGACTTATACTGCAGGATTGTTTTTGGATATTTTTTTTTTTATTTCTTTTTTTTATAATTATTTTTTTTTTTATTTTTTTATAACTTTTTTAAAAAAAATTTATAACTTGGGAATAATGGGGAAATACCAATGCCCTTAGAAGGACAGAGCACAGGACACAGCACCACTGGACTGAACAGGACACAGCACAGGACCCAGCAGCACCACTGAACTCAGAAGGACAGAGCACAGGACACAGCACCACTGGACTGAACAGGACACAGCACAGGACCCAGCAGCACCACTGAACTCAGAAGGACAGAGCACAGGACACAGCACCACTGGACTGAGCACAGCACAGCACAGCACAGGATGTAGCAGGGCAGAGGACCACCTAACACAACCTCCCTCTACCCTGATCAATGCCTGAGTGAAGATGGCGGCGGCCAGTGGGGAATTTATAGAATCCGAGTATCGCGAGATCCGACAACGGGATTATGACTCGGAGCCTCGCTTTCAGTTTTGCAATTGGCGGGAATACCCGGATCTGTCTCGGATCCGGCTCGGATCGGCAAGGTTCGGGTGGGCTCAGATTTCATATATCCGAGCCCGCTCATCCCTAAAATAAACCTATATTTAGTGATGTCACTAGTTCTTAGTAAATTTATAGGCTTTGGATTAGCCCACAAAATGACAGTATCTATTGCCTGTAAGTGACCAATACGCTTTAAAGATACAATGGGCAGGGAAGCAGTCTAAATGTGAGGTTAGGGGGGTCTGTAACTTTGTTTTGCATACAAATAAGAATGATTAGCAAGAAAGTGAATATTGTATGTTCCATCACACACCTCCAGGACAGTATAGTCTATGTCACTCACCGGACCGTGAGTGCCTCTGCGCTGGTGCGTGGTTCTCTATCCTTCCTGCCGGCACCTGTCCTGAGCCGCGGCCGTCCGCCATCTTGATGGACTGCGCATGCGCAGCATCCATGAACTCTTATGACCTTGCTTTTAACCTAATTGGTGGATCACTCACCTCTCCCTATTTAAGGCACCTGTGGCCATTGTATCGTTGCCTGATCTTGAGTCTCATTCCCTGTGAGTCTCTGAAGGTGTCTCCTGCTCGTATCTTCAGTTTCCTGCTGGATTACCTGCTCTGCTCATCGGCGGTTCCCATACCCGCTACTGACTCCTGTGTCCTGCTCGTGTCTTCAGCTGTCTGCTGGATTACCTGCTCTGCTCACCTGCGGTTCCCATACCCGCTACAGTCTCTCAGCTCTCCTGCTGTGCCTGCATATCCTCGTTGGACAAGCTTCTCTACTCAGCAGCGGTATGCATACTTGTTATTGACTATCAGCTGTTATCCTGCATATCCGCTTTGGACAAGCTTCTCTACTCAGCAGCGGTATCCATACCCGCTATAGACTATTAGCCGTTACGCTGCATATCTGTTTGAACAAGCTTCTCGTACTCAGCAGCGATATGCATACTTGTTATTGACTATCAGTTGTTATCCTGCATATCCGCTGTGGACAAGCCTCTCTACTCAGCAGCGGTATACATACCCGCTGTAGACTATTAGTTGTGACGCTGCATATCTGTTTGGGACTAGCTCCTCTGCTCTCCAATTGTATTTATACAGTTATAGACTCTTATCACTACTCCACTTATCCGCACCTAACAATAACAATCATTTCCACTAATTCCCAGTCTATTCTGAACACCTCTCACCTCACAATATTGTTTTTAGTCCAAAACAGGCTCTACTGAGGCAAGATGTCGTCCTCATCCTCAACCTCTGATTCCTCTCCCCCTACAGTGTGTACTTCCTCCTCCTCACACATTATCAATTCGTCCCCGCTGGACTCCACAACCACAGGTCCCTCTGTACTATCTGGAGGGCAGTGCTGTACTTGATTGAGGAATTGATAATTAATTTTTATAAACATCATTTTTTCAACGATCTGAGGAAGCAACCTCCTTCGCCGCTCACTGACCAGGTTCCCCGCTGCACTAAAAACTCTTTCCGAGTACACACTGGAGGGGGGACAACTCAGGTAAAATAGAGCCAGTTTGTACAGGGGCTTCCAAACTGCCTTTTTATCCTGCCAGTAACAATATGGACTGTCTGACATGTCTATTTGGATGGTGTCAGCAAAATAATCCTCCACCATTTTTTGTATTGTGACAGCATCCAATGCAGCAACAGTAGACATGTCTGCAATGATTGGCAGGTCCTTCAGTCCGGACCAGATGTTATCAGCATCCCCGCCAGCGGGTCTTTTAGGAAAACTGAGCTTTTTCCTCGCAGCTTTATCCTCCAAATTTTTGTTTTCCATTATATGTAGCACAAGAGAGCGTACCCCTAAGCCACACACACTCGGCAAAGCCTTTCAAAATTATATGCGGCACAGGAGAGTACCACTGGACTTATACTGCTGAATCAGTGAACTTTGTAATATTGCAGTACCACTGGACTTATACTGCAGAATCAGTGAACTTTGTAATATTGCAGTACCACTGGACTTATACTGCAGAATCAGTGAACTTTGTAATATTGCAGTACCACTGGACTTTTACTGCTGAATCAGTGAACTTTGTAATATTGCAGTACAAATGGACTTATACTGCAGGATTGTTTTTGGATATTTTTTTTTTTATTTCTTTTTTTTATAATTATTTTTTTTTTTTTTTTTATAACTTTTTTAAAAAATTTTTATAACTTGGGAATAATGGGGAAATACCAATGCCCTTAGAAGGACAGAGCACAGGACACAGCACCACTGGACTGAACAGGACACAGCACAGGACCCAGCAGCACCACTGAACTCAGAAGGACAGAGCACAGGACACAGCACCACTGGACTGAACAGGACACAGCACAGGACCCAGCAGCACCACTGAACTCAGAAGGACAGAGCACAGGACACAGCACCACTGGACTGAGCACAGCACAGCACAGCACAGGATGTAGCAGGGCAGAGGACCACCTAACACAACCTCCCTCTACCCTGATCAATGCCTGAGTGAAGATGGCGGCGGCCAGCGGGGAATTTATAGAATCCGAGTATCGCGAGATCCGACAACGGGATTATGACTCGGAGCCTCGCTTTCAGTTTTGCAATTGGCGGGAATACCCGGATCTGTCTCGGATCCGGCTCGGATCGGCAAGGTTCGGGTGGGCTCAGATTTCATATATCCGAGCCCGCTCATCCCTAAAATAAACCTATATTTAGTGATGTCACTAGTTCTTAGTAAATTTATAGGCTTTGGATTAGCCCACAAAATGACAGTATCTATTGCCTGTAAGTGACCAATACGCTTTAAAGATACAATGGGCAGGGAAGCAGTCTAAATGTGAGGTTAGGGGGGTCTGTAACTTTGTTTTGCATACAAATAAGAATGATTAGCAAGAAAGTGAATATTGTATGTTTCATCACACACCTCCAGGACAGAATAGTCTATGTCACTCACCGGACCGTGAGTGCCTCTGCGCTGGTGCGTGGTTCTCTATCCTTCCTGCCGGCACCTGTCCTGAGCCGCGGCCGTCCGCCATCTTGATGGACTGCGCATGCGCAGCATCCATGAACTCTTATGACCTTGCTTTTAACCTAATTGGTGGATCACTCACCTCTCCCTATTTAAGGCACCTGTGGCCATTGTATCGTTGCCTGATCTTGAGTCTCATTCCCTGTGAGTCTCTGAAGGTGTCTCCTGCTCGTATCTTCAGTTTCCTGCTGGATTACCTGCTCTGCTCATCGGCGGTTCCCATACCCGCTACTGACTCCTGTGTCCTGCTCGTGTCTTCAGCTGTCTGCTGGATTACCTGCTCTGCTCACCTGCGGTTCCCATACCCGCTACAGTCTCTCAGCTCTCCTGCTGTGCCTGCATATCCTCGTTGGACAAGCTTCTCTACTCAGCAGCGGTATGCATACTTGTTATTGACTATCAGCTGTTATCCTGCATATCCGCTTTGGACAAGCTTCTCTACTCAGCAGCGGTATCCATACCCGCTATAGACTATTAGCCGTTACGCTGCATATCTGTTTGAACAAGCTTCTCGTACTCAGCAGCGATATGCATACTTGTTATTGACTATCAGTTGTTATCCTGCATATCCGCTGTGGACAAGCCTCTCTACTCAGCAGCGGTATACATACCCGCTATAGACTATTAGTTGTGACGCTGCATATCTGTTTGGGACTAGCTCCTCTGCTCTCCAATTGTATTTATACAGTTATAGACTCTTATCACTACTCCACTTATCCGCACCTGGACAAGTCCTCACCTCCTTGCAGTGGTACAACTTGCTGTACGCAGACCACTGACTCTCCCGCTACCTACCTGCACCTGGACAAGTCTTCCCTTCACAGCAGTGGTACAACTTGCTATACGCAGACCACTGACTCTCCCGCTACCTACCTGCACCTGGACAAGTCTTCCCTTCACAGCAGTGGTACAACTTGCTATCCGCAGACCACTGACTCTCCCGTTACCTTCCTTCACTTGTTCACGTCCACTCTGCTTTCCTTGGTTGAGACCTGCCTTTCCACTACAGCTGCAAGTCGCTGACTCTCCTACCAGTACAGCTGCAAGTCGCTGACTCTCCTACCAGTATAGTGCAAGTCACTGACTCTCATCTATTCCATTGGCATTCTCTCTCCATCTGCTGTTATATACGTTCCTACTATTCACCCTACTGCCCAGAGGACCGCTGTGTAAACCCCGCCCCTCTGGTAAGCATTACCAACTGGTGAATCCTGGGCAGAACTCCTAGTGCCCGTGACAGTCTAATAATAAAAACCATTAGTTCATCCAATCTAGGGAGGAGTCCTTTCTCTTAATTGACCAGCAGTAGCTGCTTAAGATTGGCCCAGTGACCCAGCCCAAGGTAGCCCACTATGAGACCAGCCTGGAGGGCTGGGGGGGTAAGGAGGCGGCAGGTACCACCCTGCCCACCAGCCCAGCCAGACCCTGGGTTCAGATCAAACCACACAGTAAAACCGGATGTCAAACATTTGCCTAAGTTTGCCTATGTGGAGTGCCTGGCATGGTGTACTGAACTCTCAGGCCAGATGTGAGCCACCCCGCCAGGCTCACTTGCCTAAAATATAAATTAAAAATAATAATAATAATAATAATAACGAATAAAAAAACAAAAAAGTCTCCTCTCTTAGATGTCTCTCATCTCTAAGCAGTGTATGACACCGCACCTGATTGACTGCTCCAGTATTGATTAGCGGGACTCATCGGAACTTCATTCATTTTGCGCTGAGTGCACCTGGTGAGTGGTCGGTCCATTCGGTGCGGTTCTTTTTATTTCCCAATTGGATTATCCATTTTCCCACAGGATTACATCTGACCAAAACAGAATGAAGATGTTAGGTAAGTATCTATTACAAGTTAACCCGTGCATGATACTCATGCATTCTAGTCATATCAAGCTACTTAAGGTGTTAAAAAGGTTCTTGTCATGCATTTGGGCCTAGCCCAGGCCTCCTCAGGGGAAGAGCGTTACTTCCCGACGCAAGCGCCCTTTTTTAACATGGTTTTGTCCACATGTCACCACCTCATCATTTTTCTCCATCACCTCATCCTTCATCTTCATTGCCACATCCTTCATCAAGCTACTTAAGGTGTTAAAAACTCCCCACTGTCACCCCTGGCAACCACCAACCACTCCCAACTGTCACTTCACCTTCAAGAACTATATAGGTCAGTGTATAACTCTGCCCAGCAGGTGGCGCTGCAGCTTGTTTTTTGTTTTTTTTTCACACACGCCACTAGGCATTTATATAGTAGATAGTAGATGGGTGCATTTTTTTTCTGTATGATGGCAAAAAAAAATTATTACTTATGTGGCTATTGATTTATTTGGAAGCATTGATTCATTATTTCCTAACCAAGGCATTAATTATTTCTTTCCTAACTGAGTCATTACAAACGTTTAAATTAATGAAGTTTGATGTGATCCATGTATATACATTTTTTATTATTATTATTATTATTATTATTATTATTATTTTGTGTGTGAAGTGAAGCATAAGAAAGTGTTTTATATACAAAGTCGAGACAAATTGGTGTATTTATAAAATAATATGCCAGTGTGATGGCAGGAGATGAACAATACAGAACAGCGTGCTGGGTCTCCAGCAGTAAATCTTAGTTATGTAAAGTGTGAGATGCTTATGGGAGCAGGGCCTTCTATACATGGAAAGGCTGTTGCTATTTCAGGCAGCAGTGGCTGAGCTGAGAAGGCTGCAATCATTTGGCAAGCCCTGCTGAGGTCACAGTGACGTCAAGACAGCCCAAGGCTGCCAGCTGAAATTCGTCAATCCAAGCTGAAGAGGCAGCCATCCCTTAAAAGGGGTGATGGCACAAGACACGGAAGCAGTCTCCTGACATAAGAAAGGTTTTTGTGAAACAGTATTAGTGCTATGTAGAGATTGTGATCATGCAGCAAATGGGAAGCACTTTCACTTTATTGATGTCTTTTTCTATCTTTGGCTCTTCTTAAAAGTGACACACTACATTACTCTGTTCTATAAATAATATAGGATGAATATGTCACCAGTCATATGTCATGTGATGTAAGTTCCTCTGTAATACTCCTATGACTGAATTATGGGCAGAGAGAGGTCTTCCAATTCTTTTCTGTGGCATCTTGGGAATGCAAATATCTCTAATATCTGATAATTTTTTTGGACAGAATCCGACTCTGAAGAATTCATTTCTAACATATATATATGTGGCCAACCCTACAAAATGGCAGATAACATAGTAGGACTTTATAACCTTGAGATATGTAGAGGTTTTTTTAAAGAAAAACTTTCTAATAATCCAAAAAGTTTTTTTTGTATATAAAATGCTGTAGAATAATCCTGACATTTGCCTGCTCAATAAATTACCTATGAAGCACTGCCTGACCAGGGCCTGGTTGAATTTATTTCCCCTTGCCCTGGATTGTTACATGATCACATGACTCATGATTTGGCTGATTGTGTTAAATACAGCAATCCACTTTTTAATGCAGGAAAAGGTTCAACTCCTTTAGCCAACAAGACTAGTGGGGTATATGTACTAAACTGCGGGTTTGAAAAAGTGGAGATGTTGCCTATAGCAACCAATCAGATTCTAGCTGTCATTTTGTAGAATGTACTAAATAAATGATAACTAGAATCTGATTGGTTGCTATAGGCCACATCTCCACTTTTTTAAACCCGCAGTTTAGTAAATATACACCTAGGTCTAACATGCCCAGCTACCTTCTACTAGAGCATAAGACTAGGTACACACTACAGATATTTCACCAGATTATCATGCAAATCACACAATAAACTACCATTAGGTCCAATATTGCATTAGTGTGTACCCTCCAACGATGAACGATTATCGTTCCAAAGCACATCATATTGTTTGATTTGATTTTATACACAGACTAAAAATCTCAGTCAACGATGGAACGATGTTGTTCCAATTCTGCAGTGTGTATGCACTCACCACCAGCAGTGTCGGCAGATCAACATAGAGTGTACAGAGTCACGAGCTTTTCATCCAATAGTTATGACAGATGAAGAGCACAGATCTGTAGGTAAATCTCGTAAAACGTGTATAGTGTGTATACATGAACTTGCATGCTAATCGGGACTTTCAGTCATTGGTAAAATCGCTAACGATATTGCATTAAACATGGGTGTTGAAAAACAACACTGATTGCAGTGGAGGTAATTTGACCTCATTTCAGTTGTGAACTCAGATACGTTAATGAACGCATCTCAAAGCTGTACTGCAGTATAGTGTACTATGTGTATTACATAGCGGTTTGACAGATATTCCCACAGAATACCATTATATTTTACTGAGCGTTAATGATTGTGAGATTCACTTGTCGAAAAGCATGTGTGTACAAGTCCATTCACTTATATTAATTTTGGTGTCCCAGCGTCACAGACTTTTTTCTAGGTATACAATACGCGGTGCCCTGCACCAAAACTGTTTAACCCTTTGGGGCATATTCAATTAGGGTTCCGGTCCGCGGTAACCCGCGTTACCATGGAAAGTGCGCGTTATTGCCGGTATTACGGTACCGCAATAACGCAGATTTTCGTTCGCAACCCTATGGGCTGCGAACGAAAATCCACGTTATTGCAGTAACGTGGATTAAGTTTCACGGCTGTTCCGGCGCGATCCTGCGGACCGGAAAGCTAATTGAATATGCCCCTTTGTGTGCAAAGTAAAGATTCCCTGAACAAACATGAATAGGCTGTAGGTGTTTTTTCATGAAATGTCCAAGTTCATTAAATCAGCCTGAATGTGACCTATTTTATCTGCATACCATATACAGTATGTCAGCACACTTTTCAAAACAACAAGGAAAAGAATGGTATTTCTACATAACAGCCAAGTAAAGCCACCCTAAGGGCAGTGCTTAGTAAATGTTATTTCACTGTCAATTTTATGCAGATAGAAGACAAAGAAGTACTTGCTTGTCTCAATGGGAGGCTTTTCCTGGACAATGATTCTCTGCCAAGTATATTAATTCTTGATAAGGTTGTAACTTGCGCTGTAACAGCAGAGTCAGGTGTCCCCAGCCCGGACTTATATTTAGCTGGTATGCTGTGATCTGCCTCCTCCACACACCAATGTGTGAGTCTTACCTCTAATTTTAGTAAACCAGTGATAGAGAGAAAAGCCAGGTGTATCTGGTATAATTCATAGACTTCTGTACATTGCCATTTCTCATAGAATGAATATTAGAAAAAAGGTAAATGGTTGCATTATTTCCCACCAATTTGTACCATGCGGATACAAAGCAGGTCATACTGTTCTTGGCTGACCCTGTTAGTCTCATTGCTCTCAATATAAAAACATATTCCAATGATACCCACTTACATTTAGACCTGTTTAAAGATTCCACCTTTTAAAGAATCAGTCCATCTCTGGCCTCAAATCCACGTGTCCATCTTTCATGACCTTTTTCATCTCTTCTGCATGTATTAGGTCTACATGGACTTTTTTCAATAGGTCACCTACTCCTAATATGCTCTTCAGATTGAGCATGATATTCTCTAACCTATTATTATCTATGTGTTGCATATTATATATATATATATATATATATATAGATATAGATAGATAGATTTAGATATATATACAGATATATATATAGATATAGATATATATATATATATACATATTTATATATATACATATATATATATATATATATATATATATATAAATATATATATATATATATATATATATATATGTGTATATATATGTATAGGTATATATATATAGATCTATAGATAGATATATATAGCTGGTAAGTTCAATGTTGTAAAGTATGCAGATTTATCAGTTCCTCCAAAGATGTATGAAGTTCATCTGTTTGCGATAATATTTATATTAACAATCCCATTACTCTTTACAGTCACACAAACCTGATATATGTAAAATGCACAGTGTGGAAGTTTTTAGTGTTCACCATAATACCTTAATAAACCAATAAAGACACGGACACCAGATTAACGTTGGAATAAAATATATTTATTAAATGGCTAATATTAAACTAAAGGGGCTGAAAGGCGGACGAGAGCAGGGCAGTCAGCAAACACAAAACCAATAACGGTGGAAAGGTCAGACCATTGTACCACGAACCCAGGACAATACCTTATCTATTGGCCGGTGCAAAATATCTGTCCAACGGCAAGACTACACCCTCCTTATAACCACCAGTAAAATATTCAACATACTGGCCCAGAGTCCCATTCACTGGACCCAACACACGTGATGACAACACAATCCAAAAGGGGGAGTAGTGACCTATGACGAGATAACACAAGCACCATATGCAAACTTACCGACTGCACTGCTCTCCCACCCAGAAAAAACCATAATAAACAACCCAATAACTGCCGGGTGGGTGGGAGGAAATCCGGAAGCAGAGAGGGGGAAAATGAAGGAGAACATTCACCTATATAAAACTAAACCACTCCCCTCCCCTGCCTCATTGGTTACAAATTGAAGAAGCCCATAGGCTAAACACCTAATCACTCACCCACGTGATTTTAACTTCGTTTAGGCTGATGGCCACACTTCCCTAATAGTAAACACTAGTCATACTTTCCTAATAGTCCAACACTAACCACAACACAGCCGCATCACAGACTTTGGTTAATGTAACAGGCTAAAGGTGCTGTCAGAGGCTGTGGGTGTGGACCCACTGTGCAGATATCAATGGTATTTCTCCTAAAATACTGCTTGATGTCCTACATTTATGTTGCATGTTTATCACAAGGGTGGGGGAACATTAGGACTGCCATTAGTACATGTGGCCCTTTTGTGTGTTTGAAGCAATATTTTACATTATACAAAGTTTGCTTGGAAATGTACTTCTCCACCAAAGTACAACTCCTAGTAGCAAAATGCTTATATTCAGTGGTTTTTTTGTAAGAAAAAAAGTGCCGGAACTCACCTCTTTCTGCCCCCTCATTTTTCTGTAGCCCTCATTCTGCGCCCCCTCCCCCACTTTCTGTAGTCTGTACTTACCTTCTATGCATCTTTTCTCGCTTCTCTGCTTGATCGCTGCTCCTCTCACTGACAGCGTTGTGACGTTACGACACTGCCGGAGCTGCACTGTAGCAGCACCACAGAGAGAAAAAAAAAATGTTAAAAAGTTAAATAAACTTAAAACCCATGGAAAAAAGGTGCCGGAACTCCGTTCTGAGCGTTCTATGACAAAAAAGCACTGCACTGTGGGCCCTACAGCACTGTGCACAGATCAGACAGGAAGTAGGAAGTATTCACTTCCTGTCTGTCTGATCAGGTCTGCGGAGCAACGCTGCAGAGCGCGCCGGCCACCGATACTTAAGGTAAGTGAGAGGGGCTACATCTGGGAAAACTATATGTGAGGGGACTATATGTGGGAAAACTATATGTGAGGGGACTATATCTGGGAAAACTATATGTAAGAGGGCTGCATCTGGGAAAACTATGTGAGGGGGCTACATCTAGAAAAACTATATGTGAGGGGGCTACAGCTTTTTCCCTGCATTGCTTTAGAAATGACCCACTGTGTATTAAGTCATCACATCTAAGTTTTCCTAAATGTTTCCCCAACCAAATTCCGAGTTCTAAATCCCGTCTACTTTTGTGTTGGCCCCACCTACATTTGCATTGGTGCCGCCCACATGAGGCCACTTCAAGAATTTTTTCCAGGGCCACTTTAAGTTCCAAATCCGCCCCTGACTGGATAATAAAAGATATGAGCATGGAGGAGTGGACCCTCATGAGCTTATGGGTTACTCGGAGCTGATGCACTGATCTATTCAGATCCCATCTGCCTGAGAGAAATTTAGAATTCAACGGGGATCTAGTTGACTCTTAAAAGATCTTTACAGCTTTCTAAAACAAGATATTTACTTTCCAAATGACCCCTAGCTGTGATATTAAATCAATGTTTTAATACAAATCAGAGGAGGAACTAGCAAGCTGTGGGCCCCAGTGCAGGAAGGCAGTTAGGAGGAATCGGGGCCCCCGACCCTCTGCATCTGCCATGCAGCAGACCCCAATGACACCATGGGCCCGACACATGGCCCCTGCCGCACCAATGGTAGCTCCGCCACTGATTCAAATATTAAGCTTGACTGCAGTTCCACTGCAAACTATGGTCATGATTCAAGTACGAAAGCAGCTTGCACCTAAGTTGCATCTTAAAAAAGAGCTCGGAACTTGTGCATAGTTCCCTCTGCCTACAGAATACTGCCATATGTAGAACCCACAGTATACACACAAGCATAAGTACAATAAAAGCTCCCATCAGAACACATAATATAACGTTTTAACATAAAATAAAAGAACACTGTGTCAGTTATCACTATAAGTCGGCATTTACACCGGCCCTGTAGTGGGTGCAATGGTCCACACCTTCCCTCCCCAGTTCCGCCTCTCAAGTTGTAGACAGACATCTCATTTGCGTTTGGATGATGCAACCACACCCATAACGTGGCCATGTCCCGAATGAGAAAACATATAAGGTATTGTCATAGCCAGGATGTCTGGTACACAGATGTAAGGTTACCAGTTCATCCATGTAATACAGATCTGAACATTTATGAAATACACATGCTGCATAGCTGCACTGCAATACGGAGCTCGGTTTGCAGCATTCCTGAGACTATTACTACGCTACTATGTAGCAATATGTCTGTCATGGGTGTCTGGATTTGTGTGGACGATAAGGTATAATATAAATGTTGATGTATTGCCTTCAATTAAACATGTAGTACTCACAAGCGAACAGAATACTAGTGCAGAACTGATGTGGACATTTGTCATCTTATAAATACTACAGCGAAATATAGATAAGGGCAGGGGAAAAATAAGAAAATAATAGTAGGTAAGATAAAGGCTAAATGTAAACTATGTTTTCAAGATTATCCCTTCAGTATGTACAGTATGGAATACGGCTCTAAATAGATGGAAAACATAACTGTTTCTCAAGGGTAAATTGTTGCACTCTTGACATATACCCTGCAGAGCAGTCTCACTCATTAATCTCCTGCTCTCCTTCTCTCTTCCTGGATAGACCCTTCCCTCCCTGCTACTTCTGGGGCACTTGGAAGTGGGTGGAATTCTTTCTTGCTGACAGCAGGAAGAGGAAATGTTTCTCATTCCACCATTATGCAATCATCCATCTAGCAGACAGCTACAGTGTGGGGGAATGCTTGCCCAAGGTAAGCAGGGCAGCAGGAATGTCCCTGTAAGGAGGCCTCCCTCACACAGCTTCGGCTAATGTTTCCATGGAAACAAGTGCGTGTCTGAACTCATTTACACAGGGCCGTCTGCATCACCTGAAGTCAACACAACGTAAAGCCAAAGTTTAAAGTCCAAGATCCTCACTCAGACGCATCCAAAATATTTTTCTTGCACAAATAACTTTCTCTTCCCCAGTTTTAACTGTCCATAACAATATTCTGCATTTAATCAACAAACAACCATAGATCTCAGGGAGAAAAACCACATAGAAACTGAACACTTCCAAGATCTTTATGTCTAGGGCAAAACAATGCTTTGTAGAGTGCTAGCAAGTAGATAGGCAGCAAAAAGCATGTGCTTTTTATGAAATTTTCTGTGTCTCATAGAATTTGCCTAAACAATGTGGAAGAAAAGAAGGCATAGCTGCAAGATGTAAGTACATACTTGCCAACTCTCCCGGAATGTCTGGGAGACTCCCGAAATTTGAGTTGGTCTCACGGACTCCTGGGGGAGTAGGCAATTCTCCTGCATCCCGCAACTGCCTAGCCTAAATAACACGATTCACGGTAAATCGCGCCATTTTGGCTCCGCCCCCCACGACAAAACATAATTTTCGCTAAAATGCCGCGTTTGACTGCACCCCGCCCCCTGCCGCCCTCTAGTCACTCCCTGCCTACACTTGCCGAAAGTAGGCAAGTATGTGTAAGTAAATTTGCTTACAGTCCAAACAAATATACAAGGCTTGTGCATGGCATTAATATGAATACATTCATCTGTAAATATGTGAGAAGACAAAGCTCCACCATACAATTTAGTTTGGTCTGTGAAAAGTGACTATTTATTATCTAATATTTGAGACAGTTTCATACACAACTAATTAAATAATTGTCCATCTGTATATTTTATAAACTGGACAGTAAAATACTTGAAGTGTTATTGTAACTTTAGGAGAGATGGGGGAGGGCAAAAACAGGGACAGATGTGAGGCATAACTTTGAGATAGAGAGAAAAATAGAAATATGTAGCTGAAAACCTTTAAATTTCCAGGGCCAGTTTTAGGTTCTGACGATTTTCTTCTTAACATTTTCTGTCACTGATAATTTCTGTGGTTTTCACTAACTGCATAGTACAACTTCTCTTCTTCTGAAGCACTAGTCACAATCCTCTGTATCTTAATATGTAATGAGAGTTAAGGAAATTTTATCAAAAATTTGTTTTTAAAACAGCAAAGAATTGTATGCTAATGATCACCAGGCACATCATGTGTGGAGGGGTGGGTGGGTTATACATGTTGTTCATTTGGGTTATGTTGGATCATTTAATCATACTTGCCAACTCTCCCGGAATATCCGGGAGACTTCCGGATTCCGTGTAGGTCTCCTGGACTCCCGGGAGAGTATAGCAGCCTCCTGTATCTGCCCACTTCGGAAGTGGGCAGAATTAGATCTAAAATGCCGTGATTCTCTGGGAATCGTGGCATTTGGCCCTGCCCCCTGCTGTAAAATGACGCGTTTGCGTCATTACATCACAGGGTGGGGCCAAAATGGTGTGCATTGCATAGCCCCGCCCCTGAAACACCCGCCTCCCCCAGGCAGCTCCCATATGGTGACTTAAGTTGGCAAGTATGCATTTAACTTAAATGTCGCCAAGTATGGGGTTGCCTTACAAGAAGTTTATCTTTGGCAGGCGGATATGCCATATATACATCGCGGTTATATATTTTTTTTTATGGCACAGTTTCTACGATTTTTTTTCTGGACACTCTCCTCTTATATCTGTTAAAGTAGTTTATACATACTTACTAAAAGATTCTGTCATATGACAGCTTCCAGCTTCTGAATTGGAATGCATTACATCTGCATTTAAAATGAGTGCCACCCTGTATAAAATACTCACTCACCTAAAGGGGAGTCTCCAAAGAAAATAAAAGAACATAGTGCTAAATTAAACAGTAACAGACAAGTAATAACAAAGATTATATGTGTATTATATGACTAAAACAGAAAGAAAACTCCTTGATCATCTTGTGTGAATATAATGTATACAAATAGTGATTCACTTCCAGTGTTTAATTCCTGTCTTTGGGTCTGTGTGTCACAAGTAATTCATGAGTGCTGAGAATTGTTGAGGAAATGTCTGAGACCATTCTGGAAAGTGGAGTAGACCAGACACAGGGCCACTTTGGTTTGTCTGACCTGCTATGTTATGCATAAATTGCAGTGGTTTTTTTTTAATCTTAGTGTACTGTGTTCTCTCTGGAGTCCAGGGATAGGGTGGGGGTGGACTGCTGGGGCACTACCAAAATGCAGAATTAAACAAGACAGGGCAGTCCTATGGTTGTGTAATGGGGACAATGAAAGTCAGAAAAACTCTTGCCCCATAATAATGAAGAAACAAAGTTCATTAAAAAAAAAAAAATTATATATATGTTTACCAGATTTGCATTTGTTCTCAAAACAGCTTGCCACGTCTTCAGTGACTGGCCCATTTTCTCACATATGAATGACTATGCCCACCCAATCTGTACCAATCACTCCTATATACAGTACAATCTGGCTTGCAGACAGTTCAATATGGCCTATCAGCCCAACTACCGAGACTACCAGAGTTTGTCATACACCTACACATGTACGGTGAAATATGAAAAATCCAGCTGTTCCTCATTCAGGCAGTATGGCCAGATGTGATAAGACACCATTATGGGGATCAGAAGATCACTGCATCAAGTCAGATGTGGTCATTGTTTGACAGCATTTGACCTCCTACCCAACTAACATCTAGTGGCAAAGTACAAATCATAGATTGTAGTCAATTAATCATACTGGTCAACTTCTGAGATCTCCCCTCTGGAAGAGGAGAATTTGCTGCCATGTACTGATGGTGTGGTCACACGAATCGTGTAATTAGTCCCCGCCTCTCCATGAAACATTACCATTTTCAGCCTATTATAGCAACGGTCGGGGCCATGATGACATTATTTGCTGTGAATCACAATGCTAAGCCCCGCCCCCACTTACTTCACTAATGAAGTGGACAGGATGCGGAAGGTTGCCCTGCTATCCCGGGAGTCCAGGAGAACTCCCACAAATTCGGGAGTTTCCCTGACATTCCGGGAGAGTAGGCAACTATGCTATTAATCAATTTATATATTTACTGTTAACTGTGCCTACAGTTTACACACCGCATTACAGAAAATATTTGAAATATTTGCCCTGGTTGCAATGCACCATCCATACCAATTCATCATAAAAACATAAATCATATATTACAAAAACCTACACATCATTTCTTAGTACATGCTGCAATGGACATTTAATGAGCTGTATTTTATATCAACATATTGGAAAACTTAAAGATAATTTTTCTTTTAAGTTGCATACACATCTCATTCCAATTTACGCAAGGATCAGGCAAGGCAGAATCAGCAGCCAGCCCAGAAGGGCTCAGGACTGACCATTATATATATAAAAATAAATCATATACATATCATACTTGCCTACTTTTCTAACTTCCCCTCCGGGATCTGGGTGGAAGTGGGAAGTACGAGGGGAGAGGGCATTGTGCCATGATTCATGTTATCACCGCCCCACTTACCTTGTGCAGTGATATGATTGTCAGCGAATCGTGTCATCAATGCTTCCGCCACGCCCACTTCAGTGACGGATCCAGGGGGGGGGAGATCGGGGCGATCGCCCCCCCCTAGCAGACACTTGCTGCCGACGGCTGCACAGTATGTGCAGGTCCGTCCAGCCGTGACAGGCAGGGACAGTGTGCTGCCCGGCTGCTCTGACTGTGTTTAAAACACAATCAGAGCAGCCGGGCAGCACACTGTCCCTGCCTGTCACGGCTGGACGGACCTGCACATAGTGTGCAGCCGTCGGCAGCCTAAGATGCTAGAAAGGGGCGGGGCCTAAATCGCCCCCCCCCCCCCCCCCCCCCTCCTAAATCGCCCCGGGTACAGCATTTTTCTAGATCCGCCCCTGGCCCACTTCCCTAGTGAATGCAGGAGGATGGCAACTTTATTATGTTATACACCATGCGGAGACAGCCTTTTCTGCATAGCTTAGGCATTTTTAAGTATAAACCTCTATCTAACTAAAGCCTAACGCAGGAGATATAGTAGATATCTCCTGCATTAGGCTAAGGTTCACATTAAACCTCAGTCCCCATAATTTTCAATGGGTCAATTTAACAAGCTATAAATGCCTAGCTTTTCGGAGCTTGACCCTGATTGTTGTTGGCGATGGCATTAACCGTTCTACCCTATGGGGAGACCATCACAGGAAAGGGATCTTGGAATCCCTCTCCACAGCCTTCCTGCTCTCCCCTCAGGTAACTACTACAAAATGACTTAACAACCCGCAGCTGTTAGGTAAGGAGAATCATCGCCGGGACAGCCTCCTATGGGATGCACTGTCCTGTGTTGGTTTTTTTAATAAATGACTGCAAAATATCATCCCTTCTCATCGCGATAAGGAATTATATTTAACGGGGGGCATATGCGACCATTAAAACATAGACCCCTAAGACCATACATGATTAAAACATGTATGTGTATGTCCTCCCCGTTTTGCGTGGGTTTCCTCCGGGTGCTCCGGTTTCCTCCCACACTCCAAAAACATACTGGTAGGTTAATTGGCTGCTAACAAATTGACCCTAGTCTGTGTGTATGTGTGTGTGTGTGTGTGTGTGTGTTAGAGAATTTAGACTGTAAGCCCCAATGGGGCAGGGACTGATGTGAGTGAGTTCTCTGTACAGCACTGCGGAATTAGGGGCGCTATATAAATAAATGTTGATGATGATGATGTGCTCAACTGCAGTAAAATAAATTCTAACGTCTACAATAAACATGAGGGTCTTAGAGTACTTTTGATCAAACTATGGACCATCTACAACGAAAAGGTGACATCATTCAGATATGTACCTACACTATCAATATTTCATTACTTTTACAAGAGGGGACATACCTCTCTTAGTTCCTTTAAACTAGAAAAAATATGGGAAGGAACGAATATGGGCTCCATTTATTAAGATGAGAAAAGCCCTATCTCCGGGGAAAATGTGTGTTATCGACAGAGATAGGGCTTTACCTTATCTGTCAGAGACAGCTGTGTTATCTACAGTCAGATTTTAATAATACATTGCTGATAGAAAATCAATGTTATCGCTGCATATTAATAAATCGGGGACTATCATAACCATCAACATTTATTTATATAGCGCCAGCATATTCCACAGGGCTTTACAATTGAGAACAAAAACACAGTAATAAAACAATACTGGGTAATAGAGAGAGAGAGATTACAGATTTTAATTAATGTTGGGATGAGCACAGGAGACAGAGATCTACTGATTTGTGAGGGTATAGAGTCAAGAGGACAGGTAGGAGAGAAGGAAGATAATAAGAGAGTTGATACTTCGGGATAAATTTATCAAGCTGCGAGTTTCCGGCAGGTTTGAAACGTGGAGATGTTGCCTATAGCAAACAACCAGATTCAAGCTGTCATTTTGTAGAATGTACTAAACAAATTATAACTAGAATCTGATTGGTTGCTATAGGCAACATCTCCACTTTTCAAACCTTCATCTTCATTTGTGGGATCAAATGAAGAGCTGCTCTGATTAAAAATTTAAATCTATGTTTGGCTGCATGGGCCAAAATAACTTTAAAGCTGCTACACTGCTGTGACAGTTCTATACAAAACACAATCCAACAAGCAGATGCATGTAAGCACAAATACCATATTTATACATGATTAAAGACAGATATGTACTCAACTCTGTCAGTAATGTAAAATCTAAAACTTCTAAAATATATATTCCATATATATATATATATATATATATATATATATATATATATATATATATAGATATATAGATATATATATCTATATATATATATATATATATATATATATATATATATATATATATATATTACGGGCAGCATTGTAATTTGTTCTATTTCTTGTAATTCAAAATGTTCTGTATTGTAAATACACTAGAAATCATTCTCTATTCTTAAGAAGTAGAAAATTACCTGTATTGTTTAGAGGTCACTATGATGCTCTTTGTATTGTATAGAGATCACTAGATTTGTCTCTTTTTTATAGATAACACTGGAATGCTCTCTGTATTATCCAGAAGTCACTAGAAGGTTATCCCATTTATTGCATAGCGGTCACTGGAATGTTCTCTTTATTGATTGTATATAGGTCACCAAAATGCTCCTTATACTGTATAGAGGTCACTAGAATGCCCTGTTTGTATACAGATTACTATAATAGTCTCTGCTTTGAATACTAATCAGGTCTGTATTATATTTTTCTTATATTTAATTGGCTAGATAAGACCATACTCATATTATATAAAGCACACCTGCGCAGTTTTCGTTGCAACTATTTTTCCATTGAGGTGCACTGGTGGAAGAGGCTGGGTCACCTGCTATTGTTTGCCATCTGAGCCAAAAGTTGCCAGCGCTCCCCTGACAGTACATTTATCTATGTTCAATCTAATCGCCTATTGAACGGGGACTGGCACAAGAGGAATGCACTGTCAATCAAGTATATCATGTATCGTGGGCAGACCTTGGAGAAGTAAATACACCTCTCATAATAACATTACCAATCTTTACTAGAATATAATTTCTACTGCATTCAAAATATTCCTTTTGTATACACTACTCAAGAATATGAAAAGATAGCCAGATTTGTATGAAATAAGAAGTATAACATTCATTTGGTTGCCATTGAAAAATCGACAAAATGAAGTCAACAATTCACATGATAAATATTATTGTTAGGTTGACAATTGAAAAATAGACAGTATTATTATGTTAGTAACTGCAATATAGACAGTATTATTAGGTCAACAATTCGAATGTAGACAGTATTATTAGGTTGACAATTCAAATGTAGACAAAGTCCTAAAATCGGGACGGCCCCACCAGAATTGGGACAGTAGGGAGGTATGTCATAGGTTATAATCACTGAAGTCTTGGGTTCTAATCCCAGTACTGGCTCCTCAAGTCTTTTGTCTCCCTGTATCTCAGATACCAAAAACTGGACTGAAAACTCGATTGCCAAAGAATGTCTAAAAATATGTATAATGATGTGTAAAATGATTGCATTTTAAAAGCAATAAATAAAAGAGTAAATGGATATTGAACCACTAAATAAAATACTATATTAATATTTGTGACATCATGATATGATATCACAGCGCTTCCTCTTTATATCACAATGGGGCCTATTTAAGTAGGAGCACATTTTTGCCACTGATTGCAATGATAAGAAATGTATTTTTGGAACAAATCAAGATCCTTGTCCTGCCTGGACAGCCCCTCCAATAAGAAGCTGTCCCAGCAGAGACAATTCGCTGCTAGGTTCTGGCCCTGACTGACCTAACTGCGCATACATGTCCCTAAGTGTGCATGTATCTCCTGCTTTAGCCTAATGTTAAATAGCCCCGATACTAATACTTGTCTTAATCATGTAATAACAGCCATTTCTGCATCATGTAAGGCAAATAAATGCTTGATAAAGAGAACCCTATAACGCCAGGTATGGTAGTGTTTTAAGCTGGCCTTATAAAGTGGGAACACTGTAATAAAATCTAGGTTGCTGTGCAAATTGTGTGAAACTAGTGGATGTAATATAGGATAAATGTTCCATTTGCTCAGTCGTAAACAGTTGCTGCTTTGCCTTACATAAATAAAATATTGAAAACATATAGCTACAGATATATATCTGGGAGTAGCGCTGACAAACATCCAAAACTTTAGCAGCAACTAACAAGTGTCTTGGCTGGGAGAAGTGCCAGTGTGAATAGATGAACCGTCTCATCAGACTCCCATGAAGGAATTTGTTTAGTCATCTTGCATGCGGCTGGATTTGTCAAGTCATTGGGTTCAGCACAGTTTGATTTATCCCGCCCCTCTTGCATTGTGATTGGTTTTTAGAACCAGACATCTGAATCTGGCTGATCATAGTTACATGCTTCCTGTAACAGGATCAGTTAGATTTTTTTTAAGTACCTTTGCTAACACTTAAAATGATACGATTTATAGCATGTAAATACAGCTTACAGAGAGCAAATAATTTTAATTAATCTTATTTGGTGAAGTAATTTGAAACGGCTGTATAAATAAAGTTAATATGACAATCTTTTGATAACTAGTAAACTGTTTTTTGAATGATCAGTGATATGGGTTGATTCTTACTTACATTCTTTCCCGGAATGTCCAGGAGGTTCCAGAATTTTGGTTAGTTCACCTGCACCCCCGGGAGAGTGGGCCATCCTCCCCTTCATACATCACTTCCCGTGGAAGTGGTCAGAACAGGGCCTTGATGAGGCGCTTCTGTGCCAATTGCTTCATCATGGACCCACTTCACAATGTGCGAGGATGTGAATCGCATCGTCATGCCTCCAAAATTTGTCCCTTAGACCCCCACTCCAAAAACTAGACATATATAGGTTGATTCCATTTTTACATATTGTTAACTCTAAATATTTAATTATTCTGGGACCTCCATCAGGAGAATATATTCACATATTCAACACTGAGATTATAGATGTATACACTTAGCTGCTGATGCATCTTAGCACATCATTATTGTCTCATAAGGACTTGAATCACTACAATCCCCATCATAACATGTTTACTGAATTTGAATATACAATACTTTTTTACTTTTTTGCATTTTAAATACTTCGCCTCCAAAAATTATAACTTTTAAGGGGAGATTCAACTGCTGGCGATGCGGCGGGTGGACATTGCACTGAGCACATTGCCGGCAATTACGGTAGGAATTTCTGCTCATTCTTCCTCGCACTCCATAGAGGTTTCATCCATAACATCAGTGCGAGCTGTCTCCACAGACGTTCCGGAGAACATCTTGCGCTGAGTTGAATCTCCCCTATAAAGTCCAAAGAATAATAATGAGTGATAATAATTGCATTTGGCCTGATTCAGTTAAATAAGGCTATAAGCATATGCATGTGCTAATAGCACTGGGGGGCTAATAGCGAGGCAAATGCTCTAATGACCATTTAATAATTAATCTCATTAATTAACCATGCGTAAATGCAGTTTAAAGTTTACCAGCACAATGGTTTCTTTTCTGCTCTAAATCAATTCTGTGAGAGACATGTTTAACTATATACATTAACATAAATACCATAGCACACATCCAACACATGGGACTTACAGTCATATAGGGGCTGATGCAGAATGAGAAGTACACCAGTTTGCACAGCATATCTTGTGCGAAATCATTCTGCACTTGCCCAGAAAGTGGGCTAATGCATATGCTAATATCGCATATGCTTATATGCATGTTCCTATCATGCCTGTCTCTGCCTGGAGAGGCGGGATGGGGGAGGGAAGAAGCTTGCAATCTATAGTCATGTTCACGTAAATGTGGCTTGTGCAGACCTGCTGAAACATGCACATATGTCTGTTAGGAGACGTATGTTTTGCACCTGCATCCCGGAGTGTGAGAAGAGCAGCTGGGCTCGAGACGCTGAAGGATGAGCTTAGAGACTGGGCTGAAAGTTCTGGTCAGGGTGCAGAGGTAAAAAAGGAAAGAGTATGTGAGAAAGCATTAGGAAAGAGGACCTTGCTCACAGGAGAGCTTACAATCTAGATGGGAGGGGCAGACACAAAGAGGGTGACAATGAGTGGGGAATAAGTGGGGAGCACTGGGGTGACTTAAGAAGAGCACAAGTTGGCTCTGATGAAAAGATGAGTTTTTAGGGTGAAGCCTTGGATAGTCTGATTGGACGTGGGAGTGAGTTTCAGAGTTGGGCAGCACAGGAAAAGTTTTAGAGGCAGGTAATCAGTGGGGAGCTAAGGCAGTAGTTGTCTGCAGAGTGGAGGGAGTGTAGAAAGAAATGAGGTTGGAGATGTAGGGGGAGAAGAGGGGCTGGGGGCTTTGTAAGTGAGGGTGAAAAGTTTCATCTGTATTTTGTAGGGAACAGGAAAGAGCGTATTGACTGGCATAGGGAGGTGGCAGAAATAGAGCAGCAAGAGAAGAAAGTATGGGTGAGAGGGAGGCTGGAGAGGAAGTCAAGGAGAGAGATAACAAGAGAGTGAGGGACTGAATCTGGGGAGTGAGGGACTGAATCTAGGGAGTGAGGGACTGAATCTGGGGAGTGAGAGACTGAATCTGGGGGGTGAGAGACTGAATCTGGGTAGTGAGGGACTGAATCTGGGGGTGATGGACTGACTCTGGGAACAGAGGGACTGAATCTGGGGAGTGAGAGACTGAATCTGGGGAGTGAGGGACTGAATCTGTGGGTGATGGACTGAATCTGGGGACTGAGAGACTGAATTTGGGGAGTGAGAGACTGAATCTGGGGAGTGAGGGACTGAATCTGGGTAGTGAGGGACTGAATCTGGAAAGTGAGGGACTGAATCTGGGGGTGATGGACTGACTCTGGGAAGTGAGGGACTGAATCTGGGGAGTGAGAGACTGAATCTGGGGAGTGAGGGACTGAATCTGTGGGTGATGGACTGAATCTGGGGACTGAGAGACTGAATTTGGGGAGTGAGAGACTGAATCTGGGGAGTGAGGGACTGAATCTGGGAAGTGAGGGACTGAATCTGGGGGTGATGGACTGACTCTGGGAAGTGAAGGACTGAATCTGGGGACTGAGAGTCTAAATCTGGGGAGTGAGGGACTGAATCTGGGGGTGATGGACTGAATCTGGGGACTGAGAGACTGAATTTGGGGAGTGAGAGACTGAATCTGGGGAGTGAGGGACTGAATCTGGGAAGTGACCAGAGATCCTCTCCAATTCTGATGATTCCGTGGGTGCTTCGGCAAGTAAAGATTGGGTGTCATCCGGTAATTCTAGTGGCGCCAAATTGGCCCAGGCGTATTTGGTTCGCAAACATCTTGCTTATGGCGGAAGGACCAGGTTGGGCCCTTCCGCTCAGGCCCGATCTTCTCATTCAAAGACCCTTTCATCATTTGGACTTACCTCGATTGGCTTTAATGGCGTGGCTGTTCAGGCAAACCTCTGGAGATCCAGGGGCTTCTCCTCTAGGATAGTGGAGACCCTGATGAGGGCTCGGAAGCCGCTGTCAGCCAAGATCTACCACAGGGTGTTTATAGATTTATGTACAGTGGTGTGAGAGGAAGTGTTATAATCCTATATCTTTCAGCTTGGCTCGTTTTCTAGCTTTTCTTCAGGATGGGCCTTAGATTAAGTTCCCTGAAGGTTCAGGTTTCGGCACTTTCTATTTTCTTCCAACGCAGATTGGCTTCCCTGCTTGATGTTCATACTTTTCTTCAAGGGGTGTTGCATGTTCAGCCTCCCCATGTTCCTCCTTTGGCTCCGTGGGATTTGAACCTGGTCCTGGATGTCCTTCAGCGGCCTTCATTTGAACCTCTGGGATCGACTGATCTCAGAATTTTAATGTGGAAGGTGATATTTTTGTTGGCCATTGCTTCTGCCCGAAGAATTTCGGAACTAGGGGCCTTGTCCTGTAAATTTCTTTATTTGGTGTTTCATGAGGATGGGGCGGTTCTCAGGACTGTGCGTTCCTTTTTACCAAAGGTGGTCTCAGGTTTCCATATAAACCAGGAGATAGTGGTTCTGGCCTTTCAGGAAGGAGTGTCTCCTTCTGGGCCTTCTTCTTCTTCTGTGGGTCTGGATGTTGTCAGAGCCTTGAAGGTTTATGTGGAAAGGACTTCTGCTTGTCGGAGGACCAACTCTCTTTTTGTGCTTTACGATTCCTTTAAGAGAGGGTGGCCAGCCACCAAGCAAACTATTGCTCGCTGAATTAGGTCTATGATTAAGCATGCATATGTGAGTATGGATCAGGCTGTGCCTCGAGTTCTCACGGCGCACTCTACCCGTGCATTGGGGGTCAGTTTTGGCCACAGTGTTTTACAGGCTGGTAGACCAGGACATTCCCTACCTAAGGGAGCAACTTTAGAAAGTCCGCATGGTAGCAGTGTCCCCCAGAGTGGATGACGGAGAAAAGAGAATTTTTGTACTTACGTTAAAACTCTTTCTCCGATTCCATCTGAGGAAAACTGCGTTCCCTCCCTTTTGCTGTTCTACTGTTTGGTTTGATTTGTGCCCTTTTTCTTAGGACTTTAGTATTACTGAGGAATATGGGGTTGCAGAGGAGAGGAGTCAGCAGCAAGTTTAGTTATTAATTATTTAAGTGACAACTCCAAGCGCCCTCAGACAACCCCATGGTAGCAGTGTCCCCCAGATGGAATCGGAGAAGAGATTTAACGTAAGTACAAAAATCCTCTTATTCTTGTTAGCATAGCAATCTTCTAAAACAACACAAATACCACCATCCTATACATATATCACAACAATCTCCATAGTCATACTTTATGTATAACACACTGTCCTCCATATAAGCCATTTGCACCCATGTGCAGGCGTAGTATCCCATAAGCAACTTTTAGCCCTTGTAGCTTTTAACCCCTTTATAGCTTTAATGCTAACTCAAGAAGAAAGGAAGAGGGGGAAGGTTGGAAGGGAAGTAGGGAAATAGGGAATATGAAAATACTTGTTCCAATTTCATATGAAGTGTGCTGTTGATGCACAAGAAGCGTTAAAGTAGATAACAAAGATTCCCACAACCATTGGATAAGAATATTATTAGGAGCAGATTGGGTTAATGTTGTGATTTTTTTTTTCTCTTTCATTCTTATTTGGACTAAGCAACTGTAGGACCGCTTACATACAGGTATCATCATCATCATCATCATCATTATTTATTTGTTTGTATAGGGCCACTAATTCCGCAGCAGGTATATTTTGAATTCAGTTTAAAAACTGTAATTGTACACAGGTGAACTCTAATCAGTTAATTATGTGACCGCTGAAAACAAATGAATGCACCAGGGTTAGTTAAGGTGTATTTTAGCAACAGGGGTGATTACTTATGTAATCCTTGTCTTTTTTTACTTGATGTTATAGAGCATTTTTTGTCGATCAGTGGTAAGAATTCCCAAATTAATCCATTTTGATTCCACGTTCTAAGAAAATAAAATGTGTCAAATGACAAAGGGGGTGAATACTTTTTGTAGCCACTGTATGTCAATATTTATTTTTTTAACTATGCTCACAGCATTTTTCTGTGCCCATATCACTTCACGTTTATTGACATCTGTCTTTTTTAATTGAAAACTATTCACTTTTATATCAGTCCATCTTTCATAAAATACTCATCATCCTTAACCTGCTCCAGCTGTTGTACAGGGCTTCACCAGTTCAGTTACGGTGGCATAGTTGCTCGTCTGGAATGCCCATCCCATTCCAGTATGTACATAAGAGAAGGGGGCTGAGCAGTATAATAATAGCCAGAGGCTTTCCACTCTTTCCCAGAAGAATAGTCCTTCTCCCTATGACCTTTCCTCTGCTATACAGCAGGACACCCTGCAAGCAAAGTACCGGACCTGGATGCAATGGGCAAATATCTGGGCTTGTAATTAAATATTTAAAGCATAAATAAATAAATGCAGTTATAATAGTCATTATTGATTAAAAAGTGTGTTAATCCCTCTATGTGTAAGGTCCTATTAGCAAAAGCGCCTTGGCGTGGCAGGATGGCTTAAACATACATTTGCAAATGTGTGCAACAAAGACTTTTGCATTTTTATCTACAGTAGAAATGGCAGATCTGTTGCTGGCTATAGCAGTGTGCTGGGGGAAAAAATGTTGTGTGTATGTTCCTTGCAGGATAACCCCACCCTTTCAAGCACCTGTTATGGCCTATAAATTGATTTGAGCAGCTTCCACTTTTGTATTAATCCCTCTATGTGTAAGGTGCAAAAATGTTAAATAACAAGCTTTTTACTCAAATTGATATATTTGCTGTCCAAATTTTAAAGAACTATTTCTCATATTAAAAGTGAAACGTCTTTATGTCTGAGACTGCAGACATGAGCGTTGCTGAGTCCTTGAATTTAATAGTTCTCTTGGGAATTATTTCTACTGTCCTTGGATATAATCGTATAACTTTATTATAAATTTTAGTGGTAGTGAGCTTATCACCGCATCAGTGCTGGCAAACTGTCTTTCCTGCGAAGAATTTAAAAAATGTCACAATTTTATAAATTGACAAACAATCATTTGAAAATAAGCACTAAAACTGAAAGGATTAATGAATTTATCAAATATTACTCCAGTGTCATGCACATGTCAGTATTTCAACTTTATTTGGTGGCACATCCTTATATGAATAAAACCCAGGTGCAGGAGCTTGCATGGTACCTCATGTTGCTCCAATCCGAAAACAATTCTGTATGTATGCCTCATTTTGTTGTGGTAACCTCTGGTCTGTGTCTATCATTGCTGTCCAAGCAGCATCAGTTGTTCTCTATGTTATAGAGCTGCGGAATTAGTGGTGCTATAAAAATAGCTGATGATGATTGTTACACCATTTCCCCAATGGTTTTCTTGTGTGAAAACTCTCAACTAGATGAACCCCCACTGTCCTGACTGCTCACCCCACTTTTTCGATAAGTGGGCTGTTGAAAATCTTTTCAAGCTCAGGTGTGCCAGTTGTACACACACACTTATATAAACATTCATTTTATGCCACGCAATATTGCCCCCAGATCATATTATGCCTCAAACCTGTGGCCCCCAGTTTTATTCTACATAGTTGTGCCCCCAGTTCATATTACACCTCATAGTTGTCGCCCCAGTTCATGTTGTGCCTCATAGTTGTGCCCCCAGTTAATTTTATGTCTCATAGTTGTGTCCCCAGTTCATTCTATGCCTCATAGTTGTGTCCCCAGTTCATTCTATGCCTTATAGTTGTGTCCCCAGCTCATCATATGCCTCATAGTTTTGTCCCCAGTTCATTCTATGCCTCATAGTTGTGCCCCCAGTTCATCCTGTGCCTCAAAGTTGTGTCCCCAGTTCATTCTATGCCTTATAGTTGTGCCCCCAGTTCATCCTGTGCCTCATAGTTGTGTCCCCAGTTCATCATATGCCTCATAGTTGTGTCCCCAGTTCATCCTATGCCTCAAAGTTGTGTCCCCAGTTCATTCTATGCCTCATAGTTGTGCCCCCAGTTCATCCTGTGCCTCATAGTTGTGTCCCCAGCTCATCATATGCCTCATAGTTTTGTCCCCAGTTCATTCTATGCCTCATAGTTGTGCCCCCAGTTCATCCTATGCCTCAAAGTTGTGTCCCCAGTTCATTCTATGCCTCATAGTTGTGCCCCCAGTTCATCCTGTGCCTCATAGTTGTGTCCCAGTTCATCATATGCCTCATAGTTTTGTCCCCAGTTCATCCTATGCCTGATAGTTGTACACCCAGTTCCTGTTATCCCTCATAGTTGTGCCCCCAGTTTCTGTTCTTCCTCATAGTTGTGCCTCCAGTTCCTGTTATTCTTTATAATTGTGCACCCAATTCCTGTTATGCCTCATAGTTGTGCCCCCAGTTCATATTATCCCTCATACTTACCTCTGGAGTCAGCATCTTTCATTCAACGGGAGCTGCTTCACTAAAGCAGCCAAAGATAACTGAAACAGCAGCTTCATTTCAGACATCTTCGACTTCTTTAGGTTGACAGCTACGGAGCTCCGGCGTGCCAGACAGAAGTGGTCCGCATGCCAGACGTTGCCAAGCCCTGCACTAGATTCCCTAGATTAATAAGATGTCATGAACAGGGTCCTCTCTACCCTCTATCTCAGATCTGCATTTCCTTCATCAACCTTGTTTGTACCTTTTGTATTTTGCATGACTTGAAACTCTGATGATGATAATGATGATGATGTATCAATGTCAGGAATGTAAACATGGTCCCTGACTTTGAGTTTTTTACTGTATGGGGTTACACGTTTCCAGCCCTCAATCTTTCACTCACCTATCACACAGGTTATAGACTTGCTGAATCACCCCCAGTACCATCACACTCATATACACCTATTATCTGCCACCACCTATTGAATAAGGGCAATAGGACCCCAATATTCTTTCACACACTGGCACACACTAAGCTCCTTGCTGCACACAGGTTAGCAATGCAGACACCATCAATCAAAGGCTTGACACATCAAAACTCTATTACACAAATGTACATGCTGGCACATTAGGTTTGTTAGTCAAATGGATTCACACACCAGCATTCAAAGAGTTAAATTAACATGGTCAAGCAATACTCTTCATAAAAGGCTAATGCATTCATTAGACTAAAACTTATTACATTTTAGATTTACTATACAAAGGTACAGGGCATTTGGATAGAAATAAAAAAGGAACATATAATAGACAAGTTAACCCGTGCATGATACTCGTGCTTTCTAGTCAAATCAAGCTACTTAAGGTGTTAAAAAGGTTCTTGTCATGCATTTGGGCCTAGCCCAGGTCTCCTCAGGAGAAGAGCATTACTTCCCGACGCAAGCGACCTTTTTTAACGTGGTTTTGTCCACATGTCACCACCTCATCATTTTTCTCCATCACCTCATCCTTCATCTTCATCGCCACATCCTTCATCAAGCTACTTAAGGTGTTAAAAACTCCCCACTGTCACCCCCGGCAACCACCAACCACTCCCAACTGTCACTTCTCCTTCAAGAAATATATAGGTCAGTGTATAACTCTGCCTAGCAGGTGGCGCTGCAGCTTGGTTTTTTTTTTGCCACACACGCCACTAGGCATTTATATAGTAAATGGCATACCAAAAATAAATGCATTACAGTTATAAAAACAAATGAGATGAAATTACAGAGACTAAAAACTTGCGTATGATCTGTATGCTTGGGGCAAGGCAAAATGAAACGGACAGTCCTTCAATTAGATTGAGACCCCAAGAGCTGACAATCTACTCTCTCCCACACATGGTATTTAAGCTTGATTAGCTGAGAGGGCATTCAGAGGGGCAGTGTATATGCTAATGTGGAGGAGGAAATGTCATCTTGGTGTCAATTATAGTTTGTTCAAAAATAGTCCAAACGTTTTGACCTTCCATAATTCTTGGACATATCCCAGAGATATAATCCCCCATTTAATTAACCAGTCATCACTTCCAGCATATTTACATATCAAATATGATGGAATTACAACAATATCAAATATCATTATGAAAGATATGTGACTACTGTGTTTTACTTCACAACACTTGTGCGTTTTTTTGCCCCTAAGCAAAAAGTTGCACACTGATAGCCCAAAATATGAAATATGTTGGCATGGCCTTTAAATTAATATCGTCTATATTTTGTATTGGCCTAAAAGATCCATCTAGCATATAGCTTTTCCTAATTTACACATTACAATTAGTGGTTTAGTTGTTTTTACAATATCTTAATTATACATTCTACTCTAAATAGGAAAACATATGCATGATTTAGAGTGAATACATGGCTGTGATTTACATATGTTAACTTAGCTTCCTGAAAGAATGTCTGAGCTTAACCTAATTACCTCCCACTGGGCTGACCGAACAAATGCATTCAAACACTTCTATCTGAAGGGAAATCATTTACATTTGTATTTATCAGTTAAATATTTTATTTGGGCACTCATCGGGATATTTAATATTTTATTTAGGCCTTCACCCTGCCATTTAATATTTTATTTGGGCCTTCACAATGACAATAAGGAATCACAATCTAGTAAAATTAGCATTCCAGTTGGCAGCATTCAGGAATTACTTGTAAAGCCTGAACACATGGGGTCCTTCTATCATCTTCACCTCAAAATCTTCATAGTCATGGACAATCTCAAGGCTACTAATCCATCTCCAGAGACCTTGATGTTCCAGTTTCCATTGTACGTAATGTTATTAGGAAGGCTTATGGCACTGTAGCGAAACTCCCCAGACGGGGATTCTTCATTGAAGATTGCAACGAAGAATTGTTTGAAAAGTGGAAAAAGCACCTTAATCAACTGCCAAAGATTGACAAAATTAGAACTTTTTGGAAAAGCACATCTCCCTATGTTCACCAAAAGCAAAATTAAGTTTTCAAATAAAAGAACACCTTTCCAGTGAAACATATTGGAGGTTCAGTGATGTTATGGGGATCCTGTACTGCTTCTGTCACTGGGTGTCTTGAACATGTGTATGGTATCCTGAAACCTGGAGATAACCAGGCCATATTGGAGTGCAACTTTGAACACAATGTCAGAAAGTTGTGTCTACGATGAAGGTCATGGGTCTTCCAGCAGGACTATGACCCCAAACACATTTCAAAAAGACAAGACTCTGGAGTGTTCTGAAGTGTCCAGCAATGAGGCCGGATCTCATTCCCATAGAACACCTGTGGAGAGATCTGAAAACAGCAGTAGGGAGAAGGCACACTTACACATACCTGGGAGACCTGGAGCAGTTTGCACAAGAAGAGTGTGCCAAACTGCCTGTAGAGCGGTGAAAACAAAGGCTCTGTAATATTAACAGATAAAAAAATGTGGAGACAAAATGCTGTTGTTAATTTTAATGTGTTATTTGAAAAAATGTAAGGGTGCCAATATTTTAGGCCAGTATTGTATAGTTAAGTATAAATCCTTAATTACATTGATGTGTGCCAAACAAGTGAAATGGAACTATAAGACTTCAAAATAACACTGAAAAATACTAAAAATACAATGTATGGTCTCATTTGGTAGATTGTTTTTTATATTCACATCCATTTATATGCACTTAACTTAAAAAAAATAAAAATGAAACACATATACATAAACAATGTTCATGATTATAAATATAAAAGTTGTACTCAGTACCTTTTTTATAAAAGTTGTACTCAGGGCCGGATTAACCCGAGGTCTAACTGGGCTATAGCCCAGGGGCCTTGGGCATCCAGGGGGCCCTTCAAAGTCCTCAGCAGCATTATTGATCGGTCCAGGGGCGGGGGCGCCCCCAGCCCGATCAATGCTGCTGAGCACTGTCACTGTAGTCTTCCGTCCCCGGCGCTCGGTAATCTGCTTACTGAGGAGATCTCGCGAGTGAACTCTTGCGAGATCTCCTCAGTAAGGAGCTTACAGCGCGCCGGGGACGGAGGACTACAGTGACAGGTAAGCGCTTGGGGGGGGCCCTCATGGGGTACGGGGGGGGCAGCGGCGGGTGGCTCACATTGGGGGCCTCACGGGGGAATGGAGGCGCCCTTAGCCCAGGGGCCTCCATTTCCTTAATCCGGCCCTGGTTGTACTCAGTGGTCAACGTGGAAACTTAGAAGTGGCAGTATTGAAATTTAGAAGTGGTGGTATGGAAAATGTATGGAATGGAATTTGACAGTTTTACAATGAAGGCAGAAGGAGAAGTGTCGATATGGCATAACACCGAATACCAACCCACTTCGACCACTGCTTGTACTGATAGACGCATGTAATAGCTGTAATGATTATTTATATCTCTTAATACCAGTGTTCAAAATGGAAATTTAGAAGTGGTGGTATGGAAAACGTAAGTGAATGGAATTGTATAGCTTTATAATGAAGGCAGAAAGAGAAGTGGCTGTATGGCATACCACCATATACCAGCCCACTTCAACCACTGCCTAATACTGAATGTTATTAGAGAAGTGTGGCCTTTAGACAAAACTAAGTTAAAATCATGCGGGTGAATAACTTGATGATTCACAAATCATATGTGGCTTCCTCAGAGTGTCAGCCAATAGGGGCTGAAAGGGCATGGTACCTTTACACAGTTATAAGCCAGCTCATGCATGACTCAGAGTGTTCCTGCTTCTGGATTCCTCCCTCCCTTCAAGTTGAATTTGGTAGGTGGTCAGGTGAAGTTCATGAGAGTTAGACCAGATAGGAGAGCAGTGCAGTCGGTAAGTGTGCATATGGTGCTCGGTTGATCTTGTCATAGTTCACTACCCTCCTTTTTGTTCATGGTGTCATCGTATGGTTGGTCCGCCTGTGAGGAAGACCCTAAGCCGGTATTTTCAGATCTATACTGGCGGTTGGTAGGGGGGGTGTAGTCTTGCCGTTGGACTTGATTTTTAGCACCGGCCAATAGATAAGGTATGATCCTGGGTTGGTGGTACTATAGTCTGACCTTTCCACCTTTATTGGTTTTGCTGTTGCTGACTGCCCTGCTCTCGTCCTCCTTACAGACCCATTTAGCTTCTATTTAGGTAAAATTTAGAATGCCAGTTAATAAATCCTATTCATTTATTCCAACTTTAATTTGGTGTCCATGTCTTTATTGGGATAGTGCTAAAGGTTGCTACAGTGTGTTGTGAGTCGAGGGGAGCTTCCCCGCTATGCATTTTATGTATATTACTGTTTGTAGGAGCTTCAATCAGACTGATTTTTTTATGGATTTATACAGGCTGTAAACATTTACAAGTCCAAATACTGAAGTGATATGCCAAAACATTACAATATAGACAAAAAAAAGTTTTGTGTACTAATGAAATGCATTGTAAAGTTAGTTTATGTTACACTCTGCTGTTTCTTAATTAAAAATCCCATTAAAACAAAACTAAAAATGTATTCTTAAGTAGTGTTGGGTTGACTAACAAAATGAAAATAACATAATGCAGTCGTAATAAATTAGAACATCAATATTTGACCCCTGGGCAGGCATCTTTATGAATAAAAGAAAAGAATCATAGGTTAAATATAATGGATGGCAATTGAAATCATACAGTTGTCTGTTTGCCACTCACAGATCCTATCATTTACACAATGACTCAGCTACTTTCCTGTAAATACAATATTTCTAAAAAGAATGTGACTTGAAGGATCAGTGCCTGAAAATTTCCAAAGTCTGTATATTTCCACTTATTTTACATAATATGCACCGGTTAGTTAAGATTTTATAGCTTATAATATCATGAGTTAAGCATTCTATAATGCAGTGCAAAGTGTGTTCAAGGTCACTGGATTAACCTGACAGTAAATTAGATATGTTGGTGTTTCTGAGAACTCTATGGTGTTTTCTGTATTTCATCATCATCATTTATCTATATTGGTATAATATAGAATCAGTACTAGCATGTAGTTATTAATGTTTAACACATTACACTAAACAGTAGTTTGTGGTTTGTTCTGTTTGAGCTGCATTCAGCCGCATGTTGAACACAGCATCAAATTATTTGGAACAGGGATAACTGATCCCTATAGGAATGTGCCAACGTAACACATGGGGCCATATTTACAGTGTTGGTTGCTTAATGTGGAACTCTCAATTATTTTGCAAGTATCTTTAAAAAAGTTGGCATGACTTCATGTTCACAAGAACAATCATGTTTTTTGTCAATCTTGCAGATAGAATGTTCTTTTATAACATAAGACATTAAGCTAGAAAAATTGGTGGTTTTAAGAAGTTTTTTGCATATATAAACACATTTTTTTCTTGTCAGGTTTTGAAAAGATAAATTCCCAAAGATTGTGTTTGCTTTTTAGTCTGACTGCAAAATATAGATTTTTTTTAAAACACTACAAAAACAAGACTTTTGAAAACGACATTCATGGTGAACGCCGCAAACGACTGCTGTGTCCATGTTGTTTACTGTCACAATGAGTGTTCTGTGGACGAGTTCTCCACAGGGATCATTGACATCCTATTCCTTATTTATACTGAGGCTGTGTTAACCAGGTTGATGAACACAAAGTTCATCTGAATGGACCGTCTAGCTGAAAACAGTAGTGCATGTGGCCTCAAAATATAATTCTCCCCAATCAAATCATGATCAGGAATATAACTACATTTTAAATGAGGTGGATGAAAATGTGGCCGTGTGTATATGCTCATTGAGTACCTTCACAATACATGAACCCCTTTGTTATCCACTCACCCATCCAGATCACCAAAGAAACAAATCTGTGTAATGTGGTACACCATGTGTGTACGTCAGATTGGTCATACAGGGCCTGATTCATCTTCCGACGGATGTCCCTTTGCGTGCAGTAGCTTGCGTGAAATAGCTCTGGCTATGCTCAGAAATGGACATTAAGCCAATGAACGCAATTGCATGATATTTATATCTGAATGCAAATGACACTTACTACTGTCTATGACTTTAAGGGTGGAACGTTAGAGGGAAAGGGCATGTGAAGTAAGGGTGTGCTGAGGGCATGCCAACACAGATGGCGTTGATTCAAGTTCTGGGTTTCTCTTAATTACGTGTCATTAGCCGTATCATTTGCACCAGTTACAGGGCAGGTGTAAGTGATGACTGTCACAGCATTGTCTTTGTACTAAAATACAAATACAAGTAAGAGAAACTATAAAAAATGTATTGTATGTACAGTACGCGTTAAGAACAATTTATGTATTTAATGTAAAAAAAATTACACATATCTTTATTAATTTTTTTAATTTATTAATTATTTTTATTTTATTGATTGTAGTACTATGAGTTGGCAATTTCTTATATTTATTTGTATACTTATACCCAAAATCAAATGGAAAAGCATTTTGAGATCCACTTGGATATGAATACGGCCGCACGTATGCTCAAGTTCCATGCTTGTTTTATAAACACAACTCTCGTGCAGGTTGCGTTCGAAGATGAATCAGACTCACAGTGTTTATCACTTAATTTATTCATTAACTTTCTGTAACTTTGTATGATATACACGTTGCCCACACACATGCCAATGTCAGGCTAATTAGTAAAAGGCAACCAGACCTTGTCGTGTGTACATTAATTACTTGACAGAATATATTAAAAGAGAGTTATGCCACAGGACTGGACTGGTTGACAATAAAAGTTGACCTGCAAAAAGCCCTGATGCCCTTGCTCTTATCCCTGTTCAATGCTAAGAAAAAACTTGAGAGAGACACCACTGGAGCAGATATCATTGTTATCCTAAAAGACGGTTATCCCAAAAGACGGCCCTGTCGCCAGCCTATGCACCAACTATAGGCCTATATCACCAGGGTCTGATTATCCAATAGTCTGACTAGGCTGCAGCCTAGGGCGCAAGGCTCTTGGAGGGTGGGTCGCAAATTGTGCCAAGGAGAGGTATAAATTGAAATTCCTTTTACAATATAAGAGAATAGTTATTCTCCAAAGTAATAGGAAAACATAAGAGAAAAATGTAGTAATGTTTTAATGTTGATGTATTCCCATGGTAAGTGCTAAAAACAAGGAGTCATTCTTGGGCAGGAACTGGAGGACAATTGAGTAGGAGAAACAAGGATGGTGACAGGCACAGACATGCCAGCTACCTCCTCCTTTACACCTTCACCAGCGCTCATTCATACCTCCATTCTGCTATCTGGTTTTGATTTTAATGAAAACGAAATGAGTGACAAAGATTGCCATTACCCTTTTAAAATGCCAAGTGGAGATGAGTTTCTTAGACACTGGAGCATAATTATTGGTGGGTGGGAGGGTGAAGACGGATTTTAAATTAAGGATCTAATGGGTATTAGCCTGGCATGGAAGGTGACGGGGCGCTACAAGCGTATTTGTCTAGGGCGGACTGAACCCTGTATATCTCTCGTGCATGTGCACCTGATGCTGTGTGTACTGCTTCTGTTATTCCGGAATTGGGCCATTAATCAGCGGACAACACCAGGAAAGCAATAAGTTTACAGCCAATAAACGTCTGCTCTGGTGATGTCTCTGGATGCTGGACAGGCCTTTGACAGAGTTTCCTGGCCTTTTATGAGATGCACACTTAGGGAGGCTTCTTATGTCACATTCCAGCACTATACCACAACCCCTCAGCTTCAGTACTTGCTGAGCAGCCTCCGTTCCCTTCCTGGTTGCAAATAGAACCAGGCAAAACTGCCCCTTGTTTCCCCTCCCCTTTGATGATAACAGTGGCGACTAGAATTCATAATAATCCTAATATAACAAGCATGAAAATTGGCTCTCATTAAATTGAATTATTTATGTACACATATGATTTTCTTTTGACACTAACGACACCCCACACATTTTTATCTTTTCTATGCTCTGAACTTCACACATATGGAGAACTCTCCAATGTTAAAAATCAATTCAAAATTCTTAACTGATATCATCCCCCCCTGCAGGTTTTCCCCAAGTTTGCAGAGATTCAACAATGTTTTCAGTGCCCCATGCTAGTTTGTTTTCAGATTTTTCAGATTAGACATCTATGCATTTCAATTCCATCCCTTCGATCACTCTCACAATGAACCCTCCTGGAGACTATTTTTAAATACATATCAAATCTCAGTGACCTGATATCCATATTTTACTGATTTCTCACAGCTCTTGGCCAACCTGACAGAGACAGTTATAAATTCAAATGGAAGAAGGACATAGGGGAGACCTTAGAACTGGAAGAGTGGTCCAAAATGAAGGAAAGGATCATCAAGAGTTCTATCATCCACATTAAAGAAACACCTATAAATTGCTCTACAGATGGTACTTAGTTCCCACTTGACTCCGTGCGATCTATCCCATTACATCAGAGGCTTGTTGGAGAAATTGTGTCTCTTTCATCCATATCTGTGTTGCAAGCCACCAAGCTACTTGCGACGGCTTGCTCTACTTCCGACTTGGCTGGTTACTTGGCAGCTGGGATGCTGGGGCGATCACATGATCACAATCAGCCTATTGCCTGCGGAGACTCTCCTCCTAGGGAGCTTTCTGGTTGGGCCTCATGAGTTTAAATTGCAGTGAGGACTTAACCTCCCTGCCGTTTACAGCATTGTGCCTGCACCTCAGTATCTGCTCCTTTTGTTGTAAGCTTGCTGTTTTGATTACCTGTTGCCGACCTCCTGCCTGTTCCTGGATATTCTCTGCACGCTGCCCGTCTTGACGCTTGGCTTGTTTCTGGGCCATCCCTGCTCACTACCCACCTCAACCTCTTGGTTTGTCTACGGTTATTCTTGCTCGCTGCTGCCTTTGACCATTTACGTTATTACTGGTTTACTCTCTGTATACTGCGTGGTGTTCAGTCTCCATAAATCTTCGCTAACTTGGTAGCAGTGATAAACTTTTACTAACTTTGAGTTTAAGTCCTGGGGGCATCTGAGTACCTGTGAAAACAGCTCTCTCTATGGGAAAGGCAGCTTGCTATAGGTGAAGATCTCTCTCATCCTGTTCTAAAAGTTTATGAAGGTATCAGTGGGGAAGCTGCCCCTAAATTGTGAGTTTTTTGGAGAGATATTCATGGTTTAATAGAGAACATCACTGATTGATTCCAAATTGTTTTTCATATACCCTTCTACACCGTTCCCTTCCAGACACTCATAAATGTACAGCCACATTGGTGTGCCATATTCTTAATGGAGCAAAATGTGCAGTTTCTGCTAATTGGAAACAAACTAAATGCTACATGACATGAAACAGCACTATAAAAACATCACTATAAAATATTGATTATTTGGGACAATACTCCGTTCTATTATTTCTTGGTAAGGTAGAACTTCCTGTTTGTTGTATTAGGTGCAGTTTGTTCTCAGAAGTATGAATGTGCACAGGAACTTGCTCAAATAAGATTTATGAAAGAAAATACTTTGATATGGACTTTTCTTATTTGAAATGACAGATCTGACAATATATTTTAAATTCAGTATGGACTGTCATAAATAAACACTCAGCCCACTAACTATAGCCCCTGGCTATGAAACAAGATATAATCAACAGTAGGGTGCCTGGCTATGACAATGCTCAAATTCAGAGCTGGATTAAGGCTCTGGGGGGCCCGGGGCACTTTAGGCAGGGGGGCCCCTATGATGTAACACGGTTATCATTTTAGACAAATACACAGGCAATGCAGTGTGCACTACTGTTAGGTGCATGCAGCTCTGCCTTTACGAGCAGTACAGTGTGGAGGGGGACATACCTCCCAACTGTCCTTGTTGTCGGACCCAATCCTGACTACGCGAGATAGTCACCCAAATTCAGGACTGCCCGACCAGATTCAGGACAGTTGGCAGACTGTCCTGCTCTCTCCTACCTGTTCTTGTCACTCTCACCACCTGTGGCTGCTAGTTTCTCTAGTTGCTGCTTGTCTGGATCCTGGAAAGTTGGGG